>NC_087446.1:52953449-53269988 GCF_036321535.1 Camelus dromedarius | reverse complement strand
CTCCTGATGCTTTAAGGACTTTCTTTTTGTTGTTGGTTTTCAACAGTTTATATCTTGTGTTTAGGTGTGGATCTCTTTGTAATTATCCTAGTTAGGCTGGGTGAGCTACTTGAATATGTAAATTAATGATTTTAATCAAATTTGCTATGTTTTTGGACATCATTTTTTCAGATATTTTTTTCTGACATTTTTCTTCCCTCACCCATTACACGTACATTGGTATGCTGTTCCACAAGTTTCTGAGGCTCTGTTCACTTTTCTTCAATTTCCATTCTTTTCATTCTTCAGTAGATAATTTCTGTTTGTATCTCTTTAAGTTCACTGATTTTTTTTTCTACTATCTTGAATCTGCTTTTCAGCCCCTCTAGTGAATTTTTCATTTCAATTATTGCTTATTTCTACTTCTAGAAATTACATTTTAAATTCTAAAAAAAATTTGTTGCCTTATTGAGTATCTTTATTTGTTGATTTATTACTGTCCTCCTTTATTTCGGTTCTTTAAACATTATTTCTTTTAGTTCCTTCATATTTATAATAACTCCTTTGATGTCTTTGCCTGCTAAATCCAATTTCTGGGGACACTGAGATACATCTTACTGACTTCTGCTTTTCCTAAAAATGAGTCATACTTTCCTGTCTCTTTGCATATTTTATTGAAAACTGGATTTTTAAATACTATATTGTAGCAACTCGGGATTCTGATTTTCTCCCTCAAGGCTGTCTTTTGTGTTTGTGTGTTTAGAAACTTGCTTTGGTTAAATCTATGAAATCTGTGTCAAGTGTGTGGCTGCTGGTGTCCCTGCTCAGTTTATTTTGTTGTTGTTGTTTGTTTTTATTTTTAAGTCTGGCTTCCTAGGAGTCACTCTTGTATCTGAGTAGCCTAATGGTCACCCAATGTTGGGATAGAAATTGACTTCTGTCCTCTGATAATTGATTTGTGTGTGTGAGACAGGAGGGAAGGGGGCAAGGCACAGCCATTCAGGGAATGACAGCAGTTAACACAAAAATGGTGTAAGATTCAACCCCCAGTAGCCCTTGAGGCTCAAGATGGCAGGAGATTTGACTTCTAGTAGACCTTGGGCTTATTATATGCTCATTGTAATATTAACTAACAAGGTAAATGGCACTCACACGGGTGTCATGACAGCTCCAAGGCTAATCATAAAAGGTCAAAGAGTGGGCAATGGCCAAATTTCTGGGAATCCCAGCCCCTTCTTCAGGGTAGTTAGAATGGTCCTTCCACTTGTCAGCATGTGAAGCTACTGAGCCCATAAAAACTGGCAACACAGAGCCCCATGGCCGCCTTTCTCGCTCCCTCATCTTTGGAGATGGCTCACACTCTGTCTATGGAGTGTGTATCTATTTTTACTTTAACCTGAGCACCACACATCACAGCCTTTCTCTTGCCTTCTGAAACAGCCTACACTCTATGCAGTATTTATCTCTCTAAATAAATCAACCTTTACTCAACTGTGGCTCGCTCTTGAATTCTTTACTGCGCAAAGCTAAGGACCCACACTTGGCAGGGCATGTCCTAGGGACTCAGCCGAGACCTGGGACACGACCCCTCCTCACACCCTACATTCATTTTTCCTGTGTCATGTGGCCAGGGGAACATATTTAAAGTTCAGGCTGTTTCCAATTCTATTTGGGCTTTTACTTTTACTTTCCATTGAGCCTTTTCATAGCTCCTCCATGCATGAATTCTCAAGGTCAGCCAGGAGTATGTGGTTATCTTAGGCCCTCTGTTCTCAGCTGCAACTGCGCACACCCTCAGCTGGGAATACTCTCCTCCCAACCACAACCTCAGGTTAGCAGAATCATAAGTCCTCTTCTGCACCAAATCAAGTGAGCCCTCTTTGACTGTGGCAGCCAACCTGCTGGTCCTCACAGCATCCCCCAACCCTGGCAAAATCTCCATGCTGACTGGGCTCGGGGGAGGGCTGGAAAATGGGAGCATCCCAAGAAGGGATGCCAGAGTCCCACAATTATTATTGAATTTCAGCAGTTGTTCAAGCGCAAACACTTATCTGATTATTCTATGCCTTTGGCCGGTTTCCAGGTGCTAAAAATGATTGTTCTCATTGATTTTTTCCAGTTTTGTAGTTGCTTTTGGGGGGAGATCATTTACCCACCTCCTCTGCCACACCTGCAAGTCCCACCCACCTCAACAAAAATTTGATGGAAAATAAGTGACTAAGCCCTGTGTTATCTGTCTTCTACCTCTATCACACTACTGAAACTGTGCCATCAAAATATTATCAGCTGCCTCCCAGGCACTAAAACAGGCTTTGAGTAAAACAGACTTGGGTTGAATTCCAGCTCTGCTACTTAGTAATTGTGTACTTGGATACTTATCTTCTCCAAGTCTTGGTTTTTTTTCTTTTGTTAAATGGCCAAAACAATGCCTATGGTGTCATTGTGAGGAGGGTGGGGTCTGAGTAAGCATCTGGGTGGGACACTTCAGGGTTCTTTTCCAACACAGTGTTTGTCAGAAGGCCTGAGCTTCTGTTCAGACTGAGTCTGGAATGCCTCTTGACCTCTTTTTATCACCTTTACACTCAGTGGAGACAACTGGTGGGAATGCAAGGATAAGATCATGAAAATTCTTTGAAGGTGGATTGATTACACACAACTATAAAGTATTATTATGCCTTATTATGATGTTCTTTGGGAACTTGAAAAAATCCCTTTCTGGGAAATTCTGATCATAGCAGAATTATTTAAAAAAGGGAAGCTACTGAAAATTATTCCCCTAACTTACTTTTCCCCTGGATGTTTTAACCATTATGTTAATATTTTCTCAATGATCAGGAGCACAGGTAAATCCTTCTTAATTACAAATTCTCATGTTTTTATTTTATTTTTGACTTTTTTTTTTAAACTCACATTTTCAAGTATTTCTTGTAAGAACTGAAGGGCATGGTCCCCCAAATCGGAAATAAAACATCAATTTGGTGATTAAAGATGGAGAAAAAGAAACATGACCAAACAGAATGCTTGGAATATGAAATAAAAATAGGGTGGCAACACCATCACTATTTAGGGCCTTACTGAAAATTCAGCTCTTTCTGCGGGAAATGCATGTTTAAAAACAGAATAAGAAACAATCGCTCTTCCACATTCTTTTAAATTTCTTCCTTTTTGTCCTCTCTTTAGTCAGCCAAGAACTATTTATCATTCACTATTGTTACTTGCTTTTTCATGTGTCAGCCAGGCTGCCAGCTCTCTGAAGGCAGGTGCTACCCCTCTGTAGCCACCCTGATGCCTGGCACTGTCCTTGCTATCACCTGCATTCAGCAGTTATGCTCTTTTTCACTCGCTTACTCAGAAAGCTTCAGTAACTCTCCACTGTCCCTAAAAGTGGTCCTCAGATTTTTTGGGTGTGTATGTGTGCCTATCAGGAAACTCATGTTTGCACACCCTCTCTCTAATAAACACACATGTAATTTATTTTTCAATTATTTATACACTATTCTAATTTTTTTGTATAAATTATAAACATCTACCAATATAGGAAGTTTAAGAGGATGACATTTAAAAAGTATAAACAGAATTTGTAATATTTTCTCTCTGTACCTCTTGCATACTTCACTCTGGAGACCACTGTTCTGCAGGATAAAATCCAAGTTTTTAAAAACCATAGTCCTCAAACTGGGACCCAGGTAACTTGAGAGCACAGAGCATAGACAGCAGTAAGGGGCTCAGTTTCCAGATTCTAAACAACCACTCCTGGATGTGATCTTCCATGGGAATGGCTGACACTGAGGTGATTACTCTTTTCCAGCCTCCCCTTCCCAACAGCTCTGACCCTTCACAACAGAAAGGCATTCCTTAGTCATCCTGAACTGTTGAGAATGCATCACACCTGAGGGAGAATCTCTTGGGAGCCAAGAAAGAAACTGACAGTGCAGCACCTTATTTCATCTCCTCAACAAATTCCAGCCAGCTTCTGTGCCTTGGGCAGTGGATATCCTAGGATCAGTAGTCACAAGGGAAGTGGTGGAAGTCCTTGAAGTAACATAGTGTTTTCAATTAAAAACGAAGCTAAGCTTTTCCCGAGAGAAAAGTAGTCTATTTAACTGCCTAGTTTAGCCATTGTAGACCAGTTCTGCCAAGTGATCTTTCCATAAGTGAAATGAGCTAGATCTGGGACTCCATGTTTTTGATGAGTCTATATGCAAAGCACTTATCTGATACATAATACACCAGACAGAAATGCCATCATCTGCAACTATTTCAACTTTTTTTAAAAACATGGAACACTTCATGAATTTGCATATCATCCTTGCACAGGGGCCATGCTAATTCTCCCTGTATCGTTCCAGTTTTAGTGCATGTGCTGTATACCCTCAAGGGAGCACTCTTTCAACTTTCGATGGCCACCGCCTTACACTAACATTCACAATGTTCACAACCAGCCCAGACACTTTTCCAGCTTATCCCCTGCCAGTCCCTCCCAGGCCTCGGCCAAGCCACACTCATACTCCTAGGCACTCCTTCAGATCTGCACCTGTGTGTATGCTCATGCCGGTTCCTCCATCAGAAACACCTTTTCCTCCCATATCTGTATGTGGAATTCCTACCTAACATCTTCTTGGTCTGAAGCACTAATTAGGCATTGAGGATGCAAAATGAACACAATAGCCTCGGCCCTGTTTTCACAGGATTTAAGAGTCTAGTATGGGAGACAGACAGAAAAGCAGTGACAATATGGTATCACAGAGCTATAATGGGAACCATGAGGTGGTGGGAACCAGCAGGAGCACCCTCCCTTCACCTGGGGAGGTCAAGGAAATCTTGGAGGAAGTGGCCAGAAAGCCAGGACCCACCAATGAGCAGGCATTAACTTAACATTTTGCAGGGAGGGAAGGAGAGGACTGATCGTAGCTGAGAGAACAAAAGTGAGCTGAATTGACATTGTTAAGGCAAGTCCTTTGTGAAAAAGAAAAAAAAAAAGAGGTAAGTCCTCTGTGAAGTCAGGATTTGACCATGAGAGACACACTTACCTAACTCTAGGATCCAGACAGAAATTTTTCCCAAGTTCAATCTGTTTCATGTTTTTGAAAGCATGGTCATATTCTCTCAAAAGCCCGATTTAGAACAGGCTAAAAGTCAAGGGAGAGGTCATCTCTAGAAAAATTTTCCCTTGCTTTTTGCCAAATACAAAATATTTGAACCCCAAGCTCAACTGTGGAGGGAATGGGTAGACTTTTTATGTTGGGTTCGCCAGAAATAGTGCTCAATGAATACTCTTTAGACATCTGTGAAGAAAGTCACAGGTAGGTGGTACATGTGGTTCTGTTCTGAGGGTGGAGGAACCCTCTAAAGAAACAAGTTAATGAAATAAGAAAAGCCTCAGAAGAGAAAAACTCAGTTTCCAGGGCCAAATGAAAGGAAGAGAGTATGAGGGCTCAAGGTATCTGGCTCTCACTCCTCACTTCTGAGCCCACCCTGTACTGTCCCAAGCCAGAGGCCCTGAAAGCACCTTCATCGAGGGATGCTCAATTCTCCACTGTGTCACCACCCACACTGATCTGTTATCAAGCTATTTATTTCTGTGAAAGAGTTTCCTCTACAAATACATTAATAGAAGAGAGGTATGACAGATGTGACATCAGCCATCCAATATTTCCTATACTGGTCACAATTTGGTACCCATTAACCCTTTGTTCATTCAAAACAGAAAAACAATCAATCTTCGAGTTCTCTGATACAGTCCTTCCATGCATCATTACAATGGATTTTTATCTTATATCTCATCCTATTTTCTTAGTTGTTTATCTTCTTCAAGCACCTATATGGAGGGTTAACACTTTCTCTATGAAACTATTCACAATGGCAGTAGACTCAGGTCTCATCCATGAGGGCTTCGTTATTGAAGCATCAAAGGATGTCCTTAAAAAACACTGACTGCATATGGAAGTCACATGACATGGACCCCAAGAACTACATAACCATTTAGGTTCCAGTAGGTTAATTATATTGTTGGTAAAGCTACTTCATCTCTTTCTGGAAAACCATTATAAGCTCATCCCAGAACACAAAAACTCATTTCCGTTAGAATGTTATTATCAAGCCCTAAAGGGTCAGAACTATTATAACATTTCTCCATTACAAATGTTTCCTATCAGTGATACCATATTTTTCCAGATGGGTGGGGCAACTGTAATTCTGCTCTAAACTTCTGCTTCCTTCCAGTTCCCCAAGCGGTTTCTGATTATGGTTTTTAACAAAGTTTCCAACAATGGTGAATTGAGGTTTGTATTGAAGTATGTATATAAATGTGTTTGCAAATGGGTTTAGACCCTTTTGTAAAAAGGGCCTGAAGTCTCCTAAATAGAAAAATCAAGTAAATCAGAACTGACTTAAGAGTTTGGAAAATGGTAGTAGAGCTTACTGACCTTAAATCAAAGCATGGCCAAGGCCACATTTTAACACCTCCTGACTCCCATATTAATTTCATTTCTGTCATCCTCTTCATCCTTTAAAATTCCTTCCACTCAGCAGTATCAGTTCCATTCAGGAGAACAAATATATTGTGACTTCTGTTTCTGATACTTCCCTGTGTTCAGTGATGGAAAACAGTTTCAGTTTTCAGTCTTGCACCTGAGAACCGTGCAGGTGTAATGAAATGACTTAAGCCTCATCTTCTCCTGAAGCCTCAGGTTTTCCTAAGAGAAAACACATATAGCACATGCCAGTTCATTTAGTCCGGAGGGCTGCTCAAAACGGAGTCCATTTTCTTGTAGGGGGTCAGTTTAGTCTCTTTTTAGGTAAGCTGACGGCACATGAATGCTACCTTGGTGGCAGAGCTTTCCCTGGGCAAAAGGTCGGCCTGTACCTGTAACCCAACCTCTCCTTCCCGGACAAAGTCTTGCAGCGTCGTGGCGCTTCCAGCAGATGGCGCCGCAGCTGAATTTTCGCGACCTGCTCTCTAAACCTAAAGAAGAGTCTGGAATAAACAGGAAGAATTTTTTTTTTTAGCATTCCAGTTTTCAACATATATTGCCTTCTGTGTCGGGCCAGAAGCTCTTTTTACTTGACTGAGTTGAAATGCATTTGAGATGTTTAATCAGTAATTACGCAATATCAAACTTTTTTTTTTTTAAGGATTTCCACTCTTTCAAAGGACTCAAGAATCAAGTTTTCGAGTAGCATAAACCGTCACAAGGGAACAGTGGTTCAGAAACGTTAATAGTCAGCAGTACGAGAAGAAACGCTGCCTCAAAAAAGACAAGCAAGGCGTGGCAGAGAATAACCTCGCGGGGCCGCAGCGGAAGTGACCTTGCCGGGCGGGGCAGCGGCCGCGGGCGCTCTGAAAATAGCGCCGCCTGCTGGTGAAAAGGGAGAAAGCTCAGATCTCGCCAGAGGCTGCGGCGTCGCTCCCTGAGCCACTTAGTTCCGACAGACATTCCAAACACGTTTGCACTCAAGATGCTACACGCTATGCCCCCTACTCAACAAAACTGAAAGTAATGAGCCGAACCAGAGCAGCCTTTCTGTCGAAAAGAGAAATCTTAGGGGCCTGTTGTGGTGGTTTTGAGATATGAATGTTTCAAATGCTTGACTGTTGTTAATACTTCCTAAAGCTAAAGAGTGGATTTGATTTTAATGGTATAATTGTTATTTAAAGCAATCATAAAGGAGAGTGAAAAATAGAACCTGATCGGGGCTCTCTTTCACTTATCCCATCTTGCTTCAAGTTATTTACAAAATAGTAAAAAGGTTATCAGAAGCAAATTGACAAAAAGGGCAGAGGGTTGAATTTCAAGGTGGTTGTGCTTATCACTTTTTATTGTGGCCCCTCATTTTTATTCCAGGATCGTTGCAGTGCCATTTCTAGAGTCCCTCCTCCTCTCCCCACTTCCTTTTCCTCTTCACTCATTTGACAGGAGCCTCCGCAATCATCTGCTTAGAATACGTCATCGTCATCTACTGGGAGAGAATTGTGGTACCACCTTTCTCCCCCTATGGCTGAAGCCCACAGAAAGAAGATGACGATTGCGCTTCAGCTTTCGAGCCAGCGCGATTGCCAGGAATTGTAACCTGCAAGATGATGAGAAAGTGCAGTTTCCCCCTTCTTACGCTGCATACAGCTTTATGTTGCCCTTCATTAAGCTGATGCTTTCTCCTGCAGAGCCCTGTACTTCACGTTGCCCAAATGGTGCCCTAATAACCTCTTCGTCCCTTCCACTTGCAAAAATTCAGCGCATGAAATGTAAGGAATTATACATCCCAATTTTTCTTTTAGTAAGGGAGTGAAGGCCCATAGGTGGACAATTTCACTTGGACTAGTCATGCTGTTTATCAGGTCCCTGTTCTCTGACATGAAAATTCCTATTTCCCATCAAGGCATAGCTGTAGGCGTTAATTATAGGATCTGGTTCAAAGCAGATGCGCAGTAGCACCAGAAATTAGGAATCCAACTGGAACAGAAGCTTCTTGAGGGTCCTGGAGCAGAAAAGTTGGGCCCTCAAGTCCTGTACAGTCTGAATCCAACAAGATGAGCACTGAGAGCTCAGTGCGTGGAGGACAAAGAAGAATAATGGATATATAGTAACTTAGTCAATCAGGGAAAGGATCCAAGACATGCCTGACTTTTGTTTATCAGCTGAGAAACAGAAGGAAATGAGGGGAATGTCTCCCTAAGTGTTACTGTGTTATAAAAGTGTCCTTTGGGGAGAGGACACAAGAACAGGGCTGCTGATAACATTAATAATGTGCAGGCAGACACACATCTCCCCACATGTCCAAAACTGCTGAACCCAGTGTGACTAAACTAATCATCAGGGACACAGCACTGAGCCTCTCCTGCTGCAGTCCTCGGTGGGGATCGGCTGAGACAAAGCAAAGTGGCTTCTCTGAGGGGGAGGGGTGCCTGCTTTCTCTTTGTTCTTCCTTGGAAAATGGGCTCTCTCTCAAGTCTTATACACCAGTGGCTTTCACCTCCTGAAGAAGGGCAAAATAAGTTAGTTGTGTCCTAATAATGATTTGGGCAGCATATTTTTGGAGCCTGGAACTCACTGTGAAATGTAAGATCAAACTCCTTTTAAAGTTCTAACACGTACGTTTCATTCTGGGTTTCTAGTCAGCAATTTCAGAAAGGTGCCTCTCTTTATCAAATACAAATTTTCTCCTTCTGAAAGCGGTATTGGAGGAGAGTGTTCTGAATCAACTTAACCTAATAATTACATGTCCTGCACCTTACTGTTAAGAATCTCTTCTCACAGGGGTATGATTTAATGAGCAAATTCCTTTGTCTGCTAAGAAATCCTTTTGGTAGTAATAGGGGTCTCTGAGAAGTCACACCTTTTTGCACTGTAAGTGATTTTTTTTTCTCATAAGAATGATTTAACACAGCTCCTTTAAAAGTAAAAAGATTTAGTATTGTCTATCCCTGACTTAAGTGAGGAACTAAGACAAAGGGTGTTTGTCCCTGTACCAGGAATAGGCCTGCCACTCCCCAAGCCCTCAGAGCATCTGCTCCCTGGACTGATGCTTAAACCAAAAGCCACACATGGCTTCTGTGCTTGACAGCTGAGGCCTTTTATATCTAGTTGGAATTTTAGTTTGGGTCAGCTGGAATAGGTCTGTACACATAACAGAAAATGGGCTCTGTTGATCAGAGAAAGCTCTGGGCTGATAAAGATGAGGCTGACATTTTGGAAATACATTTTGTTTCATTTCCTGGGAATTTACCCCCCCAATAAGATAACTTTAATCCTTTCACATGACATCCTCAGGCCCTTTAAGACAATTCCTACTCTTTTGGTATTTTATCTGCCTACTAAATACCAGTTATTTTGTCTGGAGTAACAGAATATCTGCATATTTCTGCTCAGCCAAGACTTGGGCCCTGTGGGAGCAGCTCTTTTCTCCCAGCTCCTGGGGACCTCATTCTTCTCAGCACTTTAAAGAGGAAGTGGGAGCAACCCTCAGCCAGGAAACCAACCCAGCATCAGGGTGTGATCTGATGGCTCAGGTTCCATAGGTGAGGCCCAGGCGAGCTTCTAAAATAATTCTGAAGCTAGACAAGGAACGAATAAGCAGGTGTTAAAGGATTAGACTTATACCTTTGTAATCAACAGAAAATTTTGATAAAATAGCACTGGGCATGTATATCCACAATACTACCCTGTGTTTATGTTATTATCTGTTACCCAGAGAGCCTATTACAGAATGTCTTTCTTCTGACAGGTACAAAGTTCTTTCCAGGGTTAACCTCATACATTCAGGCACTTTAATTTAACAACTAATAAGCACTTTGAGGGCAAGAGCCCCATCTTGCACTTCCTTTATATTTCAAACAGTACCCAGCAGGTTATTAGACATGCAGTAGGCATTCAGGAAATACTTGCTTTTATATATATATATAGAGAGAGAGAGAGAGGGAGAGAGAGAGAGACTAAAAGAACAATGACTGTGCTTTAATCCCGAGATGAGACCTGCTTTTATTGTCACATCTGAAGAAAACGGATAGTGACACTCTGTAGACAGAAAATGGAAGTGGGGATATTGCAACTTCTCTGACTGATAATGATGACAGCAGCTGACTTTCCTATATACCAGAAACTGTATAAGGACTTTGCATACATTATCTCATTTAAACCTCACCACAGCCCCACAGGCTAAGTTTACTATTATTATTACCCTTATTTTACAGATGATAAAACATTACTGAAGCCACACAACAACTAACAAATAGCCACATCAGGACTTGAATCCAGAGATAAGTCTGCAAAGTGTCTGCTTTTAGGCACGTTCCTGTTCCAGAATATCTAATAACGACATTGTTCCATTTACTAACTACCCTTCTTTGAGGGACTGTCTCACAACATAATATCTGACGTGGGAGGGAGAGAGGGAAGATGGTGAGCAAACACGATGCATAACGAGTATGTCTCAGTCTGCAGGGTTTTGACATTCTTTCCTATGCATTATCTCATTTAATCCTGACAGCACCTTATCAAGTATGTTACTATTATCTCTTATATAAAAGGAATGTATTTCTGGAAAACAGGCAGTTTTGGTTTTTTTTTAAGTAAATGCTAAAATTCAGAAGCCAAGAGGCAGCAAATAATCTGCTAACACTGTGCCCACCCTAGGCCTCTCATCCCAGCTCGGAGTGTTGGTGTGAGTGCTTCCTACATTTCTTTCCTTTCTTACTTATTAACACTCCAAAGAGCCATAAAGGTTATGCTTGACTCTACCTGCCCCAATAACACAAATATGATCAAATGTTGACTTGCCATGCCACTAAGCCATTTCAAAAGCAGAGGCAAAGTAGAGAGGAAACAATAAAAGGGAGAGTGCACAGAGTACTATGTAATGTAACAATTACAAAGAATGATTTAAACATGTATCATGAAAGGATCTCCATAAGACATAGTAAGTTAAAAAAAGAAAAGAAAAGAAAAACAAGTTGAGGGATTAAAAAGTACATCACAGTGTTATTTATGTTTTAGAAAGATACAAAACAGTATAATACAGATACACACACATAGAAAGCAGTTGGTTATATTTCAGATTGATAACTGTTTTCTCTGGGGAGAGGACTGGGGCCAAGGTGAGGTGAATAGTATTGGCAGACTTTTTCTTTCTCTTTTTACAAGATAATTTATTCCAATAATGTGTATGTAACAGAAAAAAAGAAAGAAAGGACAGAAAAGAAACACGTGATGTGTTAGAAAATAAAAGGCTAGCAACATGCAGTAAAGTAAGTGGTACAAATACAGGAACTAAAGTCCACTGCCTCATTTAGGTCCATAAGAGACCAACAGAGTCGAAGAGAGCTCTCATGTTAGCATTATTTTATGAATTGGATGATTTTTAAGAACGTATTGTCTCCTGACTCTACCAGAAATACAGTGCTGAGAAGTACACTAGGCTTGGAGCCAGACGACCTGGGTTCCAGGCCTGACTCTGCATTTCTCTGTAACCCTGGACTAACTTCTCAGGGCCTTAGTTTCTTCATCTGTTAAGATAACAGTAACATACTTAACAGTGTTTCAAGGATTAAATACAGTAATGTACAGGAAAGAACAGCAAAATCGTGGAGACTGAGACTTATAAATTGCATTTGTGTTTACTCTCTTCCCATTCTCTCTCTCCCATTTCAGAGAATTTTTTTATACACCTTTAAGATGTATGAATGTCCCACAATGAGACAGAGTTAACAAACCATTAGTCTTCAGTATAATATTTGCTGATAACAGGGCTCTGTTATTTGAAGCTTTAGGTTATGCAAATGCATAGTTTTTAAGCTTCAATAACCAGTATTCATGTATTTATTTTAAGGAATATAGTTACTTGATTCCATCTGTAAAATATACTCTTTTCTTGTAAAACCTACTTTTGATACAAGAACTAAAATATCCAAATCAGAGAGGCCATTTAAAGTATAAGCCAAAAATGCATTACATTTTTTTGCATTTTAAAATTGCTTATTCATGGTGCTATTAAAATTTCAGGCTATTCTGAAATTTTGAGAATCTAGTTATAATTCTTACTACAAAAAGGGTTGCAGAAATAATAAGAGGAACACTAATATTGCAATATAATTAAACACAAAAGAGAAACATGAATAAATTAATAAGTATCAGTTGCCTACATACAGCACCATATCCACGCCGCATGACATAACTATTTTCAATTACAGCCTCACCTTTGAAACAGAGCCAGGTTCTCATCTGTTTTTGCTGGATGTGTCTGTGTTAAAAGGCGCAGGGACCTGAAGGTTTCTGGTGAAGTAAATAAGGATCCAGCTTAAGTTGTTCTGCAGTTTGAGTTCAGAAAGGATCCATTTAAAGGAACCAATTCCAAGCACACAAAGCCCACATCCCTCCCAAGCTCCTCCACCCCATTAAACCGGGCTGTCATTTTAGAGCTGGGCGCCCATTGTTCACGTTCTTCTACTCTAATTAGACTTGACAGATTGCTCTTTCTAGCTAGACTGGCTATTGCCAAGAACAGAGAGAAGAGATGAGGCTGACCTTGTCTTTATGCCCTTGGGATCAGTGCCCCACCCCCCATCCTAGTCCACAGACACAGAAAAGCATCCCCAGCAGTTCAAATCTGCTCCCCTTCTCCTGCAGCCTCCTTCTTACAGCCCCCCTGGCAGTCTCAGCACCACTGACTTTTCTTACTTTCAGTACTGTGAGATTCAAACCCTCGGAGGCTGTGCAAGTGGAATAAGGGTGCACTAATATCTTTCATACTCCAACCCTTGGTTCTTCCCTGCAGGCCTGAGGGGAAAACAGTTCAGCTTTTCTAAAGGGAAAGATACTGCGGTTCCACCCGGGAGCAGGAACTATTGATCGCTGAATAAAACAGAGCTCAGGAAGGATTCAGGCCCTGGTGCTGCCTCCACATGTCTGAAGCAAATCTCTTACCCTGCCGACCTCAGTTTCTGTAGCTGTAAAATGCCATCAATAATTCTTGAACTTTTATCATATCAAAAAAATGTTATACTGGCATTATAGAAAAATTAGATAATAAAATTATGGAGCTGGAAATGATCTTAGAGATCATCTAGTCCAATATCTTTGTTTGGAAGATTAAAAAACACAGGCCAAAAGATGGAGGTGACGTGCACAGTGTCGTGAAATTAGTTCATAGATTTTAAACACCTGGTGCTGAACAAGTCTTCTAATTAGCTTTGTTACTGACCTGCCTTTTCCCAGTTTATGCTATGCTTGATAATAAACCTTATTGGCCAGGAAAGCAATTTTCTCCAAGGAAGGAATTCCCCCCACCCAATGACTACGTTTTCAGAAATGTTCCCTTTACTGAGAATCCAGTGGTTTTGTAATAGAACCTGAATCACTCAATGCCACATGCCTCTCATAGCAACACAGGATGAAACACAGCAGGCTGGAGGTCTGGGGCCCTGTCCTCAAATAGAAGCGGCCCTGCCTTTTACCTAAGCCTGGATGTGCCCATAGCCTCAAGAGCTGTGAGCAGGAGAGATTGCTAGGAATTTCTTCCTGGAAAAAATCTAGTGTTTCCCAGGTTGTAATGTCAACCGATTCATTTATCATTCATTCACCTACTCACAAGCATGTATTAAAAGCCCATTTTTTGCTAAGCCCATTTTTATAAGCCCATGGGGGCTGGTAAGACTACTATGAGTAGGACCCAGTCTCAAGGAGCCTCAGAAGGAGCCAGCAGTGTAGACACTTATGTGCAGGAGAGCACATAGGGACTAGGATGGAAGGAGGAGATGGTCAGTTTGCTTTGGTTGAGGTTTAAAGAGCCAGAAAAATGTCATAGAGGATAATTGACCTGAGCTTTTGGGAAATGAAGGTTATTTTCCAGGTGGAAATGAGGCAAGTACATGGCATTCAGACAGAGAGTGAGCCTGGTATTTAGGGGAAGAAAAAGAAGATTTTGGTCTGCACAGTATGGGGAAGCATCAACCAAAAATGAGATTGGAAATTTAGGTAGAGATCAGTGAAAACATTGTATGACATAGGAAGTTTAGATTTTACTGTGGCAGTTCATGGGAATGTTTGAAGACTTTCAAGCAGGGAAGTAATGTGATCCAAACTGCATTTTAAAAGATGGCTCTGATGGCCTCCAGTGTGGAGGACAGAAAGGGGAAGTGGTGGGAAGGAGCAAGTCTCAAGGCAAAGAGACTTTAGGAAACAACTATGAAAGTTTAGGAAAGACAAGACAGCTAACTCAGTCTCTTCAAAAAGTCAATGAGAAGAACGAAACGGAGGGAACTGTTTTACTTTCCAAGAGGCTTCAACTACATGCAGTGTGTGGACCTTGTTTGCATCCTGATTCAAACAGATCAGCTGTAAAGAAAAAATTTGGAAGACAGAGTATTAGATAATATTAAGCATTCTTGTTAATTTTATTAAGTATGATAATGCCACTGTGGTAATGTAATATAACAGCCTACTGAAGTGTTTGAGGGTGAGATGTCACAATGTCTGGATTTGCTCTAAAATGTAGAAATAACAGCTGAAGTAGCTATGGCAAAAAGTTAATAATTACTAAATCCAGATGATGGGTATGTAGGAGTTTGTTACACCTATGTATATTTAAAAGTCTTCAAAATAACAAGCTAACATTTTAGGCAAAGGATAATGAGACACTAAATTAAAGAAGTTAGAATAAAAATGGGGAGGAGAAGAGGGCTATGAGAGATAGTAAAAAGGCAGAATTAACAACACTCAGTAACTGCTTATAAGTGGTTGTTAAAAAATCAAAGAGTTGAAGTGACTTCCAGGCTTTCATTTGGGTGCCTGGGTAGATGGGAGACAGTTCACTCTTTCAGGCATGTGGAATTGAACTTTGAGGGAAACACTGAGTTAGCAGGCAATTAGATGTGTAGATTTAAAGGTCAGAAGAGAGCCTGGGGCTGGTGGTGTGGATTTGTGAGCTGTCAGCTCACAAACACTTGGCTGGTGATTCAAACCACTGGAAGAGCATGGCAGATGACAAGGGGAGATGGCTGAGGAAGAAGCCCAAGGCACACCTGCATGTAAGAAGAGGGAATAGGAAGAACTTGCAAAAGAGACAGAAGAATGGCCAGAGAGGTATGAGGAGAAATAGGAAAAAAATCATTTCTGGAGAATCTGTCAAGAAACAATGGGTCAAAAGAATCAAATGCCCCAAATTAAAATATGAAACCCACTGGATTTAGCATCTAAATGACAATTGCCGAAGAACTTTCAGGAGAGTATAATGTGAAGAGGAGAGAGTAAGTGAAGCCTGGAAGATAAGGGAGGTCCTCACAGGAGGAGGGAGTTGGCAGGAAGGTGGCTAGAAATGGTTTGCCAATAAGCAACCTCTGGTCCAGTGGGGCGATCAAGCATCTCTGCTCAATTTAAAATACAAAACAAAAACCTCTGTTCAAAGGAGCTCAGTAGAAGTGAATTCCCAACAGAAAAAAACCTCCAAATTTTAGTTAAGGCAAGGAGGAGGAGGGTATGCTCTTCAGTGGTCTTTCAAATACAGTTCTCTCCACTAGTGGCAATCTTCCAGGTATCATAGCTGGAAAATGTTTACAAAGTATGACCGTGGTCCTGTCAAACCCCTGCCCTAAAACTTTCATTAGCTCCCAATACCTACTGAAT
Organism: Camelus dromedarius; assembly: GCF_036321535.1. Lineage (NCBI taxonomy): Eukaryota > Metazoa > Chordata > Mammalia > Artiodactyla > Camelidae > Camelus > Camelus dromedarius. Next base: position 53,253,897 of record NC_087446.1, on the reverse strand, counting down.
TAGGTACAACACAGATATTGAAAGCCTTTCCATAATCTGATCCCAACTTGCTTTTTTCAGTCTGATCTTTTTGGATTTGTTTGCTTGTTTTTGCTTGTCTTGCTTTATTTTATTTTCCTTTTCATGAACTTTCCTTTCAGGATGCAAGGCTATTTGTATTAATTATATGAATTATACTACATGACATATTAATTATTACATACAATTCTATGAAATATTTAAGGAAAAGGGCTGAGAAGTATCTAGCATATAGTAGCATTCAACAGATAGTTTTTGAATACTGAACTATGTCATATTCCCCCCAACCATTTCATTCAGTTCTCTTTACTCTAAAGTATCTTTCCAAATTTCTTCATTTCATACATGCATATGAATCATGTATGATTCAGCTCAGGTGTCATCTATTTTAGGAAGCCTTTCCTGTATTCTCCAGCGGGGCTGTGGGTGCCCTTGTCTGGGCTTCTGCATCAACCCCACCTTTCTTGATGCTCAGCCTACTAGATATGCTTATATGTCTGTTTCTTTCATTAAAGTATACATTTCCTGAAGATCAAGGCTGATTTTTTTTTACATATTTATAGCATCAGTACCTAGTGCAGCACATGGCAGTATATATGCTTTAAAAAAAGATGTATTGAACAGACCTTCACTCCCTTTCCTCTTTTCTTTAACTTCATTTTTATATATGTGATACGGTTTCTTATATGATATCCCTGCTCTACTCCTGAATGGAAGTGAACGTTATTTTTGTCACCACAGTGTCCCTTCCTGTTCTTCTGGCAACAGGTCTGATTTCTGTTGTGAGTTCTCTGCTCTTGCTCTTTGTGATCTGGATGGGACTTCCCCAACTCCTGGCCCAAGGGTGGAGGACAAGACACAGGCCTAAGTCAGCCTAAACTGGCCAGTTATTGTCCCATTTCCTGTGGTCTCACTGGTTTGGATGAGCCTGTGCTCTAAACCTTTCCAATCCCAGTAAATCTCAGGACTTTCTTCAGAATTATTGAAAGAGGGATTCTTCCCTTTCTTTCCTTCTTTCTCTCTCTCTCTCGTTCTCTTTTTCTGCTGGACATGGAGTCAATAGGGTGCAGGGCTGCTGTAGTCATTTTCATAACACAAGGGTAAAAACCTGTTTGAAAAGGAAGGCAATGCTTGAAGGGAACACCACCAAGAGAAAGTAAGAGGAAGAAACAGAGTCCTGGTGATGGAAACAGAGCTGAATTCAGCCATTCTTGGAAAGAAAACTATTGCTTGTCAGTTTGTGTTGGGTCTTCTGTCATTTGCAACAAAACCATCCTAACAAATATATCATTTGTGCATAAAAAGTACATTGCTTGACACATGAGATTATTCAATAAATATGTGATTTAACAGATAAATAACTTGTGGGGAACAGCAATTATATGCTTCTACAGAGCAATTTGGCAATATGTATCTACAGCCTTAAAAGATTATCCTTCTGGAGATGGATGCTGGCGATGTTTGCACAACACTGTGCATATCCTTAATGTCACTGAACTGTACACTTAAAGATGGTTAAAATGGTATACTTTATGCTATATATTTTATCATAATAAAAAAAATAAAAGAAAGAAAAAGATCATCGTTAGACCATAAATAAAGGTTTATAGCTCAGTTAACATATGAAAACATAGGGACAAGAAAGCTTACTGCACTGTACCTACCACTAATACTAGTAATCATGCTTTACTTTTATAAATGTATCATAAGGAAATAATTAGGTAAGTATAGAAAGTATGTTTATTTGAACATTATCTATAATATCAATAGGGACTGGCTAATAAAATTATAACATATTCAAGTAATGGAATATTACATAGTCATTAAAATAAGGTAGATTTACATGCAACTTCTTATAAATATATATGTCAGAGTGCTATAAATATTAGAATTATATTAATATCAAATGGTTTCACAAAAATAAGGCAAGACTTTTATAAGATATATGAATTAGAACCAAATGGTGGGAGGGAAGAACATCATTCAGTGGCTGGTAGGAGACAAAAAAGCTCACTCAGAAAAAAACTGACCATATTTCATTGAATTTCAGAAACCACTGGCTGTAGGATGCTTCCTAATTTCAGAGATGTTAAAAGTGAAAAATTATATATCTTAGAATTAACCACATAGAATATGTTTACGGGGAGAAAATTATGCATGCACATAAATGGGATGAAGAGAAATAGGACAAAAATTTAAACTAAAGTAAACCAAAAAGGGAAACCTTTTTATGGCTTATAGAATAAAATTATTTTATACCTAGTGAAAAGAAGTTAATGAAAGGCTTTGAGGAGGGGTATAAGATGGCCATGAAAATCTTCCCTGAATGTTAGTTTTGTAACTAAACTAAAGGAAGCAAGCAACTCTTCCTGCTAATTTGGACACTGCATATTAGGTAACAGTCGGTGTTAATCCATTTACATTTTGAGATTTCTTTCTCTATGTTTTCTTAAGTTGAGGCTAGGCTTGTAATTTTAGCTTCCCCTTCTGTTTTAAGAAGGGGCTTGGCAGCTGAAGAGAGGTAAAAAGTTATGGGAGCAACAAATTGCTATTCAAGGAGAAGGTCAAATGTCTACATTTTTCATGTAAACAAATTTAGGGAACTCAGGACTTCCCCTAAAGAGTGTTCTGTGTCTCTTCCCATCTTGTTCAAAGTGGCCTCACAAGTTAGGAATTTGACCAGCTGTCTATGGGGAAATGGCTTTAAAAATGTCAAGCATTCTCTCTCTCTCTCTCTCTCTCTCTCTCTCTCTCTCTCTCTCTCTCTCTCTCTCACACACACACACACACTCTCACAGATTTCAGTGCTTACGATACACCATACGTATGCTATTTACTCACGTAACTTGTTCCTTATTTTCAGTTATTTCTGTCCTCTGTAAAGTGGGAAGCATTCGGGAAGGCAACTGCTTTTAGTTATTACTATGACTCACAGTGAGTTCAAGTCAGGTGCCCAGGACCACTGCCACCAGCAACTGCCGTATCCAGAACATCATCCTAAGGGCCTCCCATTTGACATAATTACTGACCACAGACAGAGGGACCTGACCAAAAGCCACAGGTGTGGCTCTAGGCAAAATGCACTGGAAAATAAATTTACTTCATAGGATATCAGATCTAGAAGGAAACGTAAAGAACATGTAAGCCCTGAACTCCTTAACCTTTGTTAAGCAACAAACTAGCCTTTGGAGATTTTGAAACATCTTGGGGTGAGGTCCCAGGATTATATATTTTTCAAAAGACTTCACAGGCAATCCTGCTGTAAATTAAAGGCTGAGAATCACTGTTTTAATCCCATTCCTCTTATTTTACAGATGGTGACCTGAGGCCTGGAATGGTGCTTGCTTGCCCAAGATCACACACCTGGTTGAAAGCAGAATCAAGACTAGAATTCAGGGGGGAGGGTATCGCTCAGTGGTAGAGCACTGTGTTTAGCATGCACAAGGTCCTGGGTTCAATCCCCAATACCTCCATCCATCAATCAATCAATCAATCAGTCACCTCCTCTCCCCCCAAAAAGCTTTTATTTAAAAAAAACAAACCTAGATTTTAAATCTGGTGATTCCTGGCCCACGGTCTTTATTCTTATACTACCATCCTGCCCCACTGACTGTTTTCCAAATATTTATTATTATTTGTTCCTAATACATTTGAAAATGTGTAGTTTAACCATTGGTTATCTAATTACAAATCATAGAATTGCAAAATCCAATATTTATGAAAGAAGCCAGTCACAAAAGACCACGTATTATCTGATTCCATTCATATGAAATGCCCAGAATAGGCAACTTCATAGTGATAGAAGTAGATGAGTAAATTACCAGGAGCTGGTGGGGAAGGGTGGAAACAGGGACCGCTTTCTTTTGGGGGTGATGAAAATGTTCTAAAATTAATTGCAGTAAGAGTTGCACAACTCCGTGAATATACTAAAAACCACTGAATTATACTCTTTCAAAAGGTGAGTTGTATGGCACATGAATTATATTCCACTAAGATTGTTTAAAAAATCTAGCACTAACTTACTGGATTCTGAAAGATAATTAAACATTTTTAGTTGCTCCATTCTTCAACATTTCTCTAAAATAATAATCTGCCAATGGGTATTATCCTTAAATCTAGTTTATCCCTACTTACATGCATTTCCCAGTGCCCTTTACTCCCCAAAACAGATTAATCTTCCCAGAGTTCAGTCTGGCATCTAGGATCCTTATCCTTCATGCCACCAGACCCTGTGCCTTGGCTAAGAATGTGCCTTCTACTGACAAGGCCAAATTGTACATTCAAGGCCTCACTCATAGTCACCTCTTCAAGGGCCTTTCGTCTCCCCTACACTCGAGGTGGTCTGCCTTCCAGGGTGTAAGAGGTGACATTTTGACTAAATATTTTGATATCACATAACAAGGTCATCAGACTTCCAGCCTGAAATCTTTGGGCCTTTAGAACCCACCAGTGACCTCTTTCACTAAGTTAATGCCACATTTAATTTTTCTTATTGCATCACCCCAGGTCTAGCACCAAATTCTGTATCTGTTACTTTGTTTCTTGCTTTCTTCTGCCCATGATGCTATCCTTCCCTTCCCTTTGTTCTCATCTTCTCTGTTTATATCTGGCTAACTCTTGCTAAATATTCAGAACTCTGGAAAAATGTCACCTCTTCCAGGAAGGCTTCTCTGACACCTCTCTGCACCCTTAGGATGGTAGCCAAACTACAGTAATGGCAAGAAAGTATGGAGAAATGGACAAATTTGGAAAATACTAAGGAAGCAGAATTGATAGAACTTGCTAATGTGAGATAAAGGTAAAAATAAATCATAAAGATAATACAGAATAAACGGTGAATTTGAAAATAGGAATTGGTACAATTTATTGTAATTTCACATATGTTTTTCCAAGCTTTATGTTATCTACAATTTTAATAAGGTGGATCTTTTATACCTTGCCAAGCACATATCCCTTAAACAACCCTTTTCTAATGTTGCTTTATTAACCTAAGGCCTTTAATGACTCTCTCCTTGCTGATGCACCAAGCCTACACTCAGCTTTGCTTTAAAGGTCTTTATAGCTAGTCCAGCCCTTCCCCAACAGCTCCACCCAGCTTTGGTCAGGCTGAGACAAGAAAGAAGGGGGCAGATCACAGCCATTTGAGGAATAACACAGCAATTAACACCAAAATGGTGGAAGATTCAACTCCCAGTAAGCCTTGAGGCTCAAGATGGCGGGAGATTTGACTTCTAGTAGACCTGGAGCTTCATTATATGCTCATTGTAATATTAACATGGTAAATGACACTCCCACAGGCACCATGACAGCTTCGAGGCTGACCATACAAGGTCAAAGAGTGGGCGGTGGCCCAATTCCTGGGAATCCTAGCCCCTTCCCCAGGGTGGTTGGAATGGTCCTCCCACTTGTTGGCACGTGAAGATACTGAGCCCATAAAAACTGGCAACACAGAGACCCATGGCCACCTTTCTCGCTCCGTTGTCTTTGGAGATGGCCCACATTCTGTCTATGGAGTGTGTATCTACTTTTACTTTAACCTGAGCACCCAATCCCCATACCTCATGGCCTTTCTCTTGTCTTCTGAAAGAGCCTACACTCTGTGTAGTATGTATCTCTCTAAATAAATCTACCTTTACTCAACTGTGGCTCGCTCTTGAATTCTTTACTGCACGAAGCCAAGGACCCACACTTGGCAGGGCACATCCCAGGGACTCAACCGAGACCTGAGAGATGGCCAGCCTCTTGTCCCACATTCATTTTTTTTCCTATATCAAGGCTGGCTGCTTCTCCTCCTGCACAAGTCTTGCTCATTCCTGCTTCTAGCACTTTTGTCACCTTTTTGTCTGGGTCAGGCTTTTCCCTACCCACATCTCAAGGGCCATTCAGGGCTCAGCTTCAAGAAAACCTGCCTGGCTGGTCATGTCTCCCTGTGCCCCTTGAACTCCTGAAGCATTCATAGTTGATAGCATCCAATTTAGCACTTAATTATATATGTGCATCTAACATATTGTTTTAATATGTGTTATTCATGTTCCCTCCAACTAGATTATAATTTACTGAGGGTAGACCATGATGTATATTTTAAGATCATAAGTTCTGAAATCATACTATGCTCAAATCCTGGCTCTCCTACTTGCCAGCTAATGTCATTGGGCAAATGGCTGTCTTCTCTGTGCCTTACTTCCTCATACTTAAGATAGAGATAATAAAAGTACCCGTCTATAGGAGGGGCTATAGGTCCAAATGAGGCAAATGCCTGGCAGGTTGTAAGAACTCAACATGAGCTATTACTATTATCCTCCACATTGCTTAGTATATCACTGACACTGAGTAGATGCCTAAAAATTAATTTTTGCTGATTTAGTAGGTTGCATGTAAGTTTCTTTTAGATGCTTAAAAGAATCAGAAACTCTTGTGCTGAGGCAAAAAGGGTGTATTTGTACAGACAATAACTATTTTTTAAACATTTATCAGGACAATTTTACTTCCCAAGTTTTGAGGAGCATCTCACCATTGCCCCCATGTATTCCCTCACCTGGGTCCTGGAGCCCAGGTGAAGAAATCAAGAGGATTATCTCCCTCATTTCATAAGAAAACAGAGAATAAGCATTAGATGACAAGATAAAACTCAGATGCCTGGAGTATTCTGAGTGCCATGTACCAGCCATCTGCTAAGAATCCATAAAGAGTCCCCATATGTGTGGTTTTTTGGTTTTGATTGTGTGTACCCAAAAGAAACAAACAAATTACTGAATTGGCCTATTGGTAGTTGAGGCGACAGTATGTCTAGCAGGATGCAAGACAACAATAAAGATGAGAAGAAGGTAATTAAAGACCCAAGGCTGAGCTCTACACACACACTATCATTATATTTTATATTATACCAATTACCATTCATGCCCCTCCCCTCAATTCTCTACAAACTAAATGGCTTCAATCAGCTTATCTGGAAGAGCCCTTAAGTCTCATGTGGTCCCTGGACTGCAACTGGGCAAAATCCTTGAGACTCAGGTCACTACAGAGAAAAAAATTGTTGGGGAGGAGGGGACATGAGACTGCAGCAGATGATACTACATAGACAGTCATGGGATGTGTGGAATCCATACCATCATAAAAGAGCATAGAATGTGAACTTTTACATTTAAGTGTCATATTTTCCAAGTGAAAGATTAAAAAATAAGAGCTGTTTGAAAAACAGAATTTATTTATTTATTTTAGGATGTGATGATGCAAGACAGAGGCTAGAAGGCAATTGCACTGTCACAATCCCACCTGACTCTTTCCTTGTCCAAATCCTCTTAAAGTGATGGATGAGGGGCCAGAGCTGTCAGGGCCGGTGGGAATCAAATGCAGATGTGTTAGGAGGTCAGGGTGTCACGAGAAGAGTGAGCACACCTGGCTTCCAGCCCAGTTGTACCACCACCTAGCTCTGTCTCTTCGGACAGGTCACTGCACTTTTCTGGTCACTCCACTTTTCCTGGTCAGTAAGATGACCAGTGAGGGACAGGAAAATCATCTCTAAAGCTCTTTCCAGCCCTGACATTTTATGATTCTGTTGAGTCTAGGAAAATCTATGCAATATCCTGCATTGTAAATTACATTGTAGATTAGGTAAATAGATTACTATTTACCTAAAAAGTCAATCCCTCTCTCCCCTCCTCCTCTCTCTCGCTTCCTCCCAAAACTCCCCAGCGTACATACACACTGAACCTTTCTCCCTCTGACTTTCACTTCAGAATCTGAAAACTATGCCTAAGCCTAAAAATATTGTTACAACAGTGTTTTCCCCAGAGGTATCTAGGAGGCATTCGCTGAAATCTTGAATTTAAATTTGTAGTTTCAAAGGAACGGGAAGAATGATGATGATACTGAATGTCTGGCTATGTAGAGCTGTCTCAAAGCAGTTTCCCTACATGAGTTAAACAGTAGTTCCACATAAAGCTAATGATTACACTACTTCTCTATTTCCCTTCAAATGGTTCCTTAGAATTAGGATTGCTCTAAAGTCTCCATAATTGTTTTAAATCACTGGGTCTTTCAATACTGTTCTCTGATATAATTTCTGAGTAGGCAGTCAGCATAAAAAAGGACTAGGTCAGCTCTCTTTGTGTGTCAGTGCTTGGCAGCACAGCTCCTCTGGGATGTGTCTCCTGGCATCCGCCCAGCCTAGCTATCAACAATAAAAGCTTCTCTTTGTGCTTCCAGTAAGTCATAAATAAATCTCCTCAATCCCATCTCTTTTCTGAGAAGAGCTATAACCATGTCCTTTACCTTGGGTTAAAAAAAGAGAGACGTGATTGTTGCTTTAGGAAAATAGGTTTTAAATGTCCACTAAGCAGTTGTTCCTTTTCATTGTTCCCTATTCTCAACATTTAGATGTGTAATTTGAGTTGCAGTCCCTTTGGTTGCCAAGTTTCTGAGACTGGACTGCTTTCCCACTTTATGTTCCTTGCCTTTGTGAAGCTGCTCAGCCCTAAGCAATCCTCCTGGGTATGAGAAGTGTTCGTTGTGGAAGAAGGGCTCATTGCCTGAGCAGCAGGGAAGGTATGCCCTGTAGCAGGGCAACACCATGCAAGGGGCAAGGTCAGTGACCCACCTGGCTATGGCTTCAGGAACCCTAAAAATCACCCCCAAGAGGTGAGAGGGCCAGGACTGTTGGCCTCCGATGAGTACTAGGCACCCAGGCTGGTACTAAAGGAAGAACAAATAGAATTCCTATTTAGCTAAACTAGAAAGCAGTCAATCTCAGTCGCAGCCCAAACAGGTTGGATTTCTTAAACACTACTCATCGAAAACCTCCTCTGAAACATTCAGCTTCATATTACTGTTCTGAGGTAAACATTAATCCTATTTTCTGGCTAGATGTAGAATGAGGTCAAGCACATTATTTCCTACTGCAGTCAATGTTGGAATTAAAGAAATCTTCTGAGTCTCTTCTAAAAACTACATAAATGAGTCGTTTCAGCTGATTCATCATTGAGTCCATATGAGCAACATGTTTCCTGAAGCATTAAAAAGCATTAAAAATAGAAGTAGGGATTTTCCCCCACTGTCATGTTCTACTGGCCATGAAAGAAACCCAGAACGACCAGAAGTGAGTATTGCTAGAGAAAGTCTCCTATCTAAGGGAAATGGATTTCTGTGCTTGCCCACACTTCCTTCTCTTGGAATGCCAAACTCTGCAAAAATGCATTGCATATGTTCCTACAGTTCAGATGTGTCCAAGTTTCCCCTTTTCATAAGAACAGTAGTGGATTAGGGCCCACCCTAATGACCTTGATTACCTCCTTAGGGAACCTATCTGTAAATATGCTCACCTTCTGAGGTACTGGAGGTTAAGGACTTCAACATACGAATTTTAGAAGTGAACACAATTCAACCCATTAGACTGTCACAAATAGGATTCCCAGGGAGGCAGACTCTGAGGTGGAATTTAGCATGCACAATTGTTATTAAGGCTTGTCCTTGGGATCAACATCTGGGGAAGTAGGGGAAAGGAAGCAGGCAGGATTAGGCAGAGGGATGTCAAGTTGTCATGTAGGCCCAACTGCCTTAGCCAAGAATGGCCCTTCAGAGTTGTACCAAGTTAGCTTCATACTGCCACCTCAGTCAGGCACTGGACCCAGCCACCTCAGGAAGCGGCATGACCTTGGGCAAGGCAGCCTTCGGCAGCCTTCTACAAAGGTTGTCTCTGAAGGGGTTGACAGCTGAGGGCATCTGCCAATGGCACTCCCAGCAGCCAGGGCAACAGGCCCTCAGTAAAGGGAGAGCTGGGGGCCCACCACACTGGCTACAAAAATCGGAATATGGTGTATATGTCTTCTGCAACCTGCTTTTCAAAAACTTTAATGAGTATTTTCAAACATAATCCAAAGTAGAGAGAATAATATAATTAACTGCTATATGTCCATCATCCAGATACTTCAGTTATCAAGATTTTGCAACACTTGCTTCATCTATCCCTCTTTCTTTGATTTATTATTTGAAAGCAGGCTTCATGTCATTTCACCCCTGCATACTTCAACATCCATCTCTAACAAATATGAACATTTTCTTGTATAACCTCAATGCCATTATCATACTGAATAAATAACAATTTGTTGTTCCATATCCAGATTGCTCTGATTATCTAAAAAAATTTATTTTTATCATCAGTTTGTTTTAACTGGATTCTAAACAAGGGGAACACATTATTTTGGTTATGTCTCTTATCTTTTTTAATCTAAAGCCATTCCTTTTTCCTTTTATCTCCATGCCATTTTCTGATTGAATAATTAAAACAATGTGGGCCATTCTTGTTTATTTGCTTCTTAATGGTTTATTTAACTTGTTCCTCTATCTCTGTATTTCGTGTAAATCGTTAAGTTAGCTCTAATGCTTGATTACGTCCAGGTTCAAGGATCATAGGTAGCACTGTGCTCTTCATAATGCATCACGCCAGAAGGCACACAATTTCTGGTTATTCAGCTGTTAGTGATGCCTCATCAGCAGGTTCAGGCTGTGACCACATAAGCCCTCCATGTAAAATTCTCCATCAACATTTCTTGTAATTGTATCATCTTTTGATGATCTTTGCCTGAATCGATGATTCGACATTAATAGTTGCAAAGGGGTGATTTTCTAATCTGGTACTTTTTCCTACATTTATTAGCTACAATTATTTTGTGAAGAAGTGCTATTTGGTTGCCTGAAACATAGTTCATATGGAAAAGATAAGATTAAGCTTAATTCTTTTCCTTTAATTTGCCAATTTTCAGAATATAGTGATGAATATTTTTCATTTTCTCTCTGTAAAATCTCTTTATGAAATCATAATTTAAAAAATATGATGAGTATATTTCCATCAATTGCAGCAATTGTTCTTTTGAATGCTTATGATGTCCCATTTTTTTAACAAGAAGAGCCTCTTTGTGTTAGCTCTTGTGTCCTTCTGACACAATCCCACTAATTTTTTGAGAACTTACTTCCTTTCTGGAATAACAAGATGTCTCAGATTCATATTGTACATTTTCTGCCCCAGATCAGGAATTAGCCATTTCTCCAAAGAGCTCTGATTCCTCTTAGTAAGAAATTGTTTTTTAAAATAAACTTTTTGTTGTAGAATAGTCTTAGATTACAGAAAAATTGTGAAGATAGTACAGAGAAAAATCTTACACATATTAGTTTCCCCTATTATTAGCATCTTACATTAGTATGGTATATTTGTCACAATTAATGAACCAATATTGCTACATTATTATTAACTGAAGTCCATACTTTACTCAGATTTCCTTAGCTTTTATGTAATGTCTTTTTCTGTTCCAGGATCCTATCCATGATAACACATTACATTGAGTCATCATGTCTCCTCAGGCTTTTCTTGGCTACGACAGTTTCTCAGACTTTCTTTGTGATGACATTGACAGTTTCGAGGAGTCCTGGTCAGATATTTTGTAGACTGTCCATCAATGCATATTTGTCTGATGATGTTTTTCTCATGATTGCCTTGAGGATTGTGCGGTTTAGGGAGAAAGACCACAGAGGTAAGATGCAGTTCTCATCACATTGTATCAGAGGTTCATGCTGTCAACAAGACTTATCACCGAAGACATTAATTTTGGTCTCCAGGCTGAGGCAATGTTTGTCAGGTTTTTCCACTGTAAAGTTACTCCTCCCCTCCCTCTTCATACTGTACTCATCAGAAGAAAGTTATTACGCACAACCCACAGTTAAGGAGTGGTAAGGTATGCTCAATCTCCTTAAGTGGGGAGTATCTACATAAATTACTTGGAATTCTTCTGCATGGGAGGTTTGTCTGTTCTCCTTCATTTATTTATTTATTCATTTATTCAACTGTTTATTTACATTAATATTTACTCATAGATACTGATTTTGTATCTTAGGTTTTAATCCAATATTACTTTATTTATTTGTGCTCAAATTGCTCCAGCTTTGGCCATTGGGCTCTTTCAGTTGGCTCCTGTGTCCCTTTGACATAACCCCATCATTATGAGGTTTTTTGAGCACTTCATTACTTTCTAATACTACAAGATGCTCCAGGATCATCTTGTATATTTCTTGCTCTAGTCTTAGAATCAGCTATTTCTCCAAGGAGCTTTGTTTCCTTTTACTGGAGAATGTTATTAGAAATACCAGGATAGGTGTGCTTGTTGCTATTAGGGTGTGTTACTGCTTCTAGGCACTCTCAGCTGACAGAGAAAATATATGTATGTATACTACTCTGTATATAGACACACATATTTATTAATATTTTTATATGTAACCATTGTATCTATAGCAAGCTAAAAATGAGTTCACACTAATGTCTCCAACTCTAATCCATTATCACATGGATCATTTCTCTTCTTGCTTGACTGTAGACTCTAACTCCAACACTGTGAAAGAAATCTGGCTCTCACCATCTGCTATCCATTCATTTGATTGTTCAATTCCAGTATGAATGTGTATTGGCTTCAGAATTGTTAACCTGTACCTTTGCGGGGGAAAACTTTACTGACTTATTACGCACGGTCTCTTTCACCTTTAGCCTTATAGACTCCACTCATTTCTAAAGTTACTTAAATCAACATCTTTTCTTCCTATCTTTTTCAGAGTGGTTGGTTCATACATTTGTCATACAGCTAGATTATTTTTTCACATTCTATTCTAGGATTCTCTGACCTAAATGATTTGGGAATACTTTTTAAAACTTACAATCTTAGTGCTAAGGGAGCTCTTCACTACTGGTATGTAATTATTTATAGACCTATTCAGTGAACAGAACCAGGAAATATTCTTTTCATAGCTATAATCTGTTTTTAAAAGCTTTATTTAGGTATAATTAACTCAATCAATGATATCTAACCCATAAAATTCACCGCTTAAAGTACACAATTTAATAGTTTAACGTATAATCAGAGTTGTGCAAACCCTGCCATATCACTTTTAGATTATTTTCATCACCCCACAAAGAAATTCTGTATCCATTAGAAGTCAATCTCCATTTCCCCTTTCCCATACCTGCTCTCCCTACCAGCCCCAGACAACCACTAGTCTACTTTTCATCTCTATGGATTTATCTATTCTAGACAATTTATATAAATGAAATAATACAAAATGTGGCCCTTTATATCTGGCTTCTTTCACTTAGCATAATGTTTTCAAAGTTCATCGATGTTGTAGCATATATGCCTCCCTTCTTGTTTCACCCATTTGGATTTAGCAATTCAGCTTTAGAATGAGGTAATCTTACAGGAAAGCTCTACTTGCCTGGAAACTTGATGGGCCACTGCATCTGGCTATTGCTCCATGACTCCATATCCTATGTCTTACTTCTTTGCCCAGCCTGGACACTTGTAACATTACTAGTTTGTATCATCTGGGGAGGGACACTAGATACCCAAGTCCTATCAGTTAGCAAATTCTGAAAATCTGCCTTTAAATCTCTCACATTGGATTCTTCCTTTCCATTTTCACTGCCATCAGCCGAGCTTAGATTTCATTACCTCTTGGATCTTTTAAAATTGTATATCCATCTTCAAATGACTTTGCTACTAGATCATAGGGTAACTGGAAAGGAAATAAGAGTACTGTAAATTCTGTTGTAAAATAAAATACCAGTAGTAAATTAAGCCATGGCATGGAGCCACATATACAAAAATCTAGTGTAGTGAATTTCAAACAGTAGGTTTACTATTTATTAGTAGGTCAAGAAATCAACTTAGTGAAATGTGACAGCATTTAAAAAGTGAAATAGAATAGAATTTTAGGTAGAAAATACCAGATGATATTATGCATAGTAAGAGTATTATTTCATTTTGGATTATATAATATGAATGCAAAATGTATTTTTTACAATTCGTCAATGGTCAAAAGGTTGAAAACACTGAATTAGTGGTTCTATGTGTCTTGTTAAACCTAAATGTTAATCTTGACCTATGTTTAACATTAAAAAATATACCAGAAAACCTATAAAAAATTAGAACTCAGACTTCTTGGGTTTGAACTCTGGCTCTAATATTTACTTAGTGACTTTCAGTAACTTATTTAAACATTTTGTGCCTCAACTTTGTCATCTGTAAAATGGGGATACTTATAGTACCTATCTCTGAGAGTTATAATGAGGAATAAATGAGTTAATACAAATAAAGTGCCTAGAATAGAGCCTGGCACATAGTAAAAAATTAAGAAATGTTAGCTATTATTATAAACTTTCTAAAATAATTTAGCAATAGAAATCAGGATCTTTAAATTCCATTTTTCTAACAATTACTATTCTAAATCAGGTCATAGGCTTCTCACACATAAGCCTGTCATCTATAGACTAGGCCTATCATCTATAAATTTCAGTAAAGACTCTTTGGGTGATCATCTAAGAATCTAAAAGCTACCTACAGATGTGGTTATGAGAAAATTATGCTGTCCCTGCAACCTGCTTTATACTGACACTGTCAGATATACTCAGTTTTTTTGGAAGATGTGGATTGTACCATAGCCTGTCCTGTGTCAAGTGGTTAACATAATTTCTACCAAGAATTGTGCCTGAGGGTACATGCTGTAAGTTCTCATTTAATAACAATTGCACTGGTACACATCACTGAGCAGATGACTTCCTTCATTTATACTATATATGAGAAGTCCAATAACATAATGCCCAGTAACATGAGATTGACTATGTTTCACTGAAGTTAAACAGCTGATGCACTGCTCTTTGAGCACTCCTCTCCTAGTGGTTTTTTAGTAAGTGTTTAACAATTGGCTTTCAGAGAGAGGGGGAAAAATCCCTGATTTTGTAGCACTGGCCAATTTCCATGGTATAACTGTTCTGCTCATGACCAGTTTCAACCTATCAATATGCTGTCACTGAATACAGAGCTGGGAAGAGATGCAGACAACCAATTCTCATGAGCCCTTACAAGCAGACCGCAGCACACTATTGCATGTAACTATTTCATGTTTTCTGCCCAGTGTATATGGAAGAATGAAAGATTTTTAAATATTTTAATTATCAAATGTTTCTTTGTTTTGAAATAGCAATTCAGTGAATTTTTTAGTTATGCAAAGGAGATGGAAAGATTTTATTCTGGAATGAAGATTTGAGACAATGTGGCTCTAAGGCACTGAACTACCCTTTGGATAATGTAAAATGTTACAGCTCTCCAGATTGTTCTTTTAAAAAGGCATCCTTTTCTAAATTAGAATTCAGACCAAACAGCCCCTAAAAATGACCCCCTGCTCTGATTAGATAAGGAAATGAGAAGAACAGATCAGACGAATGCAGGAAGACTCTAGGTGCAAGTATGTCTCACATTGAAAAAGAACTGCCAGCTTGACTGGACTAGGATTGCAGAGCCCAGCCTGGACCATCCAAGTAGAGACCCCACTGCCTGTTATTACATGTTGAATGACCTAGATTTGAGGAAATGCAAGGACGAGGAATGGCAGGGTTCCAGAGCGCTGTCCCGGCAGGCTGTTAAGGCAAAGCCAGCCACAGAGGTGGCGGACCTTCGGAGTCTCAGCCACCCTGCCTAGAGACAGAGGAGCTCCAGAGCCAGTGCTCTTTACCTCGACATACTGATGTACCACACAATTTACTCCCACATGAAAGTCATTCTCTATTAAATGGAATACGTGTACTACATACATACACAGTTTAGGGTCAAACACTGGAGCCAGATAGGGCCAGGCCTGAATTTTCATTTTGCCACTTATTAGCTGTGAGAAACTCTGGGCATATTATTTAACTTCTCTGAACCTCAGTTTCTTCAGCCAAGGAGAAAAGTGAATATAATTTTACTTATCTCCTAGAATTATTTTGAGGATTAAGTTAGATAATACACATAAAGTACTTAAAAATTAGAAATAATGACAATAGTAAATCTCTCTTCAGTCCCACTTTTGGAGGCTAGATGCCTGATGTTAAGTTGATATTATGTCATCTTAATATCAATCTTTTCTAAATCTCACCCCAGACTTGTAATTTTTTCCAGGTAAATTCAGAGTTAAAACTGTCTATGACTGGGCAGGAGTTGCACAGGAAACAAAATTTAAAGGCTGCATTTATATAGGATGGTTTGAGTAAGTGGCTGTATAGATTGTGAGGTTCATCTAAGATCTGATGTTTAATTTCAAGAGACAATGTCAGTTATTTCTGGGGATGATGCTAACATGGATATTTATCAGAATCTTCTGGACTCTTATTGAAATGGTGCCATCATTTGCACCAGCTTCTGTGGTCACTAACATGATCTCAAGCTGTCAGCAAACATTAAGGGGACCATCCTACCTCAGAAGAGGAAGTCATCTAAATCTAACGAAATCTTTCTTGTCTGTGTTCTTTGTTTCAGACTCTTTATTGTGCATTTAGTTAAAGCTGGTGACACCAGAATATAAATCTTATTTTAATTAAACCATCCCCCAGTATCCTCTTCTTAGTGCTCCACACGGAGAGAACTGGCATTCATGAAGAGGAAGCTGGGGATGAACCCTTTGTGTGAAGTCTCCATTTTACACTGATTTTTACTGAACACAAGATAGACTGTTTGCAGCAGGACCACTGGGAAAACAGGCGCTAGATTTTGTGCAACGATGTCTATCTCTGGTGTTTCTGGCATTGATTAAGGTTTCAGGCAAACAGAGGCACTGAGGACCTAGCAACAATTGCTAGGGTGCTTCCTGGTTGCCAGCAACAGTAAATACCACAGAGACACGAAGATTCAACCTTTCACACGAGCACAATGAAACCTAGAGCCTGGTCTCTTGTTTCAGATACAACAGTCCTCTAGGTAGAGCACAGCAGTTCCTTCTTTCCTCCTTTTATATTAGATTTGTTAAATTTTGTACAGAAATACATACTGCCCAGGAGCCTATATGATCATCTTGCTTCTAAGTTGGTCCAACCTCCCTCTTAGTACTGTCCTTTTTTAACTATTTTGAAGGAGAAATGAAAGGAAATCATGTTGTATATCTGACTATGGAATTTTAAATAATGTATAGCTTGTTTAATGTGTTTGTAATTGCCAGTCTTCTGTAAGAGTTACAACCGATTCCCACCCTTCTGAAAATATTCAGGAATATTATCTGAAAGATCTTCTTCTCCAAGTTTACTGTCTAATTTGTTTTTAGAAAAGATAGTAGCATACAGAATATGAAATAGAGCACTAGCAATTTAAGGTTTTTTCATGACTCACTCAAGGAAATTGCATAATAGCTTTCCTCTGCCAACCTCACACACTCTTCTTAAATACTTTGCTATTTTCCTTACTCTATTCCCTCATCCTTGTCATTTTCCATCCTTTCTATGTGCCATTAATTTTTCTCTCTTTTCTTTAAAGCTGTAAAACTCTCTAGGGTATAGTCACGTGGTATGCAAGGTGATAAGGGAAAACTGAACTACCCGCAAGCTTGCTAGTCTGTCTCCTAGCAACTGTATGATACGTTGCTTAGTAACATGAAGGGTGAGAATGAAGTCTCTCCTGCATATCCAAAAATACTGAAATCATTGAAAAATATTAATACTGGGCTTCTTTATTAAAATATACTAAATCCAGAGATAATCTTACCATAGGGGGAACTTATTTCAGGCCATGCTGTCTTGAGTAAACCTAGTATAATCTGTATACTAGAATAACAGATTGCTATTCTTATAAGCAGTTGAAGAAAAAAACCTGCATCCTTTTATAATCCTTTCTCTTCAACACATGCATAATCAATGTTTAAAGGGAATGGAGAAATGACCTTTTGGGCAGGGCAGATGAAGAAAAACCCAGCCTTTCCTCTCTTCGGCAAATGCATAGTTGATTTTTTAACCTGAAGAAAGATGGAGACATGTTTCCTAAAACACCCGTTTAGGCTGGTCATCATTGGAAGTTGTGTCTTTCAGGATTACAACTGTCTGGAGAGTAATTATCTGCCAATTTATCCAGAGGTTATCAGAATTTAGAAATAAATGAACTATGCCACCCCAAAGCACTAAAGCTCGTTGGCTCTAAATTGCTAATTCTAAGAGAATGCTATTTACTGAATTAGACCTACTGAATCAGACTCTTCAGTGCAGGAACTAGAAATCGATACTTTTAACTAGCACTTTAGTTACTTCAGCACATTTAGGAAACACTGATGTAGAGGACGATTCCAATATGTTACAAAGGGTTATCCTCTACTATTTTGGCTCTTGGATTTATGTATGTAATGCTTAAAGAGGAAGTTTCAAAGACCAAGTCCTAAATGTTCTGCAACATTCTCTCCTTGAACTAGGTCCTTTGGCTAATTAAAACTGGTCAAGCTTTAGATTAGTCATTTGTTCATTCTGCAAATATTTATTAAGACAGTTGTGAAATGTAATTATAGAATTTAGTGATTGGGATTAACTTAAATCAGTGAATACTATACATAAAGCACTAAGAATAGTGCCTGGTACACAGTATGTATTATATGAGGTTATTATTATTTTAATCCAACTTGGTAGACTAGAAAGATGGTGAGTATAAATTGATATGGAGAATATAGAATAATTGAAAGTTTAGAATACTGAGGACAGTAGTGGAGAAAAACTAATTTCATTTAGATAAATTGAATTTGAGATGCCTGTAGGTCATCCAGGGGTATAAAACCCAGTAATAAATACAAGTCTCAAAGATGGGGGCATGTTGTATAAGATGCTTAAAAATTAGATTATTTCTTTTTGTGTGGCTAGCTCTACATAAAAATGGACTAGTTATAATGCATCAGTATTTCATTTCTAACATTATCAGTGCACCTATAAACACTTTTGGAGGCAGTAAAAAATTTTTTTTCCACTAGTAAATCAATCTCAACCTGTTTTACCTTTAACGTGGAATTAATTAAGACAAGGACTTGAGAAAAAAAAGAGAAACACACATTTGGATGGTTGGGGGAAGGGATTCTGGAGCTTCTTTTGATTGCTATTAAATCCCTGTAGCCAGTGCACCATGGCAACCTTCCCAGTCTGCCACCTAATTTCCATCTGCTTTGCGGAGAAGGAGTGGCAGGACTGAAGCAGTTCAATGTGCATTCTTGTGAATGTGTGTAATCTGGGTTAATGAAATACGACCAAATTGTAAATTGTGTTTCATGGAAAAATGAAATTATCTACTGTCTTTTCCACTTCCTTCTCTTTCTTCTCTTCTCAGGATGCCTTTGAACCTCTTTAAGTTTTGTCCCCTTTTTCCAAATGTCAGATTTCATCAATAGACTTGGGTAAACTGCCTCCCCAGTGTACCAGAGCAAAATTACAAATTAAAATGTGTATCTCAGTACATAAATATTTTGTTAAAAAGAGTAGTTTGGTAAATGAACATTAATGAGTGACCTCAAAGCATTGCATTACAATACCAGAGATAGATTTTTAGTATTACAGAGTACAGGTGTTTATTGCATTCTTTTATAACTCTTACCTCTGAAACAGAAATTCATTAATATTTATCTCTGCTATACACATAAGTCCTTCCCAAAATAGAGGAAACTCAGTTACCAGAATCACCACAGGTTCTTACCATCATTATCCACAAAAAACTTTATTTAGTAATAGCACATTTGTTGACCAGAGGTTGAAAAATTTAATATTAAGTTTCATATAAATTCTGAAGGCATATATGGGGTTATATTCTTATCTAAACTGTTATCATTGGAATTTAGCCAAGGGAAATGCAGCAGATAGTCTTTAAAGGCCATACTCAGTGAGAGCCAATTCACTCAATACATTGATCAGTACTGAACCTAAAATGAAGATAAATGTAAATTCAGCATGTCAGCATAATCATGTTCATCTCCTTGTTTAAATTTAGAATTTGTGGTGTGTTTTTATTATAGAATTTAAGGGAAACTTGTTTGAATTTATCCTTTTACAATCAAACCTGCACAAGGGAAGGCAGCATGAAGTGGACTTATATGATCATTTCACACAGGACGCAGAAGCAGTGATGTGGTGTGAGACAGTGTACACCACAGTGGGATGAAATTAGGAAGTGTTATGCAGTTCCTAGTGTCTGAAAGTTCTTGCATCGACCTCTCTCTCACAGCACTCAACACAATTTCCATCCTTCCCCGGACCTTGAACTTCTCTGGGCCAGAAAACATGTGTTGTGTCTTTTGTGCCAAGCCCTTGTTGTGTACTTATTTCCTTGTAGCTAAATCTAATGAACACTCTTTTGCAACACCTCTACAGTATTTGATACTACTACTCAGCACTCTGTCCTGACACTGTCCTTCCTTTGTGTCTGTAACATCAATCAATGTCTTCTGCTTTTTCTCTTCCTTTTTGGCCAGTGCTCTGGTTTCCTTTTTTGACATCTATATTTCTTGCAGTCCTTTAGTCTTTTTAATTTGTTGTCTGTTCCTAAATCTGATAAGTCAACCTCTAAATATCCCCCAAATCCATCTCTTTCCATCTAATCTATCTCTTTCCTTCTCTCCCCGTGGCTTTCATCATAAAGCTTGGATGACTGCAATAGCCTCCTAACTAGTCTTTGTCTTCCATCTCAAAGCCTTCCAGTCCATTCTTTAAATCTATAATGGGCTTTCTAATACGGTCTAAATTGTGATAAAAAAGAGAACTGAGCCCAAGCCTGCCTGGCTCTGGAGCCAGTACCCCATCCTTCATTCCTTGCTGCTCCTCATTCCTACACATCATCAGCTCCTCTAGATTCAATCTTCCATGTATTTCCCAAACATATCTACTTCTTTCCATTG
Source organism: Camelus dromedarius (assembly GCF_036321535.1). Classification (NCBI taxonomy): domain Eukaryota; kingdom Metazoa; phylum Chordata; class Mammalia; order Artiodactyla; family Camelidae; genus Camelus; species Camelus dromedarius. Next base: position 53,233,191 of record NC_087446.1, on the reverse strand, counting down.
CCACTACCACTTCCTTATCGGTGTTATCACTGAGTAATCAGCCATCTTCTAACCAGTCTCTCTGCCTCATGTTCCCCCATCCCCAACTCTGTTTTATCTATTCTCTCTGCACACAGCACTCAGAATGATCTTCCTGAAATGCAAAGTTCATTATTCCTCTTTCCTTTAATGGCTCTTATTGAGTTTGGAATAAGGTCCTTTCGTAATCAATTCTTTGCATAATCCTTCAGTCTCAACACTCTCCAATCCCTTTTCCTTATATTTTATGTAACAAACTATAACAAATCACTTCCAGTTTCTGAAACTCACCTAGTTGTTTGTGTATTTGCATGTGGACTCTATTCCCCATTTGCACCTACTACTCCTATTCATTTTTCAAGACAGTCTCAAGTATCACCTCTTGCAGGAAGCCTTCCTGCATCCTCTATACCACACCCCTGACCAAAGACCTGGAGGTTATAGGTAACATATATCTCTTTGCACAGGATCATGTCATGCCTCTTCCTTGGATTTATCAGAATGTATTATGTCCAATTAAATCTTAGACAAACAAACACCTATTAATACCCTAGACTATGCCTGGCCCAATATATGCACCTTAGGAGGCAATCAGTATGTGTTTCTAAAAAGAAGACACAAATGAATAAATGTCTGAAGCATATAGGATTGCTCATCCATATGAGTTTCACTTGGGTTAAAAAAGATTTAATCATTTAGAAAATAATTAAGTTGAAACCTATATCAGCTAGAAAGAGAGGAGGCTTCCTATATATACATATATATGTATATATAATCAAGTTTCCAAAAGTGTCACTGCAGTCCAGTGGAGAAAGGATGGTCTTCTAAATAAATAGTGTTTGGTCAACTGGATAACCATGTGGAGAAAAAAATAAATCTTAATCCCTACATCACACCAAACATACAGAAAAGTGCATTCAATGGTATGGGTAAATTTCACAAAGATTGAAAGAAGAAACCCACATATAAAAGAGTATATTCCACTTATTCAAACTTCAAAAACAGGCAAAATGAATCTATTGTGCTAGAAGTCAGGGGAGATGACCTTTGACAGCAGATAGTGACAGAGTAGGGGAACAAGAGGGAGGCCTCTCAGATAGTGATAATGTTTCGTTTCTTGAACTGCATGCTGTTCACACTAGTAACAATAAGTTTGAAAAATTCATCAAATTGTACGTTTATGATTGGTGAAAATTTATGTATGTATGTTATTTTTCAATAAAGATTTTTCAAAATAAAGAATACAAAAAAAAAAAAAAAGAAAGGCTTTTCACTTGGTGAACACAACTGCACCTGAATCGTGTTGCCCATTCAGCAGCATAACTTGAAATTCTGGGTTACACTTGGAGAATTGTATTCTTATACAATACCACTGGCATATAATGCTGCTGTCATTAGGTTTCAAATATACACTGCCACCCCTCAAATCCTGACCTTTCTCTGAGCAGTGCCAATCAGATTCCCAGTGGCTTTCAAGACTTTGCCACTCATTCCTCTATCACTTTAAATACTGAAACATTCAACTTGTAAGATCACACTGACTGATGGGTACTGCCCTCAACACCCTCCCCACAACACATATACAAATTTCCTGTTCAGATATGTATCCCTTCTCAACTTCCCTATTTCTGTAAAGAGCACTACTACCATTTCATTCTCTTAGTTCTCCAAGTTCAAACCTTAATGATTAATTTTGACCCTTTCCTTTTTACCTTGTGTCCCACCAATCATTACAGGAATTCTTCCTTTGGACGATCTCTTCTATTATCCCTTTCCATCTATTCCCACTGTAATTACAGTGGTTTGACACCTTCTGCTTAGATTATTACCATAACCTCCTTATTGGTCCACTTATCTCCAGTCTCTTTCCCTACTCCACTTACCTGTCAGGTAACTTTACAAAAATGCTGTTCCTTTCCCAACATTCTTTTCTATAAGAATATAAAGGCTTCACACGGTCTTTGTGTGAGAACTCAGCCCAAATTCCTTCTTCAGAATGGAGTTCAAAATGCTTCATTAACTAGCTCCACTCTCCCCACATGACACATCACCCACAATTCTGTTGCATGCCCTAAAGTCAATTTCTTTGCCTTCCCTTATATAGGCACCAGGTCATCATCATACTATGTCTTTGCTAGTATTATTTTCCCTAGTTAAAGTATTCACTCTACTCTCTTCCCATTCAGTTAAAAGTCACTATTCCCAATAAAGGTTTTCATGATAAACCATAGACCATAATATAAGGACTTTTTCCTTCCTTTGAAATTTCTATAACTTTCCATTCAAGGCAGTACAGAATAAATTGTGAAGTAGATGAAATTTGTCTTCAGCATCCACAATTTCCTCTTTTTTATATCCTTTAAAATTTAATTAAAACATTTTCAAACATACTTAAAATGGAGGAAAAAGTATAATGAACTCCATATACCCATTATTAAAATTCAGCAAGATTTTTGCCCCAATCTTTTATCTGTCATTCCCTACCTTTTAAAAAATTTACTTTTTATATTTGGGGGGAGTTAATTAGGTTCATTTATTTATTTATTTTAATGGAAGTACTGGGGATTGAACCCAGGGCCTTGTGCATGCTAAGCAGGCGCTCTATCCCTGAGCTATAATCTCCCTTTCTCCCTCTTTTTTCTTTGCTGAAGTATTTTAAAACAAACCTTAGACTTTATTTCACTTAACTTGCCGTACTTCTGCATGCATCTCTAAAAATTATGTAAATTTTCTTATATAACCACACTACCGTTATCATACCTAATTAAATTAGCGGTAATTTGTTGTATTATATAATTGACTAGTCCATAGTCAAATTTCCCTGGTTATCTCCAAAATGTTTTAGATTTAGTTTGTTCAAATCAGGATCAAAACAAGACCTCTTATTATATTTAGTAGTTAGTCTCCAAAGTCTCTTCTAATCTAGATCTGTCCCCCTTTCCCACCTTTTCCACCCTATTCTACCACTGACTTATGCAGAAACAAGGTAATTTGTCCTGTAGAATGTCCCACACTCTGCAGTTGTGTTTTCTTCCTTATGATGTCATCTGATTTGTTTCCCTATCTACTAATTTTCCTATAAATGGAAGTTGGCTCTAAAGGCTTAATTAGATTCAGCATAATTGTTTCTGCTAGATCACTTCATTGGTGATGCTGTGTACTTCCTATTGGATTACATCTTAGGTTCATAAGGTATAACTGTCCCACTTTTAGTGATGCTATGATTGATTAGTGAGTTCAAACAGTAATAGATTAATCCTTCATCAAAACATTCCCCATCAGGATTTCATCTGAGCTTTCATCCACTGATGATCTTTGCCTGAATAAATTATTTCATTAGAGGATGTAAAGGGTGATTTTTCTAATTCTACTATTACTTCCACATATACAAGCTGGCATTGCTCTATAAAATAATGATTTTCTCTAATTAATAAGGGTCATTTGGTTAGATTGAAATACAGTTTGTACAGGAAATGCAGGACAAATGCTCAATTCCTTATTTGATTATCTGATTGCCAATGTATAGAGTATGGAGTTGGTGCCCTAGTTATTTCCAATGGTGCAACGTTATCACATGATTATTTTTAATTCACTTATTTTCTTTTTAAAATTTTGCTTTTGCTTTGTGGTGATGTTTTTATGAACTCATGGATTTATATTGTTAAAATTGGCATATTATAAGTGTATGATGTGACATGATCTGTGATATGCATTATAATAAGATCACTCTGGCTGTTGTATGGCAGGGGTAGGAGTGAGTAAATGTAGACGAAACCTAGAAGGGCACTGAGGTTGTCCAGGCAAAAGATGATGCACTCATCAGAGTGGAGGCAGTAGAGATGGAGAGAAAAGAATAATATTTGAGAGATATTTAAGAGGTAGACTTGACAGGACTTTGTCACTGATTCTATGGTGTTCAGAAAAGGAAAGGAAAATGTCAAGAGTAATTTTCATTTCTGATTTGAGAAATCAGATGTGTGCTGCTCTATTTATTGAGCAAGAGAAACTTGTAGGAGGTGCATGTGTGTGGGATGATAACTAGTTCAACTTGGGATACACGTGAGAAACTCAGCCAGAGATTGGAAGTTTACTATAAGATCTGGATCTAACAAGAGATGTCAAGAAGTCATTGGCATATAGAAAGGATCTGCAGCCTTGGGAATGAATGTATTTGCCATGTACCAGGAGTGGGTGAGATCACATAGAATAAAATGAGGAAAAAATCTAGGATTGAACCTTGAGGAACTCCAACATTCGAAGATTAGGAGAACAGGAAGAACCAGCAGAGACTGAGAAGAAACAAAATATGTAGGAGAGAAACCCAGAAGATACATAGTTATTAAGGCCAAGGGAAGAAAGTGTCTCGAGAAAGAGGTAACAGGTAACTGTGACAAAGCTTATCACAGGTCAACAAGAACCAAAAACTGTCCAGTGGATTTAGCAACAAACATGGAGGGCATTCGGTTTCAAGGAGTTGTAGGTACAAGCAGAATACACAGTGAAATGTATTTAGGATAAATAGGAGGTGAAGAAGTAGGAAAAAATGTGTTAGATAACTCTCTTGTTTTCTATATAAGTTATGAAACATGGGGTCATGCAATGTATTCTACAAGTCTCCTCCCCATACACACACACAAACACGTGCCATTCTTAAACCTACATACAGGTACTTGTTTCATTTCTTCAATTGGACTGGAAGATTATAGAGAAAAGAGACCATGCTACTACTTCTGAATCTTCCACACTAAGTCAAGGGCTTATTGTAGACATCAAGAAAATGCTTATTGAATAAATAAGGTAAAATATGTCATTAAATACCTTTAAATTACTAACCATGATAATAGTTAATGAAAATATGCACGGAGAGAGGTTGTTCATATATGTTATCTACCATATGCTAGGCAATTTGCCACGGACTAGGATTCACATTTTAATGGAGGAGAGATGTAAACACACAAATAATTTAAATTCCACAAATATTATGAAAGAAAAAATGTTATATGCTAATTTTACTGTGGACAGGAAATAATATATTAGTAGAATATTTGTACATGTATACTGCTGTTAAAGAAGTTGGCAGTAAATATAAGAAGTGATCTAGTAAAAAAAATTTTGCTTCCCATAGTTTGCATGCAGATAATGAGGAATAAAAAGAACAGATTAGTTATTTTCCCTGCTATCTCATTTATACATTTAAGATTATCAGTGCTCAAATAGTCTATTTCTGACCTAGATCTTATTGTTACTTATGCCCAAGGGGAGAAGAAAAATCCTCATTTACATGAGAGGCTCTGAGATAGAATTACAAAGAATCAATTGCATGAACCCTCCTGTCTTTTATTTAATCCACTGTAAATTGCATAAAGAACTGAGACTATTGGGGAAATGACATATTTCTTTTATACTGTTAAGAAAGTAAAATCTAAGACCATGACCCTCTCATTCCAAAAAGGTTTGTACACTTAACCATAGTCCAGCCGTGTCTGATTTATTTCATTATTAAAATTTTGAAAGAAGTAATTTCAGTAAGCTACCTATTAATCCTTATACTTCCCTATGCCATTTAATTCTTATTTTGGTTAACTGTATTTCTGGGTTCAGAGAAAAGCATTCAAATCATCCTTAATTCTCCCTGTCTACTGAAATACACTTATATTTGCTAAAGGGATAGAGATAAGATGATGAAGATTATTCTTCCTATAAAATATGCAAGAACCAGATAAAATTATTTGTGTATTAGGTTTCATTTTTTTCCCTTTGGGAAGACTACTGCAGCAAATTTGAACAAGTAAAGCAGAGCTGAAGCTAGCAGGCTAGAAAAATTCATGGCCACCACTGTCACACTACAACCTGCAGCAGCTGTCTCAAGTCCCTCCCTCCCACGCCCAGCTCTGCCTGCCAGCCCAGCAAGAATGAATGGGCTCTGCAGAGCACTATAAATGGTGCTGCAGACCCTGAAAATCTGTCACTGAAAACCGAAAGGAAAAATTATTCACCAAAATACAAATTTTCAACTTCAGTGGCCACAACAAACATCTTTACCTCTGAAATTTCATTAGCAATGTCAAGTGGTACCCAGTTCAGAGTCATATGCTGCATAACCCATCCTGACTGATAATGGAACTTTTCTAAATAGCAAAAGAATGTTACTGCAATCCATTTCCTAGGGGTGAAAGCAAAGCCTTTTGTCCCAAGAGGCAAATGAGCAACCACCAGAGTCTCTAGCTGAATAGCAACGGTATGAAGCTGGCTACAATTCCCACAGTTAGAAGCCCTATCCTGAGAAGGGGAATTTACCGAACTCTCACAAGAACTACACAAAAAAGAAAAATGCAGTTATTGAGCTGACAACTACACAGCTGTCTGTGGAAGGAGACACCATCACAAATAGTCTTCTTTTTTACATACACAGTTCTCCTCCTTTTTAATTAGGTGTCTCAGTTATTTTTCCTTTCCAGAAGAGAGAACAATGCAGAATATAACTCCATGCACAGGTAGTACTAGCTTCTGAACGCAATTCTTTCTTCTTGTATTTTCTCAATTCTTTATCAGGAAAGATGATTCATTTTAAGGAACAATATACTACATAACTCATATTACATAGACTTCTGGTAAAGGATTATTTCTAGTAGATCAAATATAGCATGTTCATTAGATCTTAATTATATCATGTTAGAACTACTCGTGTGCTTCCATATCTAGGATAGTTATTCTTTCCATCTTCTGTTTTTGTTTAGCTGTTTGGGGGAGGGGTGCAAAAGAAGGACTGAAAATAAATTACTTGAACCTCAGAAACCATTTTGGATGGCCCCATTAGTGAATCTTTTTTAAATTAAAAAAAATAGCATTTACCCATGCTATTTTAAGCATCATCCCCATTCTCTCCTATTTTATTTTTAAAGCAATTAGAGATGTTGAGTCTTCACCGAATACAGTCGAGTTTAATGTAATTTGAGGGAAGGGCTGGGAGTAAATTTCCATTAAATACATCATCTTAAGACAAATTCTGCGATTAAATGTTGGGGAAAACCTTACACTGATGATTTTAACTGTAGTTTGAAGCTTAAACAATATAAAGTCATCCAATTCCAGTTACCTTTTTTTTTTTCTCCCCCCACCCCTTCCCAACCCCACCCCGTAATGGATGCTCGGCTGTTTTTGCACGGTCTCTTTGTCTGAAGGATGCAAACAGTCTATGGATGCTAGGGAAAAGGGGGTGGGGGAGAGATTACCTCATCCCATGTCGCTTGCACCAATCAACACTCTCCTGTCGTGGCTTCTCTGGGCAGATTGAGGGGTCTGGACCAACAGGAAAAGGCCCCAGCCCATCCCCATGGTGACCGAGCTGTATATAGGGAGCCGCATCCGCCCATGTGCCGCAGGTTCTCTTACATCGACCGCTTAAGAGTCGCGCTGTAAGAAGCAACAACCTCTCCTCCTCCTCTCCGCCATCTCCTCGGCAGCCGCAAAACAGCAACTATGGTAAGAATATTTTCTCCAGCAATTCGTGACCGTTGGGTGGGGTCAGTGCCCCAGTGTCTACTTGGAAACTGTAACCCCCTTTTCCTCTACAGCTTGTTTGGATAAGGGTAGCTTTATGCTTTGTTTGCGAGGTTTAGCTTTGTCTGCCCCAAATCCTTGAGCTCAGCCGTCGCCGCAGTGCAGGGTGCAAGAACCCAGCCAGAACTGCGTCCAGGGCGCAGCCTAACTGTGGGGAAGAACAAAGGCGGCGCAGAGGGAGTTTTTGTTATCCGAGCACTTGGGAGCCGCAAGCAGCCCATCTGTCGCTGATGAAAGGGCCTGGGGCAGAGAAAGCGATCGTGGCGTCGCCTTCACAGCCCCAACGTGTGAGCACGGTATTCGTGGACTCGGAGAGGCCCTTTTCTTCCTCGCGTTGTTCCCCAGGGGCAGGGAGAGGAGTCGACCAAAAAGACCGGGTCGGTTAGTGTAGCTGGGAGGAGGGTGAGAGAAGGACGGCGACAATGCGGAATCTCGGTTAGTATAAAAAGATTTCTCGCCAGTTCGTTGTGTTTTAGAAAGATACCCATGTATTAACGGGGAAAATGGTTAGTTTCTCTTGGAGCCCGTGGCGGCAGGCGACAAGGCGGCGCAGGGGCGGAGTTGTTTGTTTCTTGCTTCTCTGGCCTTGGAGCCACAGGGCGGGGTTCGCCCTCACTAAGCCTCCTCAGTCAGAGAGTTTTAATAAAAGCCTTTCGTCATTGCGGAACGTAGGCGTTAAGAGGTTTTTCATTCACTGTTAAAACTTAGGTGAAATATGTTTTTTCTTCAGGAGCGAAATCACAATTCACTTGACAAGCCCTTTAATGTCTAGTCTGGGGCCGCCTCGTCCTGACTTGTGTGTGTCTGTCTTACTTGGCTGCACATTCACCGAGGGAGAAAGCCCATTTTGTGAACCAGGCTGCCCTAATGTTGAGGACCCAGGGAAACGCCCTTCCACGCCCCGCCCCCATTTGTCAGTGAATGGACAATGGATAGACAAAGGAAGTTGTAGCCATAAAGACCATAGAGAAGACAATCACTATTAAATGTAATAAGTATGAATATTCTGTGGTGGGTAGAGAATCTCGGGATGAAAATACTATTTTGTTTAAAAAAAAATTCATTATCCTTTCACTGGGCTTTTATTGTTTGGTAGCTTCTCGTGTGCTATTTATTTCTAATTTAGAAACTGTTTTAGAGATACTAATAATTTTTCAGTTTTTTTCCAGTGGAGAAGATTCTGGAAAAACTTTCTTAAAAAAAGTAATGAAAATGCTGCAGACAAAGAAGACTTATATGCTTGTCCAGCTGTCTTTTGTTCTACTGCATCTTTATTAATTCATTTCAATTTAGGGATATGGTCCCAGGCTGGGGCAGAGGAGGAAAACTGGCAGAATTGCACAATGAGATCATGTAGGCAGTTGCTGGAAATAGAGCTTGCTCTTTTAAATAATGTAGCAGACAGTACAGGCTGGCACCAGACACAGCAAATGCAGCAATGCAGCAATGCGGGAGGCAGTCCTTGTTTAGCTTCTAAACCCTTAGTAATGATGGGTACTGCAGATCGACTGCAAAAGGGTGTGGCCTCTAGCCTCAGCTGCAGTACAGATGTCCATGTTGAAATACCAAGTCCTATTTAGAAGAAATTCTAGTCTTTATTTAAAGGGGAAGGAGGCAGTAATATTAAACTGAATTTAATTTACTTCATTTTACAAAATCTGTGCTTGAATATTTCTTAAATATGAAAAGTCTTCCATTCAAGCATGGCTGTGGAACAATGGGCTTGCACCATGTGCTACATAGTGCAACATAATTATTATTCAGACCACACCCATCTGCAGCATTTGTAGCTGGTGCTTTTCCTTGTTTCTGTTGTGTTATGGATATGACCTCAGATAAATGAAGAATACTTGTACATTACTAGAAGTAGTTTCAGAAATTTACTGAAAATTCAAATGCTAATATAACCTACTTTTACTGTTTTTTTGTTTTCCATCCCACAGCGTGAGTGCATCTCCATCCACGTTGGCCAGGCTGGTGTCCAGATCGGCAATGCCTGCTGGGAGCTCTACTGCCTGGAACATGGCATCCAGCCCGATGGCCAGATGCCAAGTGACAAGACCATTGGGGGAGGAGACGACTCCTTCAACACCTTCTTCAGTGAGACAGGCGCTGGCAAGCATGTGCCCAGGGCAGTGTTCGTAGACCTGGAACCTACAGTCATTGGTGAGTTGACCTCAGTAACCCAAGTGAGATCCTAGGGTCTGGTGCAAGAGGTGTCCTGGGGGTTCCACTGATGCCCCGGGGTTGAGCAGACTTGTGCAGGTTGTTAGTGATGAGTGGCTGCTTTGTCTTCCTTTTCCAGATGAAGTTCGCACTGGCACCTACCGCCAGCTCTTCCACCCTGAGCAGCTCATCACAGGCAAAGAAGATGCTGCCAATAACTATGCCCGCGGTCACTACACCATTGGCAAGGAGATCATTGACCTCGTCTTGGACCGAATTCGGAAACTGGTATGTTTGATTCTCAGGAATAAAGTAGATTAATGAACCTAAGAGAGATGTTTGAAATATGCTTTTTTTTTTAAACACAGGGTTAAAATGTAACAAAGTGATGTTAATTATTTCCTTATAGTTTTTTTTAAATTCCATTAAAATATGAACTGTCTGGTGTCATCTTATAAATATGAATGAAGATTTTTTTAATAAAGGAATGCAGAATCATTTCAGGAAGGTCTGCATTTTTAAAAAAGCATTTCTTGTCAAAATAAGATCTAAATCTTTGGAATTAATGGAAAGTGAAAATATTTACTATGATTACTATGATTGTATCTCAAAAAGCAGTAACTGTGTTTTCTCTACTCCTCTTTTCCAACAGGCTGACCAGTGCACAGGTCTTCAGGGCTTCTTGGTTTTCCACAGCTTCGGCGGGGGAACTGGTTCTGGGTTTACCTCCCTGCTGATGGAACGTCTCTCTGTCGATTATGGCAAGAAGTCTAAGCTGGAGTTCTCCATTTACCCAGCCCCCCAGGTTTCCACAGCTGTAGTTGAGCCCTACAACTCCATCCTCACCACCCACACCACCCTGGAGCACTCTGATTGTGCCTTCATGGTAGACAACGAGGCCATCTATGACATCTGTCGTAGAAACCTCGATATTGAGCGCCCAACCTACACAAACCTGAATAGGTTGATAGGTCAAATTGTGTCCTCCATCACTGCTTCCCTGAGATTTGATGGAGCCCTGAATGTTGACTTGACAGAATTCCAAACCAACCTGGTACCCTATCCTCGCATCCACTTCCCTCTGGCCACATATGCCCCTGTCATCTCTGCTGAGAAAGCCTACCATGAACAGCTTTCTGTAGCAGAGATCACCAACGCTTGCTTTGAGCCAGCCAACCAGATGGTGAAATGTGACCCTCGCCATGGTAAATACATGGCTTGCTGCCTGTTGTACCGTGGTGACGTGGTCCCCAAAGATGTCAATGCTGCCATTGCCACCATCAAGACCAAGCGTACCATCCAGTTTGTGGACTGGTGCCCCACTGGCTTCAAAGTTGGCATTAATTACCAGCCTCCCACGGTGGTACCTGGTGGAGACCTGGCCAAAGTACAGCGAGCTGTGTGCATGCTGAGCAACACCACAGCCATTGCTGAGGCCTGGGCTCGCCTGGACCACAAGTTTGACCTGATGTATGCCAAGCGTGCCTTTGTTCACTGGTATGTGGGTGAGGGCATGGAGGAAGGAGAGTTTTCTGAGGCCCGTGAGGACATGGCTGCCCTTGAGAAGGATTATGAGGAGGTTGGTGTAGATTCTGTTGAAGGAGAGGGAGAGGAAGAAGGAGAGGAATACTAAAGTTAAAATGTCACAAAGGTGCTGCTTTTACAGGGAAGCTTATTCTGTTTTAAGCATTGAAAAGTTGTGGTCTGATCAGTTAATTTGTATGTAGCAGTGTATACTCATATACAATTACTGACCTATGCTTTAAAACACAACGCTTTGTTACAGGCCCAAGCTATCCATTTCTCTGATGGATGTGAATAAAGTATTCCCTGTCTTAAATGAGCTCAGTCTTGTGTTTTGTATTTGGGTGTCTGAAAATTTTCATGTATTCAATACATTGAGTAAAAAGAATAACTGTTGACTGTCATATATATATATATATATATACACACACACTAAGCAATGACTTATTGTCTTAGTATATTATAAAACTTACCTGTAAAATATAAAATGCATATCTAAAAACTACCATTAGCTAATATCCATACTATTAAGTTTTGACTCCATTATAATAGTAACTTAAATTGCTAGTTCTTTGAGAAGTGATATTTGTTAATGCACAAAGTCTGGTTGACTACAGAGTCTCAAACAACTAACATAAAATGGTGAATATTCCAAATGCATCATCAGGTCTTATAAGCTTATTTTTATGTTCTTCATGTCCTTGGCGAGTGTCTAGGTGCCATCATGCTTCCTCTTCCCCAGGTTCTCAAAAGAAGGTGCTCTCTCCAAGCAATTGCCCACTGTGCTAAACCTAATTCTTCTTTCGAAACTTATTTTCAGCGTCACACTGGAAAAGCCTGATACGTTTGTTCACTCTAGTGTCTTAACTATATATCTGAACTTCAACTCTCCAAGGGTATTCATTTTTAATATGGGCCAATAACTTCAAAAAACACAACTATAATAGTGCCATTGTAGGCGTCAGCACATACAGTGAAACAGTTTGGACCAAGGGTTTCTTCAGCAATAGAGTTCAGCTGCCATTTCAACTGACCAAAAGGCTAAGGACCCAAGGACAGCAAGCTGTGTTAGGCCATCACATTATCTTGTTCTGGAATAATATCTAGGATTGATGAAGTTGTTTTTTTGTTATTAACTACCTATTTAATCTATTTTTACCTTGACACAGACAACTAAGGGGTATAACAGTATTGTAGTTACTGGAATCTGAGTTTAATGTAAGTTAATGGAAATAATGAAAAATTAGAAATAAGCCAAGATAAACTAATTTTAAAACCAATCTAGTATTGCTCAGCAGTTTTAACTAAAGCTAATGCAAACAGATTGATACACAAAAGTAAAAGTCCTCACTCATTCAGATGAAAAACTAGAAATTAGATCAAGTGTTAAGTTTTTAATGTACATTCCCGGCACCCAGCAAAGTATAAGGGAAGTGGTAGATGTACAATGATTATTGGGTAAATGAATAAAGTGTATGATAAAAGAGATATAAAATCATAGATGTTAAATAAAAGCCCTATGATCCTAATTTTAATTATAAATACCAGTATGAATTTGTTAGGTATTTTCTATTATGAAAGAAAAAAAATTTATAGCTTTGTCCACTGAAAATGCCAAGAACCAATGCAGCAGTAGTATCTCCAGCACTTAGATGGTGGTCTCCAGACATCATTTTTCACTGAAAGGAACCAGGACATTTTAGAGAAATGACTGACTCCAAGCCTAGAGCAGGAAATAAATAAGTTCAGGCTCAAATATTTTCTCATTCCAGAAAGCAAGGAAGATATCAAAGATTAAAGTCAAATCAAAAGGACATGAGTCAGATTTAAGGGGCTCCCATTGATGGTACAATGTTAGCACTGAAAACAATAGTGATTGAAGTGGTTTGAAGAATACAAAATTTGTTAAAATCCATGAGCTCATAATAGTTTTACTTTAGTTTAAAAAAGAATGTAAAACTTTATGGCAGTTACTAAAAAAATTAAACAGATTACCTTATGATCCTGAAATTCCATTTCTGGGTAAATACCCAAAAGAATTGAAAGCAGGGACTCAGATATTTGTATAACTATGCTCATAGAAGCATCATACACAATAACCAAAAGATGGAAGTAACCCTAATATCCATTGATGGATAAATGAATAAACAAAATGTAATATACATATGATGGAATATTATTCAGCCTCAAGGAGGAAGGAAATTTTGACACATGCTATAACATGGATGAAACTTGAGGACATTATGCATAAGCCAGACACAAAAGGACAAATGTCATCTGATTCTACTTACGTGTTAACTAAAGTAGTCAAATTCATAGACAGGAAGTAGAATAGTGGTTATTAGGGGCTAGGGGGAACGATATAATGGGAAGTGTTGTGCTTCTTTGTTTGTAATGATAAAAAAGTTCTAGAGATGAACAGTGGTGATGGTTGCACAACAGTGTTAATGTATTTCAATGCTACTGAATTGTACACTTAAAATGGGTTAAAATGTAAACAATAGGGATATATTATACAGCACAGGGAAATATAGCCATTATTTTGTAATAACTTTAAATGAAATACAATCTATTAGAATACTGAATCATTAGGTTGTACACCTGAAGCTTGCACAATACTGTAAATTAACTTCAATTTTTAAAAAGTTAAAATGGTAAATTTTATGTTTGTTTGTCTTACCACAATCAAACAATGGAAGCATAAACCAAAAACTAAAAAATAGTTACCTGCAGAGGGAGAGAATATGGTCTAAACACACTTCTTTGAGTGTATTTGTTATATCATTTGACTACCGAAACATATAACTGTATTATGTATTATAAGAAAGAATTAAATCAAGGTGGAAAAAATTTCTGACAGTTAAAAGCAAAATGAAACAAATGAATCTAACCATGTATGAATTTGGTGGCTTAACTACAGAGTGGAGAATTATTTCAAGAGACTTAAAAACATAGTAATTTGATTGTACATTCATAGTAAGACATAGCCTAAGGAAAAAAGGAACTCCAAAAAAGAAAGTTTCAGTAATCATTCAGTAATCATAGTGCTATTAATAATATTGATATTGTTATTTTGAAACTACTATATATTAGAATAAATAAAATAATTCATTAATGTTATTAGTATATAAAACCTTAAAAGTTATTATTATTATATGACATATGTTCAAGAAAGTGGATGAATTTTAAGTAGAGATATGGGGAAAAATCAAAATCAAAATTCTAGAGATGAAAAATACATCTGAGATTTAAAAAAATACTGAATGGGATGAACAGCAGATTAGATACCACAGAAGAAAAGATTAATGAATTGAAGCCATAACAACAAATAATATCCAAAATGAAATACAGAACAAAACACTTAGGAAAAAATGAACAGATTATGGATACTAAATAGAATACAAACAAGAGCACAATGAAGATGACTCAGTATTTTAAAAAACTTCAAATGTTTTAATATTTATTATTATTTATTAAGTATGCAATTGACAGCATACTTAAACAGTTTGAGAGAATGAGATTTTAAGCCTTTGGTATTATATTTTCTCAGTTACAAACTGCTTTCAACATAAAATACAGTGCCATAAATAAATTCAAATTTTATAAATCTATAAGGACATGTTTTTAAGATTAGAGTTTAAATAATGTTAAAACACTTTGTTTTGCTTATTTTTATACATTATTCATTTTACTTTATTTTTTAAGTTAATTTTATTTTTTTAATTGACGTATAGTCATTTTACAATGTTGTGTCCATTTCTAGTGTACAGCATGTTTCAGTCATACATATACATACATATACTCATTTTCATATTATTTTCCCTAATTATAGATTACTGTAAGATAATGAATATAGTTCTCTGTGCTATACAGAAGAAACTTGCTGTATATCTATTTTATATATAGGAGTTAATAACTACGAATCTTGAACTTCCACCTTTCCACCCCATTTCCCCCTGGTAACCATAAGCTTGTTTTCTATGTCTCTGAGTCTGCTTCTATTTTGTAAGTAAGTTTGTTTGTGTCTTTTTTCATTTAAAGATTCCACATATGAGTGATATCATATGGTATTTTTCTTTCTCTTTCTGGCTTACTTCAATTAGAATGGCATTCTCTAGGTCCATCCATGTTGCTGCAAATGGCATTATTTTATTCTTTTTTTACGGCTGAGGAGTATTCCATTGTGTAAATATACCACGGCTTCTTTATCCAGTCATCTGTCAGTGGACGTTTAGGTTGTTTCCATGTCTTGGCTATTGTAAATTGTGCTGCTATGAACACTGGGGCACATGTATTTTTTGAAATTAGAGTTCCTTCCAGATATATGCCCAGGAGTGGGATTGTTGGATCATATGATAAGTCTATTTTTAGTTTTTTGAGGAATCTCCATACTGTTTTTCATAATGGCTACACCAAACTACATTCCCACCAGCAGTGTAGGAGTGTTTCCTTTTCTCCACACTCTCTCCAGCATTAACAGTTTGTGGACTTTTTAATGATGGCCATTCTAATTAGTGTGAGGCGGTACCTCACTGTAGTTTTGATTTGCATTTCTCTGATAGTTAGTGATAATGAGCATTTTTTCATGTGCCTATTGGCTATTTGTATGCCTTCATTGGAGCATTGCTTGTTTAGGCCTTCTGCCCATTTTTAGGTTTTGTTGTTTGTTTTTTTGTTCTTACGCTGTATGAGCTGTTTATGTATTCTGGAAATTAAGCCTTTGTCAGTCGCATCATTTGCAAATATTTCTCCCATTCCATAGGCTGTCATTTTGTTTTGCTTATGGTTTCCTTTGTTGTGCCAAAGCTTGTAAGTTTAATTAGCATTTTACTTTATTTTTAATTGTGGTAAAATACACATAGCATAAAATTTACCATCTTAACCATTTTTTAAGTGTACAGTTAAGTAATGTCAAGTACTTTCACATTGTCATGCAACCAATTTCCTAATTCCTTTCATCTTACAAAACTAAAACTCTATACCCATTAATCAACAATCCCCCACACCACTTTCCCTCACCTCTGGCAACCATCATTCTACTTTCTGTCTGTATGACTTTGTCTATTCTAGACACCTCAAATAATAGAATCAGACAGTATTTGTCTTTTTGTGACTAGCTTATTTCACTTAGAATAACATTCTTAAGGTTCATCATGTTATAGTATGCATCAGAATTTCTTTCCTCTTTAAGATTGAATAATATTCCATTGTATACGCATACTACATTTTGTTTATCCATTCATTCATTGATGGACATTAGGGCTGCTTCCACATTTTCACTATTGGAAATAATGCTTTTATGAACACGGGTATATAAATATCTCTTCCAGACCCTGCTTTCAATTTTTTGAGGTATATATCCAGAAGTGGAATTTCTGGATCATATGGTAATTCTATCTTTAACTTTTTTGAGGAACTGCCATGCTATTTCCTACAGAAATTTTTTTCCCTATATTTTCTCCATATCCTTGCCAACACTTGTAATTTTCCGTTTTGGTTTTTGTTTTGCTTTTTTATAGTAGCCATTCTAATGGATAAGAGGTAGTATCTCAATATGGTTTTGGTTTACATTTCCCAAATGATTACTGATGTTCAGTATCTTTTAATGTCCTTATTGGCCATCTGGATATTGTCTCTGGAGAAATGTCTATTCAAGTCCTTTGCTCATTTTTTATTTGGGTTATTAATTTTAAACGCATTTATCTCGTTATTTAATCTATGAGGTTATAATAATCTTGAGAAAGTTAAAATTAAAAAATTGACAGCAAAAAGAATATTTTGTCTTGAGAACATCATATAAATTTTATAATTATCCTGCATATAATAATTCCTTCATATTAGAAAGTAAAATAATAATAATAGTAGTGGCTAAAGTGCTCATCTTATTCCTTTTTTCTCATTTAATTGAAATGTAACTTGTGGCCTCAAGACATATGTTTTATAACTTTTTGAATCAAATATATGGAAAGAATATATCTTAAATAAGAATATCTATATTATTTATATATTACTAAGAATTTTTATCAGAATAAATATTGAATTTGATTGTCTTTCTAGTAATATTTGGAGATTGATATGATTTTTCTCCTTCAACACAATATAATGAATTATTTTAAAAGCATTTCTAATGCTGAATCACCACTGCATTTCCAGTACAAAAAGCTTGGTCATAGTGATTATTCATTCTTCCAATGTGCTACCAGGTTCTATTTGATGATGTGCATTTTCACCCCCACCAGCAATGTTTTGGAGTCTTATATTATCTTTAATATAAGTTCACTAGAGACTTGGGAATGGGCTGAAGGTGAAATATTTTCTCCTTGGATTTTTACCAGTCTCATGTTTCCAACCATCATTTTGTGGCAACAAGCCTTGATTGGTCTTTCCACTTGTCCTCCTTCCAGGGAGGGATTTTGCAATTCCTTCACTGCATCTCTCACCTATACATTGTCCTCTACTATCTTTTTATTCAGGTTGGGAGTGTGGGAGGTTGTGGGTAGAGGGAAAGAGGTGTGGGAAGGATTCACTATCTTTGAAATGAGAGTTTCCTTTTACTTTCTTCTATTGCCTCTGAGACCTTTGAGTCTGGAGAACCGACTACCAGGCCATTGGCTGCCTAAGTATAAAACCTGGAGATGATGGATGATCATCAAGCCACAGACTTTTTGTTCTGGGGAACTGCCTTCTTCAGAGAGAAGAAGGTGGAGGGATGTGAATTGGTTATTAGTTTCTGAGTTTTGCTGAAGTAGAATCTAAAAAGAAGAAAAAGCAGTTGAGTCATATTATGCATTTTTCAATATAGACTGTGGCATCACACTAGAGTACATTCCAGGGAAAAAAAAGAAAGTTATTCTACCAGAAGCCTATCTCGTGCAGTCCAGGTAAGTAGGCCTTTGATGATCTAGCTTAATTCAGAGACAGAATTTAGAGTACCTAAAGCAAGAGTTCATTATTGATGAACAGGTGGTGAGGACAGACATCCTTGTCTTGTTTCCAGTCTTAGAGAATGTTTAATATTTTATCATTAAGAAGATGTTAGCTTCCAGCTTTTCTTAGATGCTCTTTATCAGATTAAAGTTTCTTTCTATTCCTAGTTTGCTGAGAATTTTTTTTTAATAAATGGATGTTGGATTTTGTCAAAAAATTTTTCTGCATGCATCTATTGAAATGATAATATGGGTTTTTTTCCTTTACTCTATTATCATGGTGAATTGGGTTCATTGCCTCTTGAATATGAAAACAACTTTGCATTTCTGGGATAAATTATACTTGGTTTATATTTAAAGCAGAGATTCTTAACCTAGGGCTCTGGAAAGCATAGGGTACTTCACTAATGGTTCTCATGGGTTGATGAACTCCCTAATGTTGTATGCAAAATTCTGTGTGACCATGCTCATGGTAGCTTGTCACCAAAGATAGCTACTAGCCATTTCTCTCATCCCTATAGGTATAAGCTACTTCTCCCATCAAGAGGTGGGGTCTATTCCTCTCTCCTACAAACTCAGTTGGCTTTAAGACTGCTTTAACTAATAGAATGTGACAGAAGAGAAGCTATGCCAAATCCAGGTCAAGCCCTTAAGAATTCTGGCAGTCTGTTTTCACTAAAAGAGGTCATATGGAAAAGAACCAGGGTACCCCATCCAATAGCCAGAACAAAGACCCCCAAAATGGGAATGTGACCATCCTAGGCATTCCCACCTCAGCTGAAATCCCACTTGAATGCAACTATGAGTTAACCAGATGCCACCACATGAAACAGAAAAACTGTCCATAACCCATGTACTCGTAATAAATAATAAATAACTTTTGTTTAAAGTCAGTGAGTTTTGGGGCAGTTTGTTACACAGCAATAGATATCTGAAACAGGACTTATCCACACATCTGGAGAGGAAATACGCAATTTTCATCAGATTCTCCAAAACAATTAAAACCACTAGAGGAATGAAACACTGAATATTCTGTAGAAAACACCTCATAATTATTCTTTTTTTCAGTGTTTTTCATAGATATTAGCAGCAATGTGCTTAAGACTATAATCTCTTGCCCTATGTAAGTAGACTATAGCTACTGAATTCGGCAATTAAATGAAAGGTCATATGCTTTAGCAATCTAATGGGACTGACAACCTCAGGTGAAAAATGAGAAAACTTACTGGACCAGCCCTCCTCTACTCTGAAGCAAGTTTAGGTAGTATTTTAAGACAAGGCCCAAACACTTCACAAAAAAATATACATATAAAACAAAAACAAAAACAAAACAAAAAGCTGAGGGAGGGTAATAATAGCTCAGTGGTAGACTGTGTGCTTAGCATGCACAAGGTCCTGGGTTCAGATCCCAGTACCTCCACTTAAAAAAAAATTATATATATATATATATACTTATACATATATATATATACACATATGATCATGAGAAAATATATACATATAAAAATTATACACAGAGGAATGAACAAAAACAAACCCAAAGTCCTATACCATAAAATGTGGTAAAAACACAGATGCATACACGAACCAGCTGGATGTATTTAACTACAATCATAAATAGTGTAGTCATGGTGGGAAGTGAGTGTGATTTGAAACTGAGATATCACCTATCTAGGTAGAGTTTGGATAAAAAAAGTGACTGAGACATAGGGCATGGTTTCCATCTGATGAATGGGATGGGGTAGGGAAGAGAGGTGGAAGGAGAATGACAATACTCTAGACCACTAGTCCAACCCAGTAGCAGACATAATGAATCAGAAGGGTCTAAGATAATACAGCAAAGAGAAGCTAACCCTGGAAAAAAGGAGCTTAAAGAGATCAGGCCCACGTACCCAGAAATAGTTCAAAGGGAATACATCAGAGACCCAGGCAAGGCCTACTAGGCAGACTATCTGGCTCCCATGTTAGGCATTATTTAGGGAAACAACAGCTAAATGCTCCTTCAAGTGTCCAGGATGTTGAAGGCCAAGATATCCAAGGTCTGACCTAGAGGGGGAAGAAAAACCCAGGATTCTGGGTGGCATTCATAGAAATCCTTGCTGCAGCATATCACAGAAGGAAGGATCCAGATGAGTAACTATATACAAGAGAGTAGACCAAATGAATTATATACCAGAACTCATGGGGAAGCCCTTGATGAAGGAAACACAGGAAAACAAGGGGAGAACAAAGGAAGCTGGTCAGTTGGAATGCCATACTAGAAAGACTAGAGCAGGAGTAGTTGAAGAGATGACATGAGGGCCAGGAATATGGGTGCAGCCAAGCTGGGTTCTACCGGTAAAAGATTTCTCATGAGATTTCAGTCATACAATTGGCCAGGGCTGTAGTCCAATCTGAAGACTCAACTGATGGAGGATTCACTTCCAATCTTACACCCATGATTGTTGGCAGAATTTAGTACCTGAACAGCTTGCAGTCAAGGGCCTCAGTTCCTTGCTGCCTGTTAGCTGGAGACCTCCCAAAGTTCCCTGATACAGGAGTCTCTTCAAAGGGCAGCACAACATGGCAATTCATTTCCCTCAGAGCAAGAAAGCAAAAGAGAGGCCCTGAAACAGAAGCCATAGTCTTTTTGCAACCTAGCCTCAGAAACAACATCTCATTACTTGTGCTGTAGTCTATTAGAAGTGAATCACAGTGGGGAGGGTATAGTTCAGTCAGTGGCAGAGTGCTTGCTTTGCATGCACAAGGTCATACATTTGATCCCCAGTACCCCTGTTAAATAAAATCAATAATAATAATAAATAAGTAAACCTAATTCTGTCCCTCCCAGAAAAAAACAAAAACAAAAACAAACAACAGCAAAAATACAAGTGACTCACTAGGTCCAACCTATAGTCAAGGGGAGAACATTACATAAAGACATGAATACTAGAAGGAGGGGTACAATGGGGGCCATCTTAAAGGCCGTGTATCATATTACTCAGGTCTAAAAACTTTGTCCCTGTATTTAATTACTGCAAATGTCAAATTCCTGGGAGCAAGGATCTCACTGGCCCAGTTTGGGTTAGAATTTCTTCTGTGGGTCCATCAGCCTTGGCTAGACAGAGCAAGATCACGTAATATATTTTATTATTTTTAGACATTTCAAGAGAATAGGAAATTGTTGTAGGCTTTGTTACAAAGATACACTATCAAGCTATTATAAAAACTGTATAAAAACTAAAAAGATTACTTGAGATTTAGTATTGGGAAATCAAGCTAAGGAATATTTTCACTCGTCTCATTAATGATTACCTTATTCTTTAGAACTAAAGGGAGAGAGTGAGCCATCATTTTAACACCAGCAGATACAATTTAATGGGATAGTTTCGACATATCTTGCCTAAGCCAAATTAGAAGATTCTCAGAATTATTAAGGGGATAGTGGAGGGAGAGAATAAAGAAAATAGTAGAGGTAGTAGAAATAAGACCAACAAGAGGATAAGTTTTTAATGAAGAATTAAAACAACTGATGTCTTTGAATCTCAAGGCATCTCAAAGGTAAACAGAAAATCATCTTTGTTGACATTGACACAATATTTACATAAAGGCAAATAAAGTAGGCTCTGAGTATCACTGCTTTTCTTCAGTTGTTTTATTTTTAAAGTTATTCTCTAGGGAATTCTGCTTTCAGTGATGGTGAAGTTTCTTGCAGACCAATCCTGCAGCAAAAAACAACTAGAAAATATGAACAAGCAGTTATACTTTAAAAAAAAAAAAAGCCTTTCAAAAATGAAGACAGACTTTCTGCCCTGCCATGCTCTGCTCTCAAAAGACACAAGTCATCTCCCCCAGCAAAAGGCCCTGGCCTGCGGCGGAAGAGGGCGGCATATGGCCCCACTTTGCCGGGCTCTCAGAGCATGCCACTGCCCGGACCAAGAGATCTGTGTGCGCAGTGGCTATGACCTGTACAGTGCCTATGATTACACAGTACCACCTATGGAGAAAGCCCTTGTGAAAACCAACATTCGGTAGCCCTTCCTTCTGGGTGCTATGGAAGAGTAGTTCCATGTCCAGACTTGGCTGCAAAACACCTCATAGATGTTGGAGCTGGTGTCATAGACTATAGAGGAAATGTTGTTGTTGTACTATTTAATTTTGGCAAAGAAAAGTTTGCAGTGAAAATGGGTGATCAAATTGTACAGTTCATTTGTGAACGGATTTTTCATCCAGAGATAGAGGAAGCTCAGGTTTTAGGTGACACTGAAAGGGGTTCAGGAGGTTTTGGTTCAGGAGGTTTTGGTTCCACTGGAAAGAATTAAAACTTATGCCAAGAACAAAAAATGAGAAAATGTACTTTTTCCTTGAAAATAAAAACTTTGCTTAAAGTGAAAAAATAATGAAGACAAATTAAATACATTTTCAGAAAAATAATTGAGAGAACTTGCAGACTGCATTAAAGGAATACCAAAGAGAGTTCTTCAAGCAAAAGGAAAATAATCCTAAATGCAGGAAGAAATTCAGCAATAAAAAGGGTAAATATGAAGGTAAATCCTAATGAATAATAAGAGTTGACATTTAAGGATATATGAAAATGGCTAAAAATAAAGAATTTCTGGAATAAAAAACTATGATCTCTTGGGAAAACAATTTGCAGATGAATTAAAGGAGAGAATGCTTACCGGAAAATCGAGCAGAAGAGCTATCTCAAAGCAAAGAGCTGAAATACAAACAGAAGTCATGATGAAAAACACAAGACTTAGAGGATAGATCCAGGAGGCCTAATACACAAGTAAGAGAAGTTCCAGGAGAAAAGAAAAAAAAATAATATTGATTGCTAGATACAAAAATATACAAAAATCAACTGCATTTTCATATACCAAAAATAATTAGAAATTTTAACTTTAAAAAGAATATTGTATCAAAAAACTTATAAAGTGCCCAGGGATAAAATTACTCAATATGCAAGATGTATTTTAATAAAACTTTATTGAAAAACACTAAAACACACTTAAATAAATGGAATTATATACTTATTCCCTTTTTTGGGAGAGTCACCTCATAAAATGTCAGTTGTTCTCAAACTGATCTACAGATTCAATACAATTCCAATCAAAATCACAAAAGACTCTATGTGCACGTTCACATGTCATCTAAGCATGCACTTGACAAAGAGAATATATCATAGATGGCACCATATTAGAAGATTTTTTTCAAAAATACAGAATAAAAAAAAGTCCCTGTGGACCATTTTATACAGGAAATAGTGGCAACATGGGACAAAGTGCTTGGCGGTGGGGAGCTACTCTCAACGCTTACCCATACCCTCCTATATTCATTCTGATTCTCTTACCCAAAGCTTTAATTTCTATCAAAAAGCCCACCAGTATCTGCAAAAACAGTCATCAATTACTTCAGATGTCATCTTTCGATAAAGTACTGGTATTTAAACAGGGAATTTTTAGGACTTAGAGTCAACTTTTTAAAAAATGGCAGGAAAAGAATTTTAAGCCCCATCTTAGGCAAAACAGATGATATTTTGGGTAGCTATTTTAAAAATCTTGAATCACTAAAATCAGAGTACACAGTGATAGACTAATACCCACTCTACCTACCCCAAAGCTAACCTTGCCCCTCACTCTTTATCCCTTGTGGGGTTTTTTCTTAATATAACATCTTCATTTAAATATAATTCACATACCACACAATTCACCCATTTAAAATGTACAATTCAATGGTTTTCAGTATATTCCCAAAGTTGTGCAACCATCACCACGATCAATTTTGGAGCATTTTTATCACCCCCCTCCTCCTAAACCCTCCACCCAAAAGAAGCTCTGTAACCTAGGCAACCCCTAGCTCTAAGCAACCACTAATCCACTTTCTATCTCTATATAGTTTCCTATTCTGGACATTTCACATAAATGGAGTCATGAGAGCCTGTAGGGGTGCCTTCCCATCAGGGGCTCCCTGTGTGATTCCAGCCAGCGTTCGCTTTCCACCTCCCTCCACTCTTCCCTTTCCCTGCTGCTCAGTTCTGCATACATTAGTAAACTCCAAAAGATGACAGACATTCCAAACAGCCCCCAGTGCTTTGCCTGACCTGGCAGGTAAGTTTCCCAAAAGCCAACAGTTCTCTGTGAATAAGAACCCTCCGTCTCTCTCCACCACTTTGGGCAGTGGGGGCTTCAGAGAACAACCCACAGGTCCTCTCCCTTGCCACATTCCACTCCAAACTAACAATCTTTGCCACCACCCCACCAGCACAGCACAGATGAGTGACTTCCTTGCTTCACCCTCCTCCTCCTTTTCTCACCATACGCAAAGAATAAAGCCATGGGGGGGGGGGAGTGATAATAATAATAATAATAATAACAATAACAACGATAATAATAATTGGAATCATACAATATGTAGGTGTTTGTAACTGGCTTCTTTATTCCTTTTTAAAAAACTCAAGTAGACATATTTTTTAAATATTTCCTTTTCAGTGATCCAGACTATTACAGAAAACACCAGCAGGCCATGAAATTTTAAAATAAGCGATTTTAAAATTGCTTCATAAAAAAGCAAATTGTATTGTTACTTAATACATAATTCACATACCATACAATTCACTCTTCAGTGCACAATTTTAGTTTTCAGTATATTCACCAGGTTGTGCAACCATTACAATCATCTAAGCCTAGAACATTTTCATAATCTACAAAAAACCCTAAACTCTGTACCTATTAGCAGTCACTCCCCATTAAACTCTCCCCCAGACTATGGCAAATACTAATCTATGTTCTGTATCTATGAATTTGCCTATTCTGAACATTTCATATAAACAGAATATTTTCAAGGTTCATCCATGTTGTAGTGTGTACTTCATTTCTTTTTATTGCCAAGTAATATTCTATTGTATGGAGATACAACATTTTCTTTATCCATTCATCAATTGATGGCCATTTCAATTGTTTCCAATTTTTGGCTATTATAAATAATGCTGTGCAGAATAGAATTCACCAACCCAAAACATGCCAACTTTGGCATAAGGATTATTTTGCACTGAAGGCAATTAAGAAGAAGCAGATATAAAACAAGCTCTCTGCCCTCTCCCTATTTGCCTAAAAGCAGGACATAAATTTGTACAGAAGTTAATCACTGATAACCCTAGACCATTATCAGCTCAGAGATTCACTGAGCACCAGAAGATTCACTACAGCAAATTTTACTAACTAACCTTTATCCTCCATTAGTCCTCATATATTTACCTTCCCACAACTTGCCATCCCTAAAGACTCAGTCTTTTTCTTGTGTTGATACTTCTCTAAAAATGTATTCCTTTGCTAAGTGCTATATAAGCCAAAGTTTTAACCAAACCTTTAAGTTACTATCCCTGAGTTTCTCCCATGTATATATGACACACATGTTAATAAACTTCAGTTTGTTTCTCTTTTATTAATCTGTTTTTTGTTTCAGAGCCCCAGACAAGAAACTAGAAGGGTAAAAAGAAAAATATTTCTCCTTCTCCTACAGCTGCTGTGAACATTTGTGTATGAGTTTTTGTATGGCCATATGTTTTCATTTCTCTTGGGTATAATCCTAGAAGTGGAATTTCTGGTTTATAGGTGGCTCTATGTTTAATATTTTGTGGAACTGCCCAACTGTTTTCCAAAGTGGTTGTACCATTTACATTCCTACCAGTAGTGTACAAGAATTCCAATTTTTCCACATCCTCACCAAGACTAGTTATTATCTTTGTTTTTGATTGTAGCCATCCCAGTGGGCTTGAAGTGGTATCTCATTGGGGTTTTGATTTATACTTCTCTGATGGCTAATGATGTTGAGCACCTTTTCATGTACTTATTGACCATTTTTTATCTTTGGAGAAAGATATATTCATATTCTTTGCTCATTTTTTAATTGAATTATTTGTCTTATTGAGTTGTAAGAGTTCTTTACATGTTCTAGTTATGAATATCTTATAATCTTTATAATTTGCAAGTATTTTCTCCCACTTGGTAGGAATGAATATAATGGATAACATTACATACATAATATTTTTAATAGAGTCCTTTGAAACACAGTTTTTCATTTTGATGAAGTCCAATTTATCTATTTTTTCTTTTGTTGTCTATGCTTTGGGTGTCATATCTAAGATGACTTTGACCCAAGGTCATTAAAATTTACTTCTATATTTTCTTTTAAGAATTTTATAATTTTATCTATTACATTAGGTCTATGATCCATTTGAGTTCATGCACATATAAATGTTTGTGTATGTGTGAGGAAGGGATTCATTATTATTCTCTTGCATATAGATATCCCGTTGTCCCAGGACTATATGTTGAAAAAACTATTCTTCCCTCATTGAATTATCTTGACACCCTTAACAAAAATCAATTGCCCATAAGTGTGAAAGTCTATTTCTAGACTCTCAATTCTATCCCACTGGTCTATTATATCTATACTTATGCCAGCCCCACACAGTCTTGATTACTGTAGCTTTGTGGAAAGTTCTGAAATCAGGAAGTATGAGTCCTCCAACTTTGTTCTTTTTCAAGACTGTTTTTACTATTCTAGGTCCCTTGAATTTTCATATAAATTTTGGGATCAGTTTGTTAATTTCTGCAAAAAAGCCAGATAGGGATTTTGAGAGGGATTTTGTTGCATCTGTATATCAATTTGGGGAATATTGCCATCTCAACAATAGTAAGTCTTCCAATCCTTAAACATCTTGCCATTTATTTAGATCATCTTTAATTTTCTTCAGCAATGTTTTATAGTTATTCAATTATTTTAACTGCAATGTTATCCATTCTTA
This sequence comes from Camelus dromedarius, assembly GCF_036321535.1. Classification (NCBI taxonomy): domain Eukaryota; kingdom Metazoa; phylum Chordata; class Mammalia; order Artiodactyla; family Camelidae; genus Camelus; species Camelus dromedarius. Next base: position 53,206,209 of record NC_087446.1, on the reverse strand, counting down.
GACAAAAGTATTAATTATAACTCAAGTCTCTCAGTTCTTTCTCCAGATTTGGAAGAGAGGTTTATCTGTCCTATGGAAACTCAAAAACGTTTTGATTCTTAGTGGGTCCCCAATTTAAATTTTACTCTTACCCCCATTTCATTTCAGAACCACCAAATCTTTACCTCATGATGGTAGGCTAGGATTATTTTCTGCGTAGTTTTAATTTCCCTAAAGAAACACTATTTTGCTGCACAGCACATTCTCTGTACTCATCAGAGATCCAACATGATTTTTTCCACTGGGATGGCTTTTTACATCTGTGATAAGATGCAGAGATTTTCCCCCTTTGAGTTTATTAAGTAGAAACAGCTATTCTTCAGCTACAATAAAGAACAGCATTAAGACACCTTCTGTAGAATGTGTTAAATGGGGCAAGATACATTTCTAATTTGAGAGAGAGAAAAAGAGAGAATTAACTTTTAAAGAATCATTATTTTTTAAAAAACAGAATCATTATTTAATATTCTGAAACTGAAGTTCTGCCAGATAAGAAATTTAAATATAGCATACTTTTCTTACTAACATATATAGAAACAGAACACCTGTCTGCTTCCCCTACAGAATTTTATTTTGGTTGGTGGAAAATATGCCAATAATTACAATAGCCAAGATGTGGAAACAACCTAAATGTCCACTGATAGATGACTGGATATAGAAGTTGTGGTATATTTATACAATGGAATACTACTCAGCCATAAAAAAGAATAAAATAATGCCATTTGCAGCAACATGGATGGACATGGAGAAGTCATTCTAAGTGAAGTAAACCAGAAAGAGAAAGAAAAATACCATATGATATCACTTATATGTGGAATCTAAAAGAAGACAAATGAACGTATTGACAAAATGGAAACAGACTCACAGACATAGAAAATAAACTTATGGTTACCAGAGGGGAAAGGGAGTGAGAAGGGATAAATTGGGAGTTTGAGATTTGCAGATGCTAACTACCATATGTAGGATAGATAAACAACAAGTTTCTACTATATAGCGTAGGAAACTATATTCAAGATCTTACAGTAACCTATGGTGAAAAAGAGTATGAAAATGAATATATGTATATTTATGTAAGACTGAAGCATTATGCTATACACTAGAAACTGACACAACATTATAAGCTGACTATACTTCAATTAAAAAAATATATATATATATCTGGGGAAAAAATAAAATATGCCAACAATTTTTGTAACTTACATATTTTGTACCTCCCAATTTATATGTTTTAGGAATATTTAACCTAGTATAGTCAGGGAGATATAGACTTCATTAATCTCAAAGAAAAGTCTTTCTTAGATAATTTGTCCCAAAAAACTGTACAGAACTAAACATCGATTCTCTTCCTTCATATATAAAATATAATGTTTAAAATTTTCACTAACAGCATTTTAATCTCAGTTAATATTTCAAAATTACCAGCTTCTCATTCATTTTTACAGCTTGTTCTCCCTTCAAAAATACAAGAGGAGAAAATCAGCATTCTTTACTACTGACTCAACATAATTGCTATTTTTTCTAAGTTACTAAGATTAATACCTATATGCAATTATGCTTGATAATGCAATTGACATTTTTACTGTTTTTTTAAAAAATTCCTTGTTTTCTCTATTATGCAGAAATGAGTATAATTTGACAGTGCACATGAGAATTAGCTCTTGAACCTGGATTACGCCAGAAGGACAAGTAATTCCTTTCAAAAGATGAAATCATTTTATAGTACTTTTTGTGTGACCAAAGTGTTTATACTATAGGCAAGAAAGTGATCTAAGGGCATTTTAATTAGTTTGGAAGGCAAAAAAATTTTTTTACAAAGTTAATCTAAACTCTAAAAATCTAAAAAGTATTTTGCTATCTGTCCTTTAAATTTTTCATTGGGCAGACTTTCTGTAGAGCCATTATCCTTACTGTTAGAAGTTAGGGAATCTTCTAGACAGTAGTCAAGTGACCCTAGAGAGTCATTTGAGGTGCTGAGGATTAAGATTGAGAACCTGGTTGCTATCTCAAAACCTAACAAAGGCAGAAGGAAATAGTCTTCACAATAGGCAAAATGTGTGCTCCCTTCAGCAGCACATATACTAAAATTGGAACGATACAGAGAAGACTAGCATGGTCCCTTCGCAAGGATGACATGCAAATTTGTGAAGCGTTCCATATTTTTTAGCACAGGGAACTATATTCAATATCCTGTAGTAACTTAATGGTGAAAAAGAATATGAAAACAAATATATGTATGTTCATGTATGACCGAAACTGTGCTATACACCAGAAATTGACCCAACACTGTAAACTGACTATACTTCAATAAAAAAAAATAAATACTTAATCTATGCAAAATGTAATCTTCCCAAACAAAAGAAAACAATGAAGTACATGAGTGACACTATATCCATTTATTCATCCATTTCATATTTTTTTAATACCAAACATAAATAGCCCTACATAAATAGCCCTATGGTAGGCATTGGGGATACACATTTATACATTCAATTCATAGTCAATACATATTTATTCGTCACCTACTACAGAAGACTCTGGGGCTTAGGCAGTGAACAAAACAGACAAGATCCTCCCCTTTTATAACTTATATTCCAGTAGGGAGATAGAAAATAAGCAAATAAACAAATGTACTAAGAGGTTAAGGGGGGAAAGAAGAGATAGAGGATGCTATTTTAGAAAGAAAGGTCAAGGCCTCTTTGAGGTGATAATATTGAAGAAGAAATTTCACAGAAATGAAGGAGTGGATACCCAGGAGAAAAGCAAACTAGGCAAAGGGAACTCTAAGTGGAGAGCCTTGAGGCAAAGCAGCATATTTACTATGTTCAAGGAACAGTAGGAAGGCCATTGCAGCTGAAGTGGAATGAGTTCAGTTTAAAGTCATCCTAGACTAGTAGTGCCTCCAGGCATCTGGCAGAAGAAAAAGCAAATCCTTATATTAGGCATCAAAGAATCCCCCACCCCAATCTAATTTCCCAAGGAAAATGAGGTTTGTTAGTTAAAAAACAAAAAAGTTATGCAATATAAGGAAATAAGGCATTACCCAGTATAAGTAAGTCAGCAAAGGCATTAGATATTGGAATTAACAGATCTAGCTTCTTAAAAACTGCACATTACATTTCAAAAAATAAATAAATAAAGACAAGTTTAGAAATATCTGTAAGAAATAGGAAACAATAAAAGATAACCAAGCAGATTAGAAGTAGAATAAAATAGAAATTGCAGAGGTTAAAAATTAAAGTTATTGTGTTGCCAAAGAGTAGGTTCTTGTCTTATCACAGAAAGAAGACGAGACACAGAGGTCATGAAAGCAAAGCGAGGTTTTATTAAGCGATAGTATATACTCTCAGGAGGGAGAGGGGGCAGGCTCAAGTGAGTAGTTGCCCTAAGTTTCTTTGGCAAGCTGATTATATGAGGTATGAAAATCATTGGGCAGAACATTCTTTGGGAGGGAGGAGTTTGGGTCATTATGTCCTGATTTTCATCCCAGCTACACCTTCCCGGGGGTAGGAGGGATTTTTGTCTTTATGTAGCCTTGATCAAAAGTGTCATGGTGTTGGTGCATGATGGGTACTTCTTATCTGCAAGGCTAATTTTCTTATAACGAGGGCATAATGAGCAAAAGGTTACATTCCGACAAGATTTGGCCTTTTCTCACCTTTCTTTGTCTGCCTCTAGCATCCCTGTTGTCACAAGCTGTATGGTTTCCTGTCACCTAGCCTATGCCCCCCTTTCTCTGCTCATATCTAGCTAACTGCCTGCTCTAACAATTGTATTAATTTCCTAGAGCTGCAATAACAAATTACCACAAACACATCTTAATAATAAGCATACAAATAAAAGTGAAGAAATAAAACATTTGAATATCCTGATGAACAAATTTGAACTAATGGATATATAGAGAATATTGTACTCAACAATTGTAGAATATAGGATTTTGGTGTGTTTTTTTGTTTTGTTTTGTTTTTTGTACAAGGACACAAGGAATTATGGCCTTAAATGTGTATACCAGAAAAGAATAAAAGCTAAACATTAAAGAGTAAGTATTTATCTTAAGACACCAGAAAAAGAACAATAAAAGAAATAAAATATTAGAGGAGAGAGAATATAGGTCAGTGGTAGAGTGCATGCCTAGCGTGCAGGTGGTCCTGGGTTCAGTCCCCAGTACCTTCGATCAGTCGATCAATCGATCAATCAATCAATCAATATTAAAAGAAAACAATCAGATAACAGCTAAGTTTATGAGACAGAAAACAAACCCACATAAAGAGGACCAGTAAAGCCAACAGTTGGTCCCTTAAACATAATACAATTGATAAACCTCTGATAAAACTAATTAAGAAAAAAACAGAATTGGCGCAAATAACCAATATCAAGAAGAAAAGGAGTCATCACCAAAGAAGTCATATGTACTAAAAAAAGTAAACAAGGATATTATGAAGAATTTAATTCCAATAGATTTGTACATACAGATGAACTGAGAAAAAAACTTCAAGAAGAAAAAAAAAATCTGAATTATCACCTAACCACTAAATAAACAGATTATAAATTTAAAAAAAAATCTTCCCATAACAACACCACTACCACCATCCAGGCTCAGATTGCTCTACTAGCAAGTTCCACCAAATTTCAAGGAAAAAAATTCCAGTATTATACCAACTCTTCCAAAGAATAGAAAGTGATGGCACATTCCCTTATGAATCTATCAAAATTATATCAAATTTTGAAAGAAAAAATATGAAAAAGGCAAATTACAGACCAATTTCACACATAAACATTGATGTGAAATATTAGCAAACTGAATCTAGTAATATATTCTAAAATATGATACACTGTAGCCTAATTTTGAAAGCGAGCAGGACTCTGTGGGCCCTCCCCAACCCCTGCCTCTTGTTTATAGAAAAGCTGAAGTCTCCCAGACCTCCCTGAGTCATAGAAGAGCAGGCTCAAGCAGTTGATTAAGACAAGCCTGCAGGCATTGGGGGAGGGGAAGACCACCTATCTCAAAGATTAACTGAGATTATTCCTTCATTTCCCTATAAAACTTTCATGGCCAAACAGAATCTTTAGAGATGGTCTCTTTAGGGGATGCTGAGTCCACTAATTCTGATTAAAAGCAACTTCCTTTGTGTTACCAAGATGTTACCCCAGGATCATACCCCTGCCCTTCTCTCAAATAGAAACCAATTACTCTTATCTAAGTCTCAGGAGGCAGCTGCAGAGAAGAAACAAGACTTAGAACCTGCTCAGTCTAAGATGGTGGAGGATTTGACTTCCAGTGGACACTGAGCCTCATTACATGCTCATTGTAATATATTAACATGCTAAATGACACACCTACCATCACCTTGACAGTTGATGGTTGCCATGACAACAACCAGAAAAGCCCATACAGACTGAAAAACTCGAACAAGGACTGATTGGCTCCATCGATCCAGAACAAGGACATGATGGTGGAAGTCTCTCATAAATGTCCACATGGCCTAACCTAAGCCAGAGCTGTCCCTACTGCCCATCTTGGCTGATGACTCCCCACTCAAACACCTCTTCCTCATTGGAGAGCTTTTCTTCCCTTTTCCCTGCTCAAGCCCTTTCCTTCCCTTTCCCCTTCTGAGCAATAAAACAGGTGTTCACTTTGTCCCTCTGCCTCTGCTGTGCGAATTCTTTCACAGCCAGTGGTAAGAACCTACACTTTGGTGGGCTTCCTAATTTAGGGGTCCCTCCATCTGCTAACCGATTTATCATAGCAATTTAAGGTCATCTTAATTTTAGGAAACAAATCAGTAAAACTTGCCACAGAGTAAAAGAGAAAAATCAAAAGAGAATTTCAATAGATGCAGAACAAGCATTTGCTAAACTTCAACATTTATTCATGATAAAAGTTTCACCAAACTAAGGAAATCTTAATCTGATAAAAGATATCTGTAAGAAAAACGACAGCAAACATCACATTTAAAGTTGAAACCACTCCCTTTGAGAGATGGAACAAGAGACAAATGCTCATTAACACCACATCTTTGATCACTCTAAGGAAGGTCCCAGTGAGTAAATCAAGAAAAGCAAATAAAAGGAATAAAGAATGCAAAAGAATAAATGTAAATGCAAATTAAATGGCTGTGGTATAATAAAAAATAAATATTTGGTCTTTGTCTCTTATTTCCTCGAACAGAGCTCTTAAAATCTTCAGACTATCCTGAGTAAGAAGAATGTCTTTGTATGCTAATAAGGTTATGGGGTAGGGAAAGGGGCAGTCTAGCAAAACAAAACTTTTAGATAATAACTGTTCTTCCCCAGCCAAACACTACAGAAAAACCTGTGGCCTCACCCCACCCATGTCAACAAGCTGAGTAGCGAGCCTAGACCTTCACCCTTGCCAGGCTGTAACAAGGTGCATCAAAGTATACGCTTTTCTGAAAACAGTGCTGGGACAACTGCATATCTATATGCAAAGAAATGAAGCTAGACCCTGTATTGTGTCCCCCTACTCCCAAAATTCATGTCTACCCACAACCTCAGAATGTAACCGTATTTAAAAGTAGGGTCTTCGCAGATGTAATTAATTAGAATGAGGTATTGCTGGATTAGAGTAGGTCGTAAATCCAAAATGACTGGTGTCCTTATAAGAAGGCCATGTGAAGACACATATGCATAGGGAGAATGCCATGTAGTGATAGAGGCAGAAATTATAGTGGTATGTCTACAAGACAAGGAATTCCGAGGACTGTCAGCAACCATCAGAAGCTAAGAGAGAAGCATGGAACAGATTCTCCCTCAGACCTCCAAAAGTAATCAAACTGGCCACCACCTTGATTTCAGACTTCTAGCCTACAGAACTACCAGAGAATAAATTTCTGTTAAGTAACACAGTTTGTGGTACTTTGTCATGGCAGCCCTGGGAAACCAATACAGCCTCCTACTTCACAGCATACAAAAATTAACTCAAAATGGATCAAAGATCTAAACATAAGAGCTAAAACTATAAAACTCTTAGAAGAAAATACAGGAGTAAATATGATCTTGGATTAGGTAATGGCTTCTTAGATATGATAACAAAATCACAAGCAACAGAAGGAAAAAGAAGACAAATTGAACTTCATTAAAATTAAAAATTTTTGTGCTTCAAAAGACACCATAAGAAAAGTGAAAAGAAAACCCTTGGTATGGGAGGAAATATTTGCAAATCATGTATCAGAGAAAGGACTTGCATCCAGAATATATAAAGAAATATTACAACCCAACAATAAAAATAAAAACTAAAAAATGCTCAAAGGATAAACATTTGAATAAACATTTCTCCAAAGAAGATGTACAAATGGCCAACCAGCACATTAAAAAGTGTCAACATCATTAGCCATCAGGGAAATACAAATCAAAATATGATGAGACACCACTACACATCCAGTAGGATGGCCATAATCAAAAAGACAGACAATATCAAACACAAGCAAGGATAGAGAAAAATTGGAACACTGATACATTGCTGGTTCCACTTTTAAGATATGTAGCCAAGAGAAATAAAAACATACAGTCACACAAAAATTTTTATAAATATTCATAAAGCATTATTCATAATAGCTGAAAAGTGCAAACAACCCAAAAGTCAATCAACTGATGAACAGGTAAAGAAAATGTTGTATATCCATTCAATGGAATATTGTTTAGCAATAAAAAGAAATGAAATATTGATAGATGCTACAACATACATGAACCTTAAAAACATGCTAAGTAAAAGAAGTCACATACTGTATGATTCTATTTATATGAAATGTCCAGAATAGGCAAATCCAAGAAAACAGAAAGTAAATTAGTTGCCAGGGACTAGGGGAGGGATGAATGAGAAATGACTGCTAATGGGTACCAAAGTTTCTTCTGGGGTGATAAAAATGTTTTGAAATTAGAGAGTGATGACAGCTACACAATTCTATGAATATGCTAAAAAAAAACACTGAATTGTACATTCTAAAGGTGTAGATTTTATGGAATGTAAATTATCTCAGTAAAGCTTTTTTTTTTTTACAAAGTAGGTAAAGGGCAAAAATAAATACTTCTTTCCCTTAATCCACCATTTTACTTTATACTGACCTTTTGTTAACATTAATTTTAATTTTAAAAGCAATACATCTGGATTGAAGAAACTTTGAAGGAAGGTTTTTTAATCACCACAAATCTTACCAATCAATACTGAGACTTCCATTTTCTTTTCACCGGGTAAACATCAGCCTATTAAGTATTTCCTTTGTAACCGTTGTAGGAATTATTCGCTTTCTCAGTTTTAAAATTATTTTCTGAATCTGTACTCCTTTCCTATGTAGTTCATATACATAAATTCAGATCATAGTTAATCTCTACTTAAACTCTTCTCCTTAATCCTCTTTAGTTATTATTAGTACTTTATTTTCATCACTTTCAAAATGCTTCGTCACCAGCTCTCATTTAACCTGAGGAAACTGAGCCTTCCTTTCTTCTCTGTATAGAAAAGTTAAGTACTCAAGTCTCTAGATGGTCACTGCCCAATATGGTAGCCACTAAATGTGACTACTTAAAAATAATTAAAATTTACAAAAATAAAATATTCAGTTTCTCAGTCAGACGTGTCACACTGCAAGGGTTCAACAGCCACATGTAGCTAGATGTTACCATATTGAACAGCAGTGCTTCAGATCTTAGAAGTATTTTCAAAAGCAGTGTTATCAAAAGCATTTTATCTCTCCTGATATCTTAACTCTTTATTATTATTAATTTTAAATATTTACCAATGAATACATGTACAAAGTTTAAAAATGAAATATTCTTTATCTGGGTGCTAATTTGCGCAAGTGTGTTCACTTTAGGTTAATTTATCAGGCTGTACATTTATGAGTTGTACCCTTTTCTGTATATAGGTTGTTACATAGATGTTATATTTCAATAAAAAATTTACAAAACCCACAAGTCAAATACTATTATTTTAAAACAACAGTTTTCCTGCATCATTCCTCCCCTACCCTAGATCTGTTCATGAGGTCTGAGTTATAGTTCACCGCATCTGTTCACCAGAGGAAATTACCCCCAATTCATCCAACCATTTCCCTTGGATTTAACCTACTTATTTCTAAATATTATGTCTATGCTGCTATTTCTTGATTTATCCATTTTAGACTTTTATTTACTTATTTATTTTTTAATTTTATTAGACTTATTTTATTTTATTACTTTATTAGACTTTTATTTATTTATTTATTTACTTTTCACTGTATTTGTTGAGAACTTAGTTCTTTTTTGTTTCTCATACTTTGCCTCCTGGCCATCTTGTCAACATAGTTTTAATTTAAGTCAGCCAGTGCTTACATTATGATTATGATTTAAGTATTATTCATTGCTTAAGCAAACAATGCACTGTAATCATTATTCCTTTCTCATTACAAACTTTTATTTTTCCAGAACTTCATAACTGCTTCATTTTTCGCTTGATATCTCATATAAAATTTTCCAAATGCTCCCACATCTCTGCCAAAGGCCTATTAGTATTAATTCCCTTTTTTTTTTTTTATAGTTCATTTGGATTTCCCTTCTCTATAACTGAAATTCATCATCTCACAAACCCCCAGAAACTGCAAAAACTTAAGCACTACTTTCAAGGTATATCAGTTACTTCTTGTTTAAAATAGTCTCATTTGAGTAAATATTTAGTCAAAATCAAGATTCAAATTCTTCTACCCTCTCCTTCTCTTATCCTCTCTAAGGTGATCTAAGTTCCTAGAGAGACTTGGGTATGATTCTCGAATTGGAGGAAGGGAATCTGATCCCTGTACGGTCTTCCATCCATGCTGGTCTCTGCTGAGTTGTAGTTCACCCTGCCTGTCTTTAGATTTCTTGTGCTGATATCTAGGGTTCCTGCCTTGGCCTCTAGTCTGAGTCCTTTTTACTCCAGCTCCAAGTCTCTTTCAGTTTGCCAGCCTTCTCAGAACTTCCACATCCCATTGGATACTTTGGAACTCTCAGCTGTTTTGCCCATCATGGTGGGGTGTGGGAAAGGAATTTGTAAGGCTGCTTTTAGTTTGCCTAGGCACCTCCTTTAGCCACGGCCACTTTTTTGCTCGGGCACTATGTTAGATGTTGCATTTCTTTAAGAGTCTTACAGTCCTGCAAGGCTATACCCTAGAAAGTGAAACATAAGATTTATCTGCTTAGAACATCTCTTCAACTGGCTAATCTATCCTCACTTCAACTGCCAGAGCCAAGACCCAGTGCAGTAAGACACAGGAATGCTGGATTTTGTCTCAGGAACCCACAAGCAGCTAAACCTTAATCACTCTGCCTTTGATTCACAATTTCCTGTCTGCTGGCTGAATTCTTACTTCTTTTTGGAGAGATAATGATTTTTTTTAACATCATGCATTCTTCACATTTCTGTGGATCCTGGCATGAATTTTAAATAAGAAGTCCTGCTATACTGACTCTGTGGAACCCACAAAGCTGTAACAAAATCTAGTTCTTGCAAATAAAGGCCTTGCTTTCAAAAAATTAATGAATCATGACACAGCTATAAGAACAGAATGAAAAATAAAAATAATGAGAATACTCTCCAGGTATTGACAGGAAAAGATATCCAGCATATACTGACAAGTGAAAAAAAGCAAGGTACAGACAGCATGCACTATAGTTTACAACTACCTTTTTGTAAGAACAGAGTGAAATAAGAATAGATTGATCAATCAATATTTTTATTTTCATAAAGAAACACCATAAGAATCCACAACAAACTAATACAAATGCTTCTCTATAGGGGGAAGTGAGAGGGAATGGGATGAATGAGCATAGGGGTGTGTATTAGTGAGGATTCTCCAGAGAAACAGAACAGGGGTTGGAGGGATTGGGAGAGAACAGAGAAGATTTTATAAGATATTGGCTATAGCAGCTGAGAAGTCCCACTCTTTGCTGTCTGTCCACAAGCTGGAGACCCAGGAAAGCCGTGGTGTAATTCAAAGGCTGGAGAGCTAATGATACAGATTGCTGAAGCCTGAGAACCAGGAATACCAAGGACCAGAGGAGATCAATATCCAAGCTCAGTCAGTAGGCAGAGAAAGTGAATTCAACCACTCTCTGCCTTTTTTGCTTTATTCAGGCCTTCAACAGACTGGATGATGCCCACTCACATTAGGGAGGGCCATGTGCTTTACTTAATCCACCAATTCAAATACTAATCTCTTCAGAAACATCTTCACAGACTCATCCAGAAATAAAGTTTAGTCAGCTATCTTAGCATCTCAAGTTGACACATACAATTTACCATCACAGGGCAGGAGCAAAGTTTCTCAATGTTTGAATCACAGAAATTTTTATCTATTACAAAAAATGTGTTAAAGTTTTGTTTCCAAGTTTATTGTTTTTATTACATGTTTTTAAAAAATCCATTCAGCTATTCAATTATCTTCTCAGTAACTCTAGTCTACTTCATCTTCTAACTCACAATGGTGGCCTAGTAGTTTTAGCAAAACACCAATCCTGGATAAATCCAACTCTCCACCTATTTCATACTTCACCTGAGCAACTAAACCTGACTAAAGAAAAACATAAACAGGATGACTGATCTCATTTTATATTTACAAACAGAAATGTCTGGAAAACCTACTGTATCTTCAACAGTACCTGGAAATTCTACTCTATTTCCCTAGTTAATTTACTCTCCCACTCTCAGACATGATTAATTTATACATTTTCTCACCTCAAATTCCCACATTCCCTCTCCAATCCTCACATTAAGCGAATGACCTCTCCCCTCCCCATTTTACTGACAAAGGAAAAAAAAGAAAGAGAAAAAAGGAAGAAAAATTCCACAAGGTCCTATCACCACACCAGTTATGAATTATAACCAGTTGCAAATAACAAAGACACACATATCCCCAAGAAAAATAAAGGGGGGGGCAGGAATCAGTGAGGCTTAAACAAATTATTTTATTTTCTCCCAGAATAAGAAGTCCAGAGGTAGGCAATCTAGGGCTTGTGTGGCAGCTCCACAATGTCATCAGGGACCTAGATTCTATCTTCCTGCATTTTTAGTAATGGCTTAAAATCATTTTATCATCATAGGTGGTTGCTAGAACTCCAGTCATCATGTCCACATTCTAGGCAAGAAAAAGAGAAAGGCCAAAGACATATGCCAGCTCAGTCAACCTTGTTTCTCAGAAACCCAACCAAAAAACTTCCACTAATAACTTACCAGAACTTGGTCACGTGGATGCCCATAGAGTACTTGGAACAGAAGCTCAGCCTTCCTCTCAACAAAATCAGGGTTCTGTAGTTATTCAGGAATGGAGGGGGGCAGGAAGATGAGGAGAAATTACCTGTTTTCTTATTTCACTGAGTTGGGGAGAGAAAAGAAGCAATCAGAAGAGAAATTCCACATAGTCTCACCACCAAGTCTAACTGCCAACCTGAATCCAAACTCATACCCTGGCTTCCTCCTGTGTCAGTGGATGAACTAGTGTGCTCCTTTCTCTGCAAAGGTAACCCTTTCAGTGGTGCACTTGAACCCTTCCCATTTCACCATTTTAAAACTTTGCTCCTTAAATCATCCCTTCCTTCCCCCACATCATCAATTTTCCCTCTCTTTTTTAATTCTCATTAGCAAATAAATATAAAATACCTCCCATATGAAAAAAAATCTCCCCTTTACTGAACATCCCTATCCAGCTATCCCAGCTATCACTCTTTATTCTGTTAAAGCAAAATTCCTCAGAAGAGGTTATTATTCCATTTTCTCCACTTCCTCACCTTGCAGTTTCTTTTAAACCCACCCCAATCAGGGCTTCATTCAGCCCTACTGGGTTTCATTGAAGCTACTCTTGCCCAAGTTACCAGTGATCTCTACAGTGCCAAATCTACTTGCCAGTTCTCAGACTTCATCTTATCCAGCCTCCCAGAAAAATCTGACACAGTTATCACTCTTCTGCTTGAAACACTTTCTTCATTTGGATTCCAGAACACACTTTTCATAATTTCTCCCTACACCACTATCTGGCCCTTCTCACTTTCAACTACTGGATACCCTTCCTAATTCTGAAAAGCTAAAGTGCTCCAGGGTTTAGTCCTTGGACCTCTTTTAATCTACATTTTCTTCCTAGGTGACCTCATCCAGTTTCTATTCTGATGACTCCTAAATTTATCTCCAACATGACTTCTCTGCACTTTAGCCCTCTGCCTAATAATCTCTCCTTAGATGTCTAACACACTGCATCTCAAACTCAACATATCCACATCTGAACTTTTGATTCCATTTCCCTATACCCACTCTTCCTTCAGTATTCCCCAGTGTTACTCAGGCCAAAAAGCTTGGGGTCATGATTGATGCCTCTCTCTTTCTCACCCTCCATCCAATGCATTACTAAATCCTGTCAGCATCACCTTCAAAATATATCCAGAAACCCGCCATTTTCTACCACCTCCACCACTACTGGTCCACCCTGGTCCAAGCAACTTTCACCTCTTATCTGCATTACTGTAATTCCCTTCCAGTTCATAGTCCTTACTCCACTCTTAAGCTCCTGTGGTTTATTCTCACAGCAGCCAGAACAAGCCTTTCAAGATCTAAGACAGAATACAGCATGGCTCAAAACTATGTAATGGCTTCCCACAATTTTCAGAATAAAACACAGTCTTTCCATGGCTAATATGAAAGACCATAACATGATCTAGACTATTTACACGGCTACTTCTCTGATCTCATTTCATAACACTGTCCCCCTTACTTACTCTGCTGTGGTCTCATTGACTTATTGGAGTTGCCTTAAAAAGACACATATCCTCAACCTCAGAGCTTTTGCACTTGATGTCCCCTTTGCTTGAAATGCCTACTCTATCACTTCATTCAGGTCTTTGTTCAAATAACTGCTTCCTCAGAGAGGACATCCCAGATCACTCTATCTAAAATAGTACCCCTCTGTAACTTCAATCTCTTTCCCAGAGTTATTTTTCTTCATAGAGCCTATTAGATTACCTGACATTGTAGTTCATATCTCTTTGCCATATGTTCATTTTCTTTCTTCCTACTAGAATATAAAATCCATGAGGGAAAGGACGTATTTTATTCATCATTATATCTACCCAACACTTAAAAGGAGTATCTGCCATGGTAGGTTCTCAATAAATATATGTCCAGGGGGTTGGGTATAGCTTAGTGGTAGAGTGCATACTTAGCATGCACGAAGTCCTGGGTTTAATTCCCGGTACCTCTATTAAAAAAAAAAATACACACACACACACACACATACACGTCAAATAAATAAAAATAGAAGCCATATTGTTTTCTACATGCACACAATGGACACTTTCCAGTCTTTACCCTCTGCAACATCTGACATTCTACAACTTCTCCTTGAAACTCTCTCTTTCCTTGGATTGTGAGAGCCCCTAAGTTCTCCCTCTCCAAACATTGCTTCTCATACTCCTTTTATAGAATTCTTTTCTCTACTTTAAGTATGATCATTCTTCAGACTCCCTACTAAAGCCAGGCTCTCCATTAAGACTACCACTCTCCAGCTCTGCATATTTCCCTGAGTGGTCTTCACCATCCTCGTGGCTTAATTATCATCTTTATGTTGAAGACATCAAATCTGCATCTCTCTCCTTTTTCCGTACCTGCATATATGACTGACTAGTAGACATCTCTAGGTATATGTACCACAGTCTCTTAAACCTCAAAATGTGTCAAAAGCTAAACTGTTAGCTTTCCCCGTGTCTCTTCTTCAGTTCCCACCTCTTCCTTCAGGATTCTGATCTTAGTTAAAAAAAAAAAACAAAAAAACAAAAACCATTTAACCAGTTATTTAAACCAAAAACCTGAAAATAAACTTTCATTTCTCAGTTTCCTCATACCTTGTATCCAATAATCAAATGCAACATCCAACAACAAATTACATATTAAGCACCTACTATGTAACAGTAAATTTAGAGACGGGTGGTTTTAAGTTTGGCTAAGCAGCTTCACAGTGTCAGAGCACTAAGTTGGCATCTCTTCGATTCTCTTTACATGAAAAGACTCAAAGTTGGTGGGGGAAGAGAGTATAGCTTGGTGGTAAGAGTCTGTGCTTAGCATGCACAAGGTCCTGGGTTCAATCCCCAGTATCTCCATTAAAAATAAATAAACCTTATTACCTACTATCCCCCCTCCCCAAAGACTCAAAGTCTTAAGGTGGCTCCAGGAATCAAACCTTCACAGAACATTTCCAAAAGCAGAAAGCAAGGGATAGGAGTAAAATAAAAGGGCTTTCCTCAGGGTGTAATCTCTTTTGAACAGGGCGAAAAACCATTCCCAGAAACACTCTAGCAGACTTCCCTGTATGTTCCAATAACCAGAACTGTGTCCAATTATGAAGGAGACTGAGAAAGCAAGTATCTGGCAAAGGGAAACAGGGTTCCCTCAATTTGTCCCCTGGGATTGAGCACATGCATACTCTTAATAAAAGGGAGGAGGGCTTCTCTTGGCAATGAATAATGGTAGAAAGTGGTCTTTGGAAGGGCAGTCAAGATTGACTTTCACAAAAACAGACATGGAGCTTATATTCCAATTAGGGAGAAATTTTAAACAAGTAAATAAATATACAAAAAAAAAGGTAATTTCATATTCTATAAATGCTATGAAATAAGGTGATCTGATAGAAAGTAATGGGCATATTTTGAAGATAAAACTGATAGAATTTACTAATGGGATTGAATATTACAGCATGATAAAAAGATGATTCTGACTGTGGGTCTCTCCTTGTAGTGGAGACACGAGATGGCGTAGGAACTGCAGTGGCGGCCGAAAACACTGCAGGACAGGCATTTAGAAAGCTTCTTCCCCTCTTTGACCAAGTATTAGTTGAAAAGAATGCAGTTGAAACTGTAACCAAAGGAGGCATTATGCTTCCAGAAAAATCTCAAGGAAAAGTATCGCAAGCAACAGTAGTAGCTGTTGGATTGGGCTCTAAAGGAAAGGCTAGATTCAACTACTTAGTGGAAAGTTGGATATAAAGTTCTTCTCCCAGAATATAAAGGACTAAAGTAGTTCTAGACAACAAGGATCACTTCTTATTTAGAGATGGTGACATTCTTGGAAAGTATGCAGACTGAAATAAATAGCTATTGAAATGACATCACATGAAGCTGCTCATTCCACTGAAGTTCTGAAATCTTTCATGTAAATAATTTCCATGTCTAGCTTTTATAATTAACTAATGATATCCAAACTAATGACATCCAGTGACTCCAAAATTTAGTTTCACTGTACAGATATAAACATTTCCAAATAAAAATATATAAGTTAAAAAACCCAAATAAAAAAGATGATTCTAAGCTAGTATTGATTTCCATTCATAAATGAAGCTTGAGAAAGATAATTAAGGGTCTAAAGTCATACCACTATTAACTGACATAGAATTGAAACTAGATCTGAAATCAAACCCTGTTTTCTTTCCCCTATACCATCTGTGAAAAAAGAACACAAAGTAACATAAATAAATTTGTAACAATATAATAAATAAGAATAAAAGGCCAAATGTTTGAAAATAGTTGATACTTGGTAAATTGTTGCTACTTGTTATTTCTGTCTTTCCTTATAGAGCTGGCTAAATGAACAAAATATTTTGTGAATTTTTGTGTCTAAACCACAAAATGGAACTATCAAAAATGTTCCTGACTGTTAGAACAGTAGCAAATGGCCATGATATTAAGTATCAAAGATGGGAGGCAAATAGCAACACAGGGTTTTCCCACTATATCAAAGACTCAAAGCAAATAGTTGCAGGCCCTGAAACAGCCTGACAAAAGACCTATATAATCAATAGAACGATGTTAAGGTAGTGGGTAATACTATATTTACATTCCAGCAATAAATAATTACTATTTAGTTATTAAATATAGACAAATTATATACATCATATACAATATAAACAAATAGACCCATCTAAGTTTAGTTTGGGTAAAAAAGAAAAATAAAGTCTTTCTCCTCAAGTACTAATGAGGTAGCAAAATAAACTACCTTAGTATCATTCAATATTTTTCTGGCATAAAGATACCAGACTAGATTATATTTAAAGGTCCCTTATGATTCTATTACTCTCTGAAAACCTAAGGTATCATTAGGGACCTAAAAAAAAAAAACATCAAGTGCTTCCTCATTCACAGCAGGGGAATTCACAAATAATAAGGCTAGCAAAGTTAATGATTTTAGAAAAGTCTCTGAGGAAACATATAGGCTCACAGGAGAAATTCTCTGCAGTTAAATTTCTAAGGTTCTGAAGAGCTAGGAGGAGACAGGTGCTTGCTTTCAAATGGCTTTCATCCAGAGCAGACAGCAAAATGGAGTTCAGCAGTATGTTACCTAAAACTCATTTTTTTTTCCAGTCAAGGAAAGCTAATTATTTTCCATCTTCTTTTAAGAGTAAGTGAGATAATATTCAACTATATTCCTGTCCTCTATAACCCTGTTTAGGAAACATGTACAAATTTGGATCTTGACTTGAAAACCTTTAAACACTTATTAACAGTGTAAATTTATTATTTGTTTGATATGAAGGGTGAAGCCTTTATCAAATTTGAATAAGATAATAGCTGAATATAAATTATGAATTTTTACTGTCTTATGTTTATCTTTTTTTGTTGTTGTTGTTACTAATACACTATCACTGGGAGGATATTTTCAATATTGTAATGATAGGAATAGATTTCTGCTAGGATCATTTCCAAGCCATACTTTAACCCTAACTAACCACCTTATATGCTTCCAAGTATTAGCAATGTAGCTTATGGTTTTGGAATAGATTTTCCTGAAAGAAAGAGAGGGGGGAGGAAAAAAAACTAGTCTATTCACTATAATCTGGGCTTTGTAACAAGTACTAAGCTATAACCAATTAATTTATCTTGACATAACATCAGAAAGCAGTTGTTATTATATAGAGATATGTTTTACATTGGTGATTGCCAGAAAGGAGGGTGGTTCAGGGCACAGGCAAAATAGACGAAGAAGATTAAGAGGCACAAACTTCTAGTTACGAAATAAGTCATGGGATATAATACACAGAATGGGGAATTTAGTCAATAATATTGTAATACTTTTAAATGGTGACAAATGATAACTAGACTTATCATGGTGATCATCTCGTAATGTTGTAAAATAAAGAAAATCTCATTTTAAATGGAGTCAGGAAGCCCTGAAGTCCCTGGGGGAGCTCTCATGCACATACCACTCTTGAAGCCTGAATAACCAGCATGAAGAAGGAAGATAAAAAATGTTACTTTTCTTCTGGTACAAGGGAGGAATTTTATCTCCTGCTTTTAAAAAAGGAAGATCCATCTCTGTCCCAGCAACAACACTCTAACACTGCTTGCAGCCAGTAAGAAACAGCCACAACCTTTAAACTCTTCTGCAATGAACTTTTCTTCAAAACCACCTTCCCCAATTTCCTCCTAAAACCTAACAAAAGCAAGCCTTTTCCTTTGTTCCTCTGGGCTTGCCTATGATTCTTCATAGCTTGCCTGTCCCAAATTGCAATTCTCTGCTATTCCCAAATAAACCCATTTTGTGATAAAATAATTGGCTGTTTTATTTTTGAGGTCAACATTAATTGGTGATCAGAAGTGGGATCCAAAGAAGATTCCCAACAATTCTGAGGCTGGTGAGCAAACAGGTGCCAGTACCCACAGAGCCCACTGAGCTCACTGCTTTCTCACTGACTTTTGAGTTTGAGAGTAAGTCTCTTCTGGATTGTAGCTCCATATTCTTTGCATTTTGAGTTCTCTGGCTTTATTTAGGATCTGTTTTTATGAAGCTTCCTGGTAAGTCACCTATCTTTTCAAAAGTGGAAAAAAAGCACACAATTCCTGGTGTTTTAGAATAGCTGTTGGAAAACAGGGCCCTCATAACTAAGAGGTTTTAGGGAATCAAAGGCAAGAAAGGTTTCACCTGGTCCTTGGACCAGGCTCTGGTGCCTTTCTGTTAAAATGGGTGAACTTTTGGATAATTTGGAATTGCAATGGCCATTATGGGGAAGTTTTGTTTTAGATAAGCCCACCGGAAGGGGCACCCTTAAAACAGAGGATCCCAAACCTCTCACAGACAATGGAATCCATTATTTGATTGGTATACAGAAGCTTCTAAAAGACAAAATGACTTAACAACATGCAAATAAAAAATCTTTGGTAGAAAACCGACCATCTGAGCAAGTAACCCTATCTTATTCCATCTGCCAGAAAACAATTTGGATGCAACTTTTCCTTTGAGTTTTATACCTCAGACAGAGCTGAATTTAAAAAAAAAAAAAAAACCATCAGATCTCTGTGTCTGTATATTACGTATGTCTATATGTGTATATGATATTTTTCTACCTCTGGATGATACTGCCAAAATTAATTTGTAAAGAGCTCTATTTTAGTGACTTAAAGAAAAACTATTTCTATAAATCAAATATACTCTCAGAAATAAACTGTGTTTTTTGTTTTTCAAGTTTCTAAATGCTTTTCAAGTCCCAAAGTTCATACTCTTTGATAAATAAAAAGCTAGTTTAAACATGTTGGTTTAATGAAAACAGGCATGTCTTCAATCAATTTTTTTAAAATTTTTTTTGGGGGGGTAATTAGGTTTACTCATTTATTTATTTTTAGAGGAGGTACTGGGGATTGAACCAAGGACTTTATGTATGCTAAGCATATACTTTACCACTTGAACTATACCCTCCCCACCCGGAGTAGTCAATATTGAATGCAACTACACAACTTTCTCTACCTGGGCTCACTGATCAACTGAGATGCTACTTGCTACAGAATCTGCCAATAAGAAAAACAACTTAAGATGATGGTTAGCTGTTCTTAATGCCTAATCCAAGCATAACTGTTAAAAACAAATGTTTTTTTTAAATGAAAATAAGATAGAAGTTTATACTGAGTTAAACTAAGTAATAGATTTCAAATAATATCTAAATCATTTCCAAGTAAAATAAACATTAAATGGTAACATAAATTTATTTACTTTTGACTTTTTAATTTTTACAGGGAAAAATATTTGGGTCTATTAACAAACATATTTTGCACTATACTGAAAAAAATTGATTATGAGGAACAATATACTTCTAAAATTTTTTAATGTATTTATAAGTTTGCTAATCTACCACAGGATGCTCATATATGATAGACAATTCACAATTGCCTGCTTTCCAGTTTTTACTGGGAAGTAAAGATTACAAATAGCTTAAAAGGTTAGAAAAAGAGCTGAGAATACAAAATGAACCAAAGAGAAAATGTCAAAACACTTAGAGTAATAAGCGTAAACTAACTCCGCACAAACTGTTTTGCACTGAAGTTGAGAGAATGCAGGCAAAGCAGCAAGTGCCCCTTTGGAAGCTGAAAGCAGCAGAACTCCCATGAAAGCTTTCTCCTCCTGTGGGAGGATTTACTGTAACTTCTTATTTTCCAAACTGTGGTTACAGACCACTGGTGAATTATGATTAACATTTATTTAAATAGAGAATATTTGTGCAGATAAGTGGATAACATTTATCTTCAATGTAGCTATAATTTATAGATTTATTATGTATTTATTATCTATATATAAATAAGAAAATGGTTTCACAAACTGCAAAATGGAATATATGCATGATGTATACTAAAAATAGGAAATACATGCCAGCTTATTAAGCTTTTATTTCAGTTTCTTAAATGGTTTTATATATGTAAGTATGTCCTGGGCCATAATATACACTATATTTCTTACTGTGGAATGATCTAACACATTTGAAAGACACTGTTTGTTTACCACAGTGAACTGAGCAACAAAAAGAGTCTATGCAACCAGCTGAAAAGGCTTTGTCTTTTCAGATTTAGAGCCAGGCAGCAATCTTTGTTTAAAAGAATAACCCCCATTTCTTCTAACTAATTGCAAGGCTGGAAACTCTGTTGGTAGCTTCCCAGATATTTATAACTCTGTCATCAATTTAGAAGTTGACATGCCATCTTTCAAATCTTTATTCTGCCTACTCAATTTGGAGCAAACCTTTTCAGCAATAATGTGGGGATCCTGTTGCCTCCCACCTCACCATTCTATCATTTCCAGCATAGCAGAGCCATGTCAGGATGAGCCAGTACAAACAAACCTCATACTATAATTTCCAAAAAGCATATGGCTTATTTTAACTATATTATATAGAAGGAGTTTATATTCATTTAATGTAATGCATAGGCAATTATGCTATCCTAAGAGTAAATCTGTAATTATTCTGTAACAAATGCCTTACATTTACTCAAAGACTTTTAAGTTTTTGAAATTGAGAAAACAATATTTGAAGTAATAAAATTGAAATTGTCAGAAAAAAAAAAGAGTTTTTAAAAAATATAGGTTGCAGTAGACAATCCCTTGCTAAAACTGATTTGTGAAAGAGCTAAGGCTTCTTGGAACTATGTAACCTTCTGTATTTGCCTTTGAAATCTTTTTGTCATTTGGGTTAAATGAGTAATATTATTTCATAGTGATCTGTGATCCTATTTTGACTAAATATTTTTGACAAACTTTCCAAAAATCAAATTCTAAATGAACTCTTTTTGACATTAGACTACCTCTGGGATTTTTCCAGAGGGTCCCTGGAGCATCTCAAAGGATTGGTTCTCTCTCCTTATAAAAAGGAAGGTATTAAAATAATTAGGATTATTTGATATGTTAAATTGCATGGGAAGCATTTTCAAGTAAGAAATAATACTAGGTCTCCTTTATGTTACATCTGTGCAGGTATGTGTACAGGTATTTCAGAAATTACATAACCTTCCTAGAAATCTGATATGTCCTGGTATCATGTTATCATTCATAATTCCAGCTATTATCTTAAAATGTTGTATGTCACAGAAGTAACCTAATTCCCTTGTGAACTGCATTATAATGAACTCTTAATCTTTAATTCTTGCTATTTTTAAGTCTTTTGTTATTTATAGACAGTTACTGTTTCGCTCCAATACTTTGCAAAAACGTTCCTACAGCTTCAAGGAACTTCATCTTCAAGGAGATTCATGGAAAAGACCCTGACAAGTACTCAAGAATGCAGGTTTCTGATAACTTTAACATGGTAACACTGAACTTGGCAAAAGTTTCTAAAAATTTAATGGAAAACTGATAGATTCATAAAGCTGCTAACCCAATATCAAGATCAACAAGAATTAATACAGGAGACTAAATGAACTAATGAGGATGATTACATTTTTTATGACTTCTTATACTGGTTCTCTAATGTTTTACTTTTCCAGATTTAAGGAAACTTTTTCTCTTAAGCATCTGTGACAGCAATTTGGTAAAATATACTTTTGAAAGCAAAGATCAAATATTTCTCTTTTTTCCCTACCTGAAACCTCCAGGATTCAGAAACACTTACTAAGCATTCTATTGTTAATTACAGTATTTACATAAGTTAAATAATAATCTATTCTCCCTGTAACAGAAAATAACTGGAAATATTGGCTATATTACCAAGTCTTTGACCAGATTATCATACTCAAGAGAGCTATACATAGACTCAGATATAATCAGACAATTTTAAGAAACTGCTTGGGAAAATTGGCCTAGTACCTTGCATACAAGTTTAGTAATCTTAAGAGTTTACATGGTCAATCACTATTCTTGCCACATTTATGTAAGTAATGAGACCAAATTTAATACAAATTAGGTTTACCATGATTATCTTTGGCAAAAAAGGGAATAATTATGGAGAGAGAAATTATGTTTGCACCTTTGTAGACATTAGATTCTTGTCCTGCTAATTATTGCTAAGGTTTTATCACACACCTGTAAGCTGGACCAGATCTAAACTCCTAATTTCGTCACATATCTGACTACAAATCTTCAAACTAATGTTTCCAATTTTCTCTTACCCTTCTGACCTGAAATCAATAAAAACAAAGATTCCTTAAATATCCTTGGAAGGGACTATACTAGGTCCTCCTCACTATGCAGATAACAGCCAAACTTTAGAGACTCAAGCCTTGGGTACACTTCCCACAGCTAAAGAAGGCTCCACCTGACATTCAGTCCTACTCAAGCACTGGAGACCTCCGAATCAAACAGACCAGGAATTGAAGCAGGCAACAGCTGAAGGAGACAGCTTTCCCAAGATGACCAGACTAAGCCTGCACACCATTTCCCACTGTTACTTCCTACCTATCCTTTCCCTCTTTTTCTTAAGAAGAAATGCTCTTAACTGCATTTCTCTATCTATTACAAAAGAGGGAAATTTATCTAATTGTTGGGCTTGTCACCAGAAACTTTGATCTGTTCATGACAATAGTGACACTTTAGTCCATCCTGTGATGAATTTTTTCACCTGTCCCAAGTGCTGCTGCTAATTTTACCTGGTGTCCCTTGATGACAGCTACAAAGTAAGATTTCTGAAGCTTCCCATTGGTCCACCCCATTAAGTCTCCATGGTCACCTTAACTGAGAACTTCAAGGAGGCATACATGTCTCCAAGAATGCCTCCATAGGGCCAACCTTTCTCCTTTGGGTCAGAATAAGTACCAATGAATGTATGATCAGAAATCTCTTCCTAACATTAGGAAAGCTTGCTGATTCCACAGCCAAAGCAATAGCAATCCAGCAATGGTCACGTGACTCATTGACTGACTAAATTAATTTTGCGTAATAGCATGGTCCTTGATTATCCACTTGCTGAGCAAAGAGGCATTTATACTATAGCAAATACCACCTGTTGCATATGAATAAATGCCTCTGGAGAACAGAAACTCAATTACACAAAATCAGGGAACAAGCCCATTGGTTACAATAACTTTCATCTGCTGACCCCTACTTTCTCTTCTGACCTATTTAGCTGGTTACCTTCAGGTATGGGCTTCTGGTTTAAAACCATCACACAACATGTTAATTTTAACTCTACTTTATATAAGCATTTTTACATTTTGTACCTGTTGCCTGTTAAATCTTTATAGAAATTACTTACCCAAGAGAGTGATGCTAGCTCAGCTCTTCAAGATGATCTCCAATGCTTAAGCTCTTGATAAGAGATAGAGTTTAAAATGAGAAATGCCTGAGAGTTCTCCCTCCTACTCTTCCTCATTACTCAAATATGGCCTCAATGGTTTCCAATCGCACTTTCCCTCCCATGTGAGACATGACAACCAAGAAAAGTCCTTCCAGGCACTGAAGGACAAAACCACTAAATGTAGAAGAACTGCTTCTTAGTCAGCAATGCTTTAGAGGAAAGATCTTGATCAAAAGGGGGTAAATATGAACATAAATGAAGGACATCTCATTTTAAATGGAGTTGGGAAGTCCTGAAGGCAGAACTCTCAAAACATATAGTACTAGGTGGAGCCTGCATAACCAGCAGGAAGAAGGAAGATAAGAACTTTTTTTCTTTTCTTTTTTTTTAAAGAATGTTACTTTTCTTCTGGTACAAGGGAGAACATTTTCACGTAGGAATTCTATCTACTGCTTTTATAAAAATGAAAGATCCTTCTCTGCCCCAGCTTGTTCTAACCACCACTTGCAGCCAATGAGAAATAGCCAAGATCTTGAACTCTCATTCTTCTTCAAAGAACTTTTCAAACAATCCTCCCTAATTTCTCCCAAAACCTAATAAAAACAAGCCCCTCTCCTTTGTTCTGTTGATTTGCCTATGATTTTCCCATAGCTTGCCTGTCCCAAATTGCAATTCTCTGCTTTTTCCAAATAAATCCATGTTACTGGCAAAATAACTGGCTATTTTATCTCTGAGGTTGACAATGCATATAAATGTAAAATCACTATGTTGTACACTTGAAACTAAAATAACATTGTATGTCAATTATACTTCACTTTAAAATTTTTTCCTACTTCCTAACATCCTTCAGTGTCAATTTCTTCCTTCCCCGTTTCTGTCCTCACGTCTTCAATTCAGCTATTAAATTTGAAATGTGTCTTTAAATCTCCCTTTCTAAAAAGCCCCTAGAGCTGTTCCATAAAGTTGGTTGGTTTAGGTCTAAAAATGGGGCCTATTCTGCCCTTTTAACAACTTAGGTGTTCAGTGCTTAGGTACTTACTCTTTGAATGAAATAATACCTGCTTCCAACGTTCGGTATCTTTAGTTTAAAGAACAAGTCATTACAGTAAACCAAATACAACTACTCTTGTTTTCTAAACCTTGCTCCTTCACCTTATCAGTTTAGTGCGTTCTGTACTGCCTTTAAAGGAACTGAGAAGAGAAAAAGGCAAAACTCACTGACAAACTGAGACAACATGAAACTGATCAGCTGAACTATCCGAACCAGATGTTTCTGCATTTCATGGTCTTCATCTTTAAAACTGTGTGGCTTCTTAAGTCTTAGGATTCGTCCAGAGGAAGGCAATTAAGCCTCCATTCCCTTGTTGGTTTATTCTGAACCTGCGCCCCACCCCCACCCTCACCCCCGCCCTCACCCCCGCCCAGGCCCTGACAGCCATGCGCCAAAGACTGCAGCACCCGAGCTCGCGGCCCGCAGGCGCCGCGGACCCCGCCCGACACGGCCGGCGCGGGGAGGGGGCTCGGAGCCAGGAGCCCGCCTCTGCGGAGGCCCAGCCGGGCGCCGAGTGGGCGCGCCGGGCCGAGGGAGGGGCCTGCGACCAATGGCGCCGCCTGTGCCCGTCCGCCCCTCCCCAGACCGCTACTTAAGTGGCTCCCGCTCCACCCCCGCCTCAGTGCGTTACTTACCTCGACTCTTAGCTTGTCGGGGACGGTAACCGGGACCCGGTGTCTACTCCTGTTGCCTGCGCCTGCTGACCCGTAGCCACCATGGTGAGTGGACCGCCAGCCTAGCTCGGGAAAACGGGGAAAAGCGAGCCGGAGGAGCGCAAAGGGCCTATAGCTAGAAGAGGGCTGAGGCCAGCGCTGTCCATTTGGAGGGCGAGGCGGGAGGCGAGGGTGAGAGTAGATAGACCCCGGTTTTTGGAGAACAGCTGGGGCCCAGAAAAGGAGAGGGAGGCACCGCGTTTTCTTCTGGAACGCAGGGAGGAGATGGCGGGGCACTCGCTCTCCTCCATCATGGTTGGAGCTCTCATTTAGCTCTTAACTCCTGGGCGCGGCGCCCCAAGACCCTGCAGTCTTTTCCCGCGCCTTCCCATCCCCCCCTTTACCCGCTGCCTCAGGCGAGCGCGCGCGCGGGCTCTCCCCGCCCTCACTTCCTCCTCAGCACGAAATGCGGAGGCGGGAAAGAGCCGGACACAAAAGCGCACGCGCGACCGTTACCTTCCCGCCAGGGAGTGGCGGGAGACCGCCACTGCAGTGGGCGCGTGCGCGCTGGGACGCTGCGGGTCCGGCTGGAGGGCGTGTCTCCTGTTACCCTGAGTGGTTTTTTGTTATTAATAAAAGAATCAAGATGAATGTGGAGAAGAGCGCCTTTTCAGCGTGCTGCACTCCGCCAGTGTATTGGGACAACTAGTTGCCAACAGCCTGTAGAAGCCATCTGCCCCTCCCTGGCCTCAGCTGCGTTAGGAATGCGTGTGGGAGCAGGTGGTGGCAGTGAAGGGTTTTGAGGGAACGGAAATCGGATCTTGGTCCAGATCTGGGCCGCCGATAATCCCCTGCTGCGCCCTGACAGATGTGGAGGTGTTGGATTGAGCCCAGCGCCTGCGGGAAGCGGAGGATGGTGGGCTATGGCTTCGCCTCTGCAGACGTGGCTGTTGCGGGCCTCTGCAGCTGCGCGGCTCCGCCAGCCGCAGCAGGCCGCCGGGCTGGCGGGCGCGCGCACACCCTGAATTGCTCATTCATCCTGTGCCGCAGAGCCCCGCCCCTGGTCTCTGCGGCCAGACATTTCCGCTGCACTGCTCTGGCCACGTGCTTCCTGTGCTGGGAGCTGCCCGGAAATCTGGCCAACTACTCTAAAAGGGGATTCTGGGGCCTGAGTGCTAGATGGACGGCCTCTTCCCTATCTTGACCCTCCAAAGGAGGAAGCTGTGACTAAGCTCGCTTCGTGGTGTGAAAAGAGGCCTTCCCAATTTAGAGAGGAAAAGGAAATTAATTAAAAGCAATTTAGATTAAAAAAATAATAAAATTTTTTAAATAGGTGAAAAAAGCAATGTAGACGAAAGTTCTCCTCTGGCTGGGAAAGAAGCAGTACATTTTAATTCATTTTAAAAGAGGAATTTATTAATTTTTTCTCTTTGCCACAGCGTGAGTGCATCTCCATCCACGTTGGCCAGGCTGGTGTCCAGATCGGCAATGCCTGCTGGGAGCTCTACTGCCTGGAACATGGCATCCAGCCCGATGGCCAGATGCCAAGTGACAAGACCATTGGGGGAGGAGACGACTCCTTCAACACCTTCTTCAGTGAGACAGGCGCTGGCAAGCATGTGCCCAGGGCAGTGTTCGTAGACCTGGAACCTACAGTCATTGGTGAGTTGACCTCAGTAACCCAAGTGAGATCCTAGGGTCTGGTGCAAGAGGTGTCCTGGGGGTTCCACTGATGCCCCGGGGTTGAGCAGACTTGTGCAGGTTGTTAGTGATGAGTGGCTGCTTTGTCTTCCTTTTCCAGATGAAGTTCGCACTGGCACCTACCGCCAGCTCTTCCACCCTGAGCAGCTCATCACAGGCAAAGAAGATGCTGCCAATAACTATGCCCGCGGTCACTACACCATTGGCAAGGAGATCATTGACCTCGTCTTGGACCGAATTCGGAAACTGGTATGTTTGATTCTCAGGAATAAAGTAGATTAATGAACCTAAGAGAGATGTTTGAAATATGCTTTTTTTTTTAAAACACAGGGTTAAAATGTAACAAAGTGATGTTAATTATTTCCTTATAGCTTTTTTAATTCTATTAAAATATGAACTGTCTGGTGTCATTTTATAAATACGAATGAAGATTTTTTTTAATAAAGGAATGCAGAATCATTTCAGGAAGGTCTGCATTTTTAAAAAAGCATTTCTTGTCAAAATAAGATCTAAATCTTTGGAATTAATGGAAAGTGAAAATATTTACTATGATTACTATGATTGTATCTCAAAAAGCAGTAACTGTGTTTTCTCTACTCCTCTTTTCCAACAGGCTGACCAGTGCACAGGTCTTCAGGGCTTCTTGGTTTTCCACAGCTTCGGCGGGGGAACTGGTTCTGGGTTTACCTCCCTGCTGATGGAACGTCTCTCTGTCGATTATGGCAAGAAGTCTAAGCTGGAGTTCTCCATTTATCCAGCCCCCCAGGTTTCCACAGCTGTAGTTGAGCCCTACAACTCCATCCTCACCACCCACACCACCCTGGAGCACTCTGATTGTGCCTTCATGGTAGACAACGAGGCCATCTATGACATCTGTCGTAGAAACCTCGATATTGAGCGCCCAACCTACACTAATCTTAACCGCCTTATTAGCCAGATTGTGTCCTCCATCACTGCTTCCCTGAGGTTTGATGGAGCCCTGAATGTCGATCTGACAGAATTCCAGACCAACCTGGTGCCCTATCCTCGCATCCACTTCCCTCTGGCCACATATGCCCCTGTCATCTCTGCTGAGAAAGCCTACCATGAACAGCTTTCTGTAGCAGAGATCACCAATGCTTGCTTTGAGCCAGCCAACCAGATGGTGAAATGTGACCCTCGCCATGGTAAATACATGGCTTGCTGCCTGTTGTACCGTGGTGACGTGGTCCCCAAAGATGTCAATGCTGCCATTGCCACCATCAAGACCAAGCGCAGCATCCAGTTTGTGGACTGGTGCCCCACTGGCTTCAAAGTTGGCATTAATTACCAGCCTCCCACGGTGGTACCTGGTGGAGACCTGGCCAAAGTACAGCGAGCTGTGTGCATGCTGAGCAACACCACAGCCATTGCTGAGGCCTGGGCTCGCCTGGACCACAAGTTTGACCTGATGTATGCCAAGCGTGCCTTTGTTCACTGGTATGTGGGTGAGGGCATGGAGGAAGGAGAGTTTTCTGAGGCCCGTGAGGACATGGCTGCCCTTGAGAAGGATTATGAGGAGGTTGGTGTAGATTCTGTTGAAGGAGAGGGAGAGGAAGAAGGAGAGGAATACTAATTACCATTCCTTTCAGCCCTGCAGCATGTCCTCCTCAGAGCTTCAGCATTAGCTGACAGGAGTAAACAAAAGCTTTCTGATTAGATTGTCTTCACCTTCAGCTGTGATCATTTATTTTCCATGTGTTCCTGTAAGATTTTCCTATCATGTCTCAAAAGTAAAGGCTTTAAGAAAGAAAATTTGACTTCTGTGCTTTTTCTAAATTGGTTTCTCCTATCCAAGATGTGCTACACCTCCTCCAGTTGTCTCTGCAACAGGGTTGTAATTTCAAGGATTTCATTCCTTATCTGGATATCTCTAAGGGGGAAAGGAGCACACTGGTCTGGAAAAGCAAGAGAGCTGAATACTGAAACTGGTCTCACCTCAACCAGTGTTGGAATCCAGGTCCCCAGGGGGCTTGGGAAAATGTAAATTCAGATGACTCATTTTACTCATCTAATTCTTAAGATTGAGTAATTACAAATTAGGTATGAGGAGATTTTTTTAATACCCTACAGATAAAACTTAACAGGGGGCCTGTTAACTTACAGTGGAATATAATTTCAATGATCCTTGAACAGGTAAATAACTGGCTGGAGGAATATTCAAGCAGAAAGATAAAAAGCTGTGTTTGCCAC
This sequence comes from Camelus dromedarius, assembly GCF_036321535.1. Lineage (NCBI taxonomy): Eukaryota > Metazoa > Chordata > Mammalia > Artiodactyla > Camelidae > Camelus > Camelus dromedarius. Next base: position 53,176,573 of record NC_087446.1, on the reverse strand, counting down.
CCTGTAATGGGAGAAAATTTTGCATACTCAGGATTCCTGGTAGAGTGCCCAGAGTAACCCATGTGCATTTGTGGAAGAGCACTGCTTTAGAAGGAGGTGAAGTGGCAACGTTTGTAAAGGTAAGAGTACAGTTTATAGCACTTGGCATAGTTTACATTCTTTCCAGTATATAGTTTGGCTACATCTAAAACACTAGAGGAGGTAGGTAAGTGGAAAGCAAATAAGAGGATTTTTTGGAGGAGGAAATGTACACTTCAAATTCGGAAAGCCCAGGGACTATTGAGACCTAAAGACATGATATGAGTAGGGAAGACCAAAAATTTCCCAGTTTTTTCCCTAGTCCATAAATACTATAAGCTTAACAAATGACTGCTGTCAATTCCTGAAAGAAACAATCCATGGGTATTTTAAGAGAAGGCTATTGGGTGGCACTGCAGGCCCAACCCAGCAGAAAATGTAGCCAGCCACCCCACAGGTCCCAGAGAAAGGAAGATGCCGGGGCTTTAAAGCAGTGAGGGAAACCCTAATGGAATTAGTGATGACATGGAAATAGAATTTTAAGTTAGTGCTGAACTCATAGAGGAAGACCATCTTAAGTGATGACTGAAGAACCTCTGAAGAGTCCCTCTGTATTTTCTGCAATACAAGAGGGAAAGGTAGGAGCCTGGGAAACAGCAGCAAACCAATGCAGAGAAGAGCTCTTCAGGAAAAGCACACATTAAGTCTACGGTGTGCTGGGGGGGGGGGGAGGGTGCGCGCGCACGTTAAGGGTTCTGAGGCCCAAGACAGGAAGGTAGGGTAGAGAAGTCAGGGTTTCAACTTTATCTAATGTTTTGTTGTTGTTTGAGGGGGGTGTGTTTGTATTAAGAAAACAAACTAGTAAACAAGGCAGTGTTAAGATGATAGTTTGGTTGGTAGGTTTTTACAAGTTTACTATCCATTGGACAAAACTTTATGGCTTAATATATGTGTATAACTTCATGAAGTTTCTGAGGGTCAGGAATTCAGAAGTGGCTTAGCTGATGGTTCTGTCCCAGGGTTTCTTATAATGTTTCAGTCAAGATGCTGACTGAGGGTGCAATTATCTGAACGCCTGAGTGGATTGGGAGAATTCACGTCTAAGGTTGTTGGCAGGTGGCCTCAATTCTTCACCACGTGGACCTCTCCATAGAACTGCCTGAGTGTCCTTACAACATAGGAGCAGGTTTCCACCAGAAAGTGGTCCACAAGAAGGCAAGCTGAAAGCCTCAATATCTTATGACATAACCTTGAAAGTCAGTCATTTCTACAATATCCTATTCGTTACACATGTCAGTCCTATTCAATGTGGGAGAAACTACACAATGACAGGAGGCAAGAATCAGTGGCAGCTATACATAATACCCTCAGATTTGATATTTCTATCAAATAGAACAATGTCAATCATAATTATCCTTTTCTCCCCCTGTATGCTTGAAATATTTCATTTTTAAAAAGGGAGGAAACCTGTAGTTAGGAAAGAAAAGGTTTTTCCATTTTGTATAGCTCAAATTCAAATTTCAGTGTATTTAGTTGCCTTTTAAGCTATCTTTTAGAACAGACACCTCCTAGCTACAATCCTCCTAAGCAATTCAATCCCCTTTATACCCTAATTATTTGATTGTGGATACAACTTGCTGCTCGAATTCAGTATTTCCTCTGTTTCCTCTGTTCACACTCATATAGTCAAGATGATGACTATAGGTACCAGTAGTCAAAGTCTTTGGTAGCATAAGATACAAGTTTGTGACACAAGGGCAGTGGGGGGGTAGATGGTTATAATGAAATGTTGAGGCAGCCAAGAAATGACATCTAGCATTCCTTTAGTTGTTTACTGGGATCTTATCATCTATATCCCTGCCCCAGTAGCGATCATAGTGCCTGGTAATGTTTATTGCCCACATAATGTTTCAGTGGAAGTAAAAATAAACAATAATTATTTCCCTCTTAGGCCAAATTCTTTATTATTCTATTGAATATAAATATTAAACTCTAGGATTTTGTAAAACATATCCACTCTCTTTCCAGGCCCAGATCTCTTTTAGCACCTCCTCAGAAGTTGAGTCCCGGGGTAGAGAGGCCTAGGAAACAGATTGAGACACTTGACTTCTTGTTTTGTCACTAGTCTAGCTCTCTGAAAATTCTGGGTCTTTTCTCCTTTAGCACTACAGATTTCCATCCTACCTTTCTTTAGGCGGGGGGAGGTAGTCAGGGGAGGGTGGTAAATAGGGCAATTAAGTCTGGAAGGACTTGTAAGCTTATAGATGTTTGTCCAAGCTTAGGAGGTGAGAGGCAGGACACTCCAGGACTGGATAGCTTTGCTCAGCGGAACACCAAAGTCACTGCCAAGGAAGATTTTACCATTTATTTAGAAAAGAAATAGAAATAAAGCCCAAGAAAGGTTTAGTTACAGATGGTGAGAATGATGATACTGATAATAATATTATTAACCTTGACCACATTATCAACACCTTCAATTTATACCCACCCACTGTTTTAAAAAATTTTAACATCAGAATGCTCGAATGCCTTCACAACCCAGCATTCCGTAACCTTATCGAAGCGACCTTAAAATGGCAGAAGCCCACTGCTTCATTTTTTTACAGAGAACAGATTTAATTGGCAGGGAAGAAGGGAAGTGATACCTGGTTCTGCCTTATAGGATCAGGTGCTGCCAAAAAGTCAGAGGGAATCAGGGGTCTTTTGGCCCAATGGAGGACCAGAGCTATGATTTAGGGACATGCTTAGATTCAGAGGCTTGAGGGAGGGAGGAGAAAGATGCCATTTCCCCATCCCAATCCCATCAAATTCCTGGCAAATTCCTTAATGCCCTGCAGATGGCACCACTGACAAAGAGTTCTCTGCCCAGAAGAGTCAAGCTCAGATTTGTGAACTCTGCCCTCCCTGTCACCTTGGAGCTGAGCCTAAAAGATACACCGGAAGTGACTGACCTGGCATTCTTGGGCTTGTCACTTTTTGTTGTGTCCATTCCTGTAGGCAGCTGAGCCTCTTGCTAGGCCACTGTGAATCAGTCAGCCACAGGAAACCCCAGCTCTTGACTTTAGCTCCTGCCTCTAGGATGCTTCCCAGGGTGGAATGGGTTTAAAAGCATGGCCTTGGGGGTCAATATGTAGTAATGGACGAGCATGTTGCCAGATCAATCAGAACTCAATACTGATACAGAGTTAATAACCACCTGATGTTGTGGACATCATCCTATAGATATTGGCATCATTGTGTTTTGAGAGCCAGCTTCTTCCGTTCTGCCAGCTGGCCCATAAACTGAAATAAATGCCCTACCCGACTCATCCCCCAACTGACCAACCCGTCTCCCAACAGACAGCCTGCTGTATGTTACTGTGCCCAACAGTGATGGAATTAAGCTCATCCCCTCATTCCTGCCTAGGGCCTTTAAACACTCTTCTCTTCTCTCTGCCTGTAATACCTTTCCCAGCCATAAATGATCCCACCACCTTCGCCCAGTTAGCTCATACTGTCTTCCTTTGATGATGAAAACCCAAGTGTCACCTCTTTAAGGCCTTGAAGACTAAGTCATACTAGGTCAGATTCTCCATTATATATTTTCCTAGAATCTTCACCTTTTCTCTCAAAGCACCTGTCATATTTTGGAATTATATATTTGTGTGATTATATAATTAATGTATTTTCCCACACCAGATTGTATAAGCTCCATGTCTATTGTGCTTACACTGTATCATCGTACCTAGCTCAGTTGCTTACTGCATGGTTGACACTCAGTAAATAGTCTATGGATTAATTTTGAGCAAAATCAGAGATTCAAACTTTTAACTCTGAAAGTTAGAGGCGACTGCCCCTCTACTTCCTTCCCCTTTTCCCCAGGCCAAAAGATCTAACAGAGTGGACAGTGACATCAAATGGAGATGGAAGGGAAAGCTGCTGTTTTCTTCTAAAGATTCTTCATAAATAAGATCTTTTAGCCTCTCTCTGGCCCAGCTTTAGTGGCTCATGATACTAGCATCTGAACTTCTGCTGGCTCACATTAATCAAATGAATGTATGCCATGAACCAAGATGTGACCCAGCTGCTAGAACAGGCTGATGTCACCTTACACATTCCTTCTGTACAACAGTGAGCACAGCTAGGCAGGTGAGCATTCCCACTATCCTATTCACTGGTCACTCTACTATGCACTGTTACCCAGTTCTGGGTCCCTCAAGAAGAATATGGATAGACAAGACAGTTTCCTTCCAGGAGTGAGTGGAATGGTAGGTTTCCTGGGTAAAGAACTGAGAATGTTTAGATCAGAAGAGAGACCCAGCATAGAGCTGTTGTCCAGAAATGGCATCATACTCATTCCTCAAAGCCCAGAGGGCACAGCAAAGGATGGGGAAGAACATTGCAGCTCACTTTCTAATAATTAGCTAGGACCAACAATGAACCACAGTGCCATCCATGTCATGAAGGACAAACAGGTAGAACGGAAAACTAAGATCCTTCTCCATTCCCAGAGTCTAGGATTTCACAAATTTTCCATCTATCACAATGGTTTATATATGATCCCATCTAAATCTGATTACCTCCCAAAGGTCCCACCTCTTCATACATCACATTGGGGGTGAGGGTTTTAACATACAAATTTTGGGGGCATACATTCAGTCCATAGCATAGCTTGTAGTATTTTCACCTCAGAGGTAAATGAGTTCTTCTGAAGACATAGGACATCCTGGGAACAAAACCACCCTAAGGATAGTCTTAGAGTGAGCAGAAAATTTTCCGTACTTGGGGCTTTCTGTGGGAAATTTGGGACATGTAGGTAAGCAAAGAGAAAATGAAAATAACCTATAATCTGAATGAAATGTTCTTGACATTATTATTTAAAGAAAAGAGCAACTCTTCCTAATGCACCTCTCTCCCCTCTTCCACCCCAATCACCTCTGGCAGTGGGTAGCCCTGGCTCCTCTGTCTGCTCCTCTCAAAGTGCTGTTCAGCAATAAGTCTGTATCATTGGGAAGCGCAAAGGTAGACCCACAGGAAGGAGCGGAACAGTGAGCCCTTTAGATACAGATGGAGGATGCCAGGGCTCTTGAGGACACTGAAGTTCAAATTCTAACGTTTTATTTACACTGAGTATTTAAGCAGTATAGTAATGAGGGAAATGCAGAAGTGGGGGATATATCTACTAAGAGGAAACTGCAGAATACTGGGGGAAAAGGAGGCTTTGGAGTTAGGCCAAAGGACCTTTCTATTGTAGGTCCTTGTACAAGTTATTTAATCTCTCTGAACTGAATCCTCATCTATTTTTAAAATAAAGTCTATTTTGTAGGGTCCTTGTGACACTGAATAAACTAATCTTTGTAAAGTGTTTGTTAATGTTTAGCACTTAGTGGAGGCTCAGTCTGGATTAGTTCCCTTCTCTGTGTTGCTTGAAGGCATTGAAATTTATTCCCCATAGTCAAGGTGGCCCCTTCTCTACTAAGAATAGGTAACTAATCTCCTGGGAGATCAAATCCACAAACATTGTTTTGAGTGTTTACTGTGAGAACTGCACTGAGTTAAGAACTGGCACTGGAATGAAAGGGGTGAATTAGAAGCCAAATACAGGTTTCCAACCCTCTAAGGAAAGGCGAAAGGAGAAAAGGAGTAAATGGAGGTGAAGTTAAACAATACAAAAGATTTAAATAACAGCTGAAAGTAATGAATGTTATGAGACAGTGCATATGTCTCATTGGTCACTGAACTATGCAACTGGATGTTTCTTTGGGAGTTTAGAGAAGGTGGAAATCCTTTTAGGAAAAGATATTTGGGTTGAGCCTTGAAAGTAAATAGGATTTGGACAAAGGGAGATTTGGTGAGTTTAAAAAGAGAATGATGTAGTGTCTTTTTGCATAGTGTTCTGAGCGGTAATTCAGTAAACAGAGACCCTTTCACCAATTCTGATCATAGGCAATGGAAAGAAAGTTGTGCTTCCAGTGGATTTATAAACCTGGGCTCAAGGATCTTTGTGCAAATCGGATTGCTGCTTGGCTCTACCACTTTCTTAAGGGGGTCTAGATTCTTTCTCTCAGTTTTGAGCTCAAGCTTATCTTATACTGTGCATTTTTAATTGATATTTTGCCTTTTAAAGTTCACTTCAGTTGTACATTCTGGATGACGATAAGTCTCTAAGCAGAATCTGTTAGCCAATAGTTACAAGTATCAGATGTAATAGTCTGTGACTTAGGTGATGTCACAGCTCTTTGTAAACTGTAAAGCACTATGAACATCAGATTAATAGGTTCAGAAGCAATCTTACTAGTTTTACACATAAGATCAAGTGTAGCCCAGGATGACCATGCTAGAACCAGAACTCACCCCTTCTAATTATTAGCAATGCCTGCTATCCCTTTCACAACATTTGCCAATATTTGACTGCCTATATGTCTTGGGCATGAGGCGAGTGGCTAAAGAAATAACCACATTCAAAACAGATATGATTCTTTCCCTTTAGGAACCTGTATGTGGGAAACAAACAAACAAATGCAAACAAATGAAAGTATGGCGACTTGTAATGAATAAAATGACAAAAATAGGTTGCTTTGGATAAGGTAATGGGGGGAGATTCCTCTGAGCAGGTAGCATTTAAGCTCAAGTGTGAACCAGTCAAAAGTGAATTGGAAGGAAGGAGGGGAAGAAGAGAGCCTTCCAAGCAGAGGAAACAGCAAGTGCAGAGTCTTGAAGAAGGAAACAGCTTGGCAGGGTCCACCAGGAACTGACCAAGGTCAGGGTGAGGATGGTGCCAAATTGAAGCAGTAGAGAGGTGCTAGCTCACAGGTCACAAACTCAAATTTACAGCTAGGCTGACAATGCAAACGGAAAAACTGGTGAGGTAAGTGTTTACTTGAGTTGTAGGGGCTATGGGACACTGGACACACCCTGCCCCATATACAGAGCCATAGGTCCTTATTGCCCAGCTCTGCTAGATCTTCTATTTAAGATAATGAAATCTGAATTTTTATGGTGGCATCTCCTGATTTTTAAATGTTTGTTCAAATTTGTTAAAAATTCTATGAGCCAAACAAAACATAGTATGTCTAATTAGGCCAGAGGCCACCATTTTGTAACCTCCAAGAGTCTTATAGGCTTAATTTATTTTTATTAAAAAAAAAAAAAAAAGCTGGAGGAATAACCCTCTCAGACTTCAGACAATGCTACAGAGCTACAGTAATCAAAACAGCATGGTATTGGCATAGAAACAGATGTATGGATCAATGGAACAGAATAGACAGCCCAGAAATAAACCCACAGACCTATGGTCAATTAATCTTTGACAAAAGAGGTAAGAACATACAATGGAGAAAAGACAGTCTTTCAGTAAGTGGTGTTGGGAAAACTGGATAGCAGCATGTAAATCAATGAAATTAGAACACTCCCTTACTCCATACACAAAAATAAACTCAAAATGGCTTAAAGACTTAAATATAAGACAAGACATGATAAATCTCCTAGAAGAAAACAGGCAGAACATTCTCTGCATAAATCTTAGCAATGTTCCCAGTCTACCCAGGGAATAGAAATAAGAGCAAAAAATAAACAAATGGGACCTAATTAAACTTATAAGCTTTTGCACATCAAAGGAAACCATAAGCAAAATAAAACAACAACCTACAGAATGGGAGAAAATATTTGTAAATGATGTGACTGACAAAGGATTAATTTCCAGAATATATAAACAGCTCATACAACTTAATAACAAAAAACAAACAACCCAATCCAAAAATGAGCAGAAGACCTAAACAAGCAATTCTCCAATGAAGACATACAAATGGCCAATAGGCACATGAAAAAATGCTCAATATCACTAATTATCAGAGAAATGCAAATCAAAACTATAATGAAGTATCACCTCACACCAGTAAGAATGGCCATCATTGAAAAGTCCACAAACAATAAATGCTGAAGAGAGTGTGGAGAAAAGGGAACCCTCCTACACTGCTAGTGGGAATGTAGTTTGGTGCAGCCATTATGGGAAACAGTGTGGAGATTCCTCAAAAAACTAAAAATAGACTTACCATATGATCCAACAATCCCACTTCTGGGTAAAAGTCCTGAGGGAACTCTAATTTGAAAAGATACATGCACTCCAATACATAATGTATATAGTGTATATAAGCACTATATACAATAGCCAAGACATGGAAATAACCTAAATGTCCATTGACAGATGACTGGGTAAAGAAGTTGTGGTACATTTATACAATAGAATACTACTCAGTCATCAAAAAAAGAATAAAATAATGCCATTTGCAGCAACATGGATGGACCTAGAGATTGTCATTCTAAATGAGGTAAGCCAGAAAGAGAAAGAAAAATATCATATGATATCACTCATATGTAGAATCTAAAAAAAAAGAAAGAAAGAAAGAAAAAAGGGCACTACGAACTTATCTACAAACAGAAACAGACCCGCAGACATAGTAAGCAATCTTATGGTTACTGGGGAAAGGGAGTGGGAAGGGATAAATTTGGGAGTTTGAGATATACAAATGTTAGCCACTATATATAAAAATAGATTTTAAAAAAGTTTCTGCTGTATAGCACAGGGAACTATGTTCAATATCTTGTAATAATCTTTAATGAAAAAGAATATGAAAACAAATATATGTATGTATATGTATGACTGGGAGATTATGCTGTATAACAGAAACCGACACATTGTAACTGATGGTACTTCAGTATTAATTAATTAATTAATTAATTAATTAATTAATTAATTAATTAATTTTGGTGAGGAGGTAATTAGGCTTCTTTTTCCTAAAATTTTTTGATTTGCTTTTGTTTTGGGGGATGTAATTAGGTTTCTTTGTGTATTTTTAAATTAACTTTTTATTTTATTTTTTAGGGAATTGAATCCAGGACCTCATGCATGCTAAGCATACATTCTACAACTGAGCTACATCCTCGCTCCCATAGGCTTACTTTAAGGCAAGTGAATTTTTTTTTCTCTAGGGCCAGTGAATTTTTAAGTGCAACTGGATTGCTTTTGAGGGATTTTGAGCAGGGACAGATCTAATTTCTGTTTTAACAAGAAGATTAAAGTACATTGCCTTGAAACAAAGATGAAAGAAGAGTTAAGCACCAGGGTCACCTCTTCTTGACAAGCTAAAAACTCTTCTAGGGCAGGGCCTTGGTCCACTCATGTTTATTCCTAAAACACACTCAGTAGGCCCAAGTCACCTCCCTGTGCTCTCCTTTCCTTCCCTGCAGCAGAGCCAAGGACCCAGCCAGTTATCTTTTCTTTCTGTCTCTGCCCACTCTCCCACTCTCCTGGAATTCTGTTCACTCCAAGCTTGGTTGCTAAAAGGGAAATCAGCTCTTTGGGTCCCCTCATTAACTTTCTACTACCAAAGATAGACAGACAGACAAACAGACAGACAAATACATGTGTATATATCCAAGTATATGCATTTTATTTCCCATGGTTCAATGGCAAATCACTGGGGAAACAAAAAGGAGATAAAAGTAACTTGCTCCGCAGAAGTTAAGAATACACAATTCAGTTGTTAATTCTGACCCCTAACTCCTGCTCAGATAGTAACTGGATGCCGTCTAGGCCTTTAGAATTGCACTCCTATTCTTCAGTGGGGGGTTTTGCAAAACTTGGCCCTTCTTTTGAGTTTCCCTGTACTACTCCCTCCACTTTAGAGGAAGGGTTTAATTCCATGAAGGTGAGACTTTCCAAACAGTACATATACCAATCAAAGTCACAGGAAGGTAACTTGCATCCCTTGTGTTACAACCTCTCACCATTTTTTTTAATTGAGTATAGTCAGTTTATAATGTTGTCAATTTCTGGTGTACAGCATAATAGTTCAATCACACATATACATACATATATTCGTTTTCATATTCTTTTACATTATAGATTCCTACAAGAATTGGATATAGTTCCCTGTGCTATACACTATAAACTTGTTTATTTTTTATATAGTAGTTAGTATCTGCAAATCTCGAACTCCCAATTTATCCCTTCCAACCCCTCTCATCATTTTCTAATCACTAAAATGCTAATCACAACACCTTTCTCTGAAGGGTTGTTGTGATGTAAAAATGAGATAAAGTCTATAAAGTGAGTGGCACATAGTAAGTGGTCAGCTAATGGTCGACTCAGCCCCACTATGATCCCCTGGGGCCATTTCCCCACAAAAGTTTCAGATGGATTTTTCTCTAATTCTCTATCTAGTGTTCTTTGGTATTTGCTCTAGCACACACTAGGGCTCCCACAAAAGTGACTGAGTGAAAATTCCTGGCGGCAGAGGATCCCTCACCCCAACATAAACACTTTCAGAAAACGCTACTGCGGGCCCTGGGTTACTGAGCAGCGGTACCTTTCAGAACCCCCGTAGTGCTCTCACACCCCTCCTAGCTGGCTTGGTCCAAATGGCTCATTTAACCAAAGTCACACTAAAATCTTGGTCGATACTAAAATGCAGGAATCGTCGCTGGTCACCAGCAGGAGGTGAGGAAGACAGTTGCTTAGTTTTCGAATGAGCACCGGTAGGCCCTAAAGATCCCGCCTCCTTTCACAGGGCGAGTCTATCAGCGCTGCTTTAGCGATGAGCGGCAGCTCTCCAGGAGCCAATGAGTTCCGCTCCCTGGAAAGAACCCGCCCATCCCTTGTGTCGTCACTGGGTCTCTCTAGAACCAGTACCGGCGCTTCCTCGTAGCGTGCCTGTTGGCGGGTGTTTGCGTTGAAGCTTGACCTTAAAGGGGAGGGAGCGGAGGGGGGCCAGGGCCCTTTAAAACGAGGCGCTCTGGTGCCTGCCCCTTTAAGGGCGGGGCGTCCCGACGACTGAATCTGAGCCCCAGATTACCCCGAGTTTCCGTCACAGGCTGAGAGGAAAGGCTCCTTCGCCTGGGTCCGGGTGCTTGGCGGCGGCGGCTTCATCCCCGCTGGTCCTCCCCGGGCCCGGAGACACCCCCGCCCCAGTCATGCTGAACAGAGTATGGAAGCAGCTGACTACGAAGTACTATCTGTGCGAGAGCAGCTATTCCACGAGAGGGTCCGCGAGTGCATTGTGAGTGCGGGAACCGGGCAGGAAGGGTAGAAACAATTGAAGGAGAAGCACGGGTGTCGCGGGAGAGGGAGAAGTTCGAGTGGTAGTGCGACTACTTGGGCTCAGAGCTCTGTCAGATCTTGCTTGGTACAGGGGCGAGCGACGAAGGGCGCCGTTCCGACCAGAGCTGGGCTGGCCAACCCCTAGATCAGGTCAGCTGGGTGGCTGCGAGATAAACAAAGCCGGTCGGTTTCCGTTCCTCCCCTGTACTCGCCCCTCCCCTTGGCCTCCCCCTGTCCCCCACCCCCCGCCGGTGTTCTGAAGGAGGTCTTGGTGTGTCTGGGAGTCTGGTGAGTCTGCCGATCCTAGCCTGTGGTACGCGAGGGATGGGTTTGTCCAGGGGAGGGCTTATTTGCATTTACCCCTCAAACCCAACTGATGTTTGGTGAAGGGGAAACGAACAGGAGATTTTGGTGGGTTTCCCACTCTGGAAGAAAGGACTCTTGCTGGGGCGGGTTCTACTGTGCAGAGATGGAGAACAACAAAGGTTTCCCCTACTTTTCCTTATTAGTGTTTGTTAGATACCCTGCAAGCCAAGGTTCCTGCTTCCCAGAGCCGTTAGGGGATTTCCTTTGTGAGTGGTTGCCCCCAGTGCTACAGGGGGCACCTGGCTGCTTTCCTTACTCCCTCACTGCCACCTAGAGTAACAGCTGAAACTGCCACACAACAAGGGATTCCTTCTCACTCCAGGGCCAGGGGCACCCAGTGGAGCTTAGAAAGTCACATCTTTCTCAGGCCTGCTTTAAACTCTCATCTCTCTCCTTTCTTCTCAGTCTCCTTCCTCAGAGCTCCCCAGGGAAGCCCTCACCCCTAAATACTAAAGGGAAAGGTATAGAAGTATAAAAGTGTTCAGGTGTGGGAAGGCCCACTGATGGGGTCATCCTTCATTTTTCTTAGGCTGGGCTCTAGTCTGCTCTGGGCTGCCTCAGAGGGGTAAAGTGAGCCATGACATAACTAGATGTGCCCTTATTTGTGAAGGCTGAAAAGTTGAAAGTATACCAGTGCATGTGTGGAACGTCAAATCTGCTTTCCGGAAGCCTTCCTTGTGTGTTCTTTAGTGGATAGTCTCACATGGTGGGGTTGGGCATATTGTGGAGGCCCACCCAGGCCTCGAGCCAGAGGCCCACATTCCTAGAGAACAGGGAGGGATGAGACCTTGGACAGAGAAGCAGTCTCCTGGATGTCTCCCCTATCCTTTAGTCCCATTTGCTGAGGACATCAGTGCTGGCCAAGAGCAGCTCGAAGACTTCTGTACCTCCCCCACCTGGCTCCAATCCCCTGCTCTAGAGAATGGCCTAGCCTCTGCTGGAACTGCATGAAACTCCAGCTTGACCATTTGAGCCCTCTCACTTTCCTGGCTATTACACAAGCCCAGAGCAGAGTACTAGGGAGTAAAAATCTTGCAGTTACAATCTGAGTGGTTCATTCTACTCTACTTCCCTAATATTAAAAGCTACAGTTTTGTCCTAGACCCATGGTTCTCCTGGGGTCTCTGTGGCTTTTCTCCTTGTACAGACAGCTGTATGCAGATTCCCTATAGGGTCAGCTCCTCTTGGGGGCTGGAGAACCTATGAGACTGATCCTGCCTTCTTGGCCTACTGCAAACACATTAACATCTCAAGACTCTCTGGCCCTGGTTGTGGAGCCAAATTGACAGTGGCTCCTGCCCTGGGCAATAGTAGCTTACTCGGGGTAGGGCAGGGATGCATGCATGCAGAGAACAACCTGTTCAAGTCCTGCCATAACTGTCAATTGGAGGGCTGGTCACCCAGGGGCATGGGACAGGCCCTGAGAGGACTGCCCTGGAGTTGGAAGTCACTTGAGGTAGGTACCAGGGACTGATAGCATTTAAAGGGGCTGATGCTGGCTCTAGAAAGGAGGAGGGGGAAAGTGGAGGGAGGGGGAGTGGGAGAGAGGGAGTAGAGGGCCAGGACAATGCAGACATCCCCTTCTTCCTCTCAGACTCTCTTTCCTTTCCAATAATGTGCTGGGCGTAAATTCCCTCTGGTTCTGTGGCCTGTTTCATGTGTGTGTATATGTGCATTGCTAAGAGTTTTCTCTGCTCGTTTACCAACCAGGGTTCAGCTGAAGCTGTTTTCTCCCAGGAAAACCCTCATAGAGCTGGACATGGTGCTATTTCCCCAGGTGTATAGGACAGCCCCTGTCTGGTGCTTCTTAGAGGCCCCTGAGGCCTTGACTAGAAGGAAGTATTGGGGAGAAAGATGGAATCCCTGGTAGTATGGAGCCTAGTTTTGGGAAAGTGTCCCCATGGAATTAACAGAGGCCACTGGGCCTTGGGAATATGCCTGGGATTAGAGCCTCTCATCTCATTCACTCTCTGCCACAGATCTCAACACTTCTGTTTGCAACACTCTACATCCTCTGCCACATCACGCTGACCCGCTTCAAGAAGCCTGCTGAGTTCACCACAGGTACCTGTGACTTCCCTGCCTTCTGCCCGCCCTCTGCCAGTGTTCCCGTTGCCATGGCACCAGCCTCAGGGGAAGAGGCCTAAGGTGCCTGCTGGGAAAGGAGAGGTGGCTGTTCTGGAGCCTTTACCTTTTCTGCCTCCCTTTCTTCACAGGCAGGGGCAAGATGGTATAGTGGAAAGTCTAGGTGGAAGTGTCTACAACTAATAAAGTCACTGGGCAAGTCATGTAACTTTTGTGACCCTCAGTTTCATCCTCTACAAAATGAGTCTAACCATCTCTACCCAGTCCATTGTCACTATGTGGAACAAATGCGATGGCTAATGTGAAAGCTCTCTGTGAAACTAAAGAGGGTAACTGCAGGGTGGATGTTACTGTGGGCACAAGCTCTTTCATCTCCTCTCCTAGTGCTCCTGCACCCAGGACCAGAGACCTCCCTGACCACTGGGGCCCCAGGACCTGGTGATGGTGGCCTTCCTCTTTGTAGAGTGTTCAGGCATCGTGTGATTACAGGGACACACTTGCTCCCATTCCTAGCTCCAGCCTGTCCAGATCTTCCTGGCCTGGCCTGAACCTCTCCTCCCCTCCAGATGGCTTCATGAGTCCCCAGCCAAGAAGGCAGCTACTCATGAGTGTAATTCCCCTGGGGACTTTCTCTGTGAACCTCCCCTCCCCCTCCCCTCATTTTCCTTTGCTGTATCTAGCCACTGATGTAACCAACCTCACAGACCAATCGTTTGTTCTATTTTCAGTTTATAAAGAGGAACCTGTGGTGGGAGAGACCTGGGGAAGGAGGGAAGTGGGGGAAATCCTGATCCATACTCTCTCCACCTAGGACCACTGAACTTTAAGCTGCCACCTTGGCCAAAGAATAGGTTATGGGGTTCAAAGTGTGAGCTCTCCTGGAGCCTCCTGCCCAGCTCTGCCTGGGTGGGCCTTCTTTCAGGGCCAGGGAAGGAGCAAGAGGGCACACTGCAACACAAATGCCTTCCGGAGACACCCATTGATGGCCTGCCTCTCCCCATGCTTCTGTCTCTTGTAGTGGATGACGAAGATGCCACAGTCAACAAGATTGCGTAAGTGTTGCTGCCTCAGGACCAGGCCCTAGTAGCCTTTAGAAGCTCAACTCTAGTGAGTACCCTGGAGCTGGGGGAGAGTGAAGTATCAGACAGTGAAGAGAGAGCTGCTGCTTCCGCCTCATTTCTGGCTTCTTCCGGCTTTACCCCACATGTGGATGCTTGGAAAAGCTGTTGTTCCTGTCTCCCTGGTTAGGCCAGGAGCTTCTAAGAGGCTCGACCAGGAACTGTTTGCTGGAGGCCTGAGTCACTGGAAATGGCTCCAGCTTGGCTTCACCTCCCAGAAGCCACTGGGGAGGGAGTGGGGTGAGGATGCAGACTAATGGAAATAGCAGGGGATGGGGAAGGTGGAATCCCCGAGGGTGGGGCATGCTTGGTTCTGAGAGGATAGTCCTTACTCTAGGCTGTTATTATTCACTAGCACCTGTAGAGAAAAATATAGAGGTGACCCCTTTGGATCAACAGATTAGAAGAAAGCAACCCCCACCCATACCCCTCAAGGACCAACTAGATAAGTGTTCCTTCTTTTCAGCTGATGCAGCCCAGGGCACAGGCCTTGGCTATGAAGCTGAGTTCAGGTCCCCCTTTCACCTTAGTGCCTTTGTTCAGGGCATAGCGATATGGGGTGACCCTGCTCTGTCCAGGCTGAAGAAGACAAGCTCAGAAATCCACATCCCTGCACTGAGCAGAGAGAAGTCAGGCCCCTTAGCTTGGCATCATGCCTGGCACACCCTGTAGGCATGTGCGGGAGGTCCGCATTCCTGGGGACAGCCTGGGCAAGTGACATGGCAGGTGACCAGGCTCCCATGAAGGCCTAAGGTATGCCCATCCCATGTGCCAAGGCTTCCTGGGAGGTAAGGGCTAGGGTGGGAAGGCAGTGGGAAGAGCCCCAGGTGGATGGCTCCTTCCCTAGGTCTATCACTGCTACAGGTGGTTCTAGACGCCACAGGTGCCTGTGGAGATGAATGGGGCTCCTTGGGCCCAGGGAAGTGAGTGTCTGAGCTAAGCAGGGGCACTACCCCATCTCTGCCCAGACTCGAGCTGTGCACCTTCACCCTGGCGGTCGCTCTGGGTGCTGTCCTGCTCCTGCCCTTCTCCATCATCAGCAACGAGGTGCTGCTCTCACTGCCTCGGAACTACTACATCCAGTGGCTCAATGGCTCCCTCATCCATGGTGCGTTGCTCCTGGTTGCAGCTGAGGGTGGGGATAGGCAGCCTTGGACAAATCAGTCCGATATCACCCCATCCCTCCCGCCTCCCCTGCCACATGTTCAGTCCCCAGTGGGTTGCCCCCTGTGGGTTGCCCCCTGTCTTAATAACCACCTCTGCTTTTTGTTTTTTGCTCCAGGCCTCTGGAACCTCGTTTTTCTCTTCTCCAACTTGTCCCTCATCTTCCTCATGCCCTTTGCGTACTTCTTCACTGAGTCTGAGGGCTTTGCTGGCTCCAGAAAGGTGAGTGAGGGATGTACCAGGGAAATGTAGTTCCACTCGGATGGTTCAACTGAAAAGATTTTGATGAAGAGACTATTTGCAGAGGTTCTGTCAGCATTAAGGGGACCAACAAGGAGCTGGAGGCACTAGTAACAACAGCAAGTCATTACCACCCCTAGGCCTGTGGGAGCAAAGGGAAGAAATATTTTCTGGAACTATTTGAAGCTAGGGAGGTGTGGCTTCCCGGGAGAGGAGCTAGTGTCTCAGCCACTGTCAAAACCATAGTGCAAAAGGTGGGAAGAAACAGAAAAGATACCCTGACCTCTCTCTCTTCCTTCCTTCCACTCTTGCTGGTCGTCCCCACTGGGCAAGATGAACAGAAAACCAGAGGGTAAAGAGCATGTGTGTCACAGACCTCAGGGGTCAGCCTCCCAAGACAAGACAAGGGTGGAGAAGGGATCTGAGGAAGCGGATTGCAAATGAATAATATCCAGTATAGGGAATGACCCCAGATTGTGGGATAGGAAGGCAGAGTGACTTAGCAGAATAAGAGGGAAACACCTCTGTCTCCTGAATCCACTCCTCCCTGCTTCCCCCAGCCAGACTGCCATCTCTGTCTCCTTCCTTCCTCGCATAGTCTCCCTCACGTTTTGCCTCCACCTGTAGGGTGTCCTGGCCCGGGTCTACGAGACAGTGGTGATGTTGATACTCCTCACTCTGCTGGTGCTGGGCATGGTGTGGGTGGCGTCTGCCATCGTGGACAACAACAAGGCCAGCAGAGAGTCGCTCTATGGTGAGAAGGCCAGCTTCCTCCCCACCCTCCCGGCCGAGGGGCTCTTCAGCTGGCTGATGTTCCCCTGCCAGGAAAAATTATCCTGCTAAGGCGGAGAAAGTTGGGACCCTCTCCCTTAGACTGAAGTTTCCAGCTGATGGACTTCAGGCCAAATCCAACCTGTAGAAATGTTCCAATTTGGGCCCAGGCAATGATTTAAAAACATACGTGAGTCAGTTGAAATTGGGAGATTTCACCTCAATATCCAGATGTCTGGCTTTGCTTGACAAGACCAAGGATCTGGCCATACTAAGCCCCAGCGACTTGGGCCAAAGAGTGCTTGTGCCCTTTAGAAAGGGCTTAAGATCTCTAGTTTGCTGTAGGCCCTGCCACTCCTTCTGCTGCTGGCCAGCTTTCCTTGGCTGCATTACTGGCCTAACCCCTGTAGGCTCTTGTGTTGTGCCCTCGCCTCTTCTCTGAGTTCTGTCAGCCCCCAGTAAGCCAGAGGAGAGAGATGGGCTGATGTACTTCTTTTTTCCCCTTTAGATTTCTGGGAATACTACCTCCCCTACCTCTACTCCTGCATCTCCTTCCTTGGGGTCCTGCTGCTCCTGGGTGAGTGTCCAGGGTCTGGGAGGGGACGGGTAAGGCCCCTGGGCCAGAGCAACCAGGATGGATGAGGGAATGGAGGGGTGGGTAGGGGAAGCAGTGAAGAGAAGGGTCTGGCAGGTAACTGGCTCCTGTTCCCACAGTGTGTACTCCACTAGGTCTTGCCCGCATGTTCTCGGTCACTGGGAAGCTGCTGGTCAAGCCCCGGGTATGTAGTATTCCTAGTCCTTGATCCTGGAGACAAAGCTGGAGCCAAACAATGAAGCGACCCTGTGGTTGTGCAGTGCACACCTCGCAGAGGGCCGTAGCCTTTGCTGGCTCCTGTATCCTTCACCCCATCATCTGGAGTTGGTTGCCAGAAATGCAAAGCAGGACACAAGCCATTTGGGAGGGACTGGATAAAGTTGCTGGTCACGGGGTGGTGAATGAGGGGAGGGGAAGGAATGGGACAATGGAGTCCTGAGATGAGAAAGGTTCTCCTGGGACCCTTGTGACTGGGAGCCTCTGACAGTCAATCCCTCCCTTCCCCCTGCCCACAGCTGCTGGAAGACCTGGAAGAGCAGCTGCACTGCTCAGCCTTTGAGGAGGCAGCTTTGACCCGCAGGATTTGCAGTGAGTTGCAGTTCCTCCTGGCAGGGATAGTGGGCGTGGCTTGGGCAAGGGCTACAGGACCAGGGGACAGTACCACCTTCTCTGCCCTCAGATCCCACCTCCTGCTGGCTGCCCTTGGACATGGAGCTGCTGCACAGACAGGTCCTGGCTCTGCAGACACAGAGGGTTCTTCTGGGTATGTGGGTTGGTAGGGATTGGGATACCGGGGTTTCCCCAAGGTGGGTAGCCCCACATACCAGGCCCTTGCTATAGCTTCCCATCCCTACACAGAGAAGCGGCGGAAGGCTTCAGCCTGGCAGCGGAACCTGGGCTACCCCCTGGCCATGCTGTGCTTGCTGGTACTGACGGTGCGTACACCAGCCTTGGTGGGGGTGGGGAGTAGTAGGCCCTTGTGTACTTTATTAGGCCTTCTCAGGGAGGAGGGAGGGGATGCAAGGACCTGGTTATCATCAATAATAGTGATTGCCTCTCACTGAGTGCCTACTTTGTGTCCTGCCTTATTCTGAGCATACATCAATCCCCATTTTGTAGATGAAGAAACACAAGTTAAGGAGTTTGCCTAAGGCCACACAGGGCCTAAGTAGTTTTGCACGTTTGCTCTGGGGTGAAAATAGGGTTGAAATCTAGTCCATCCCCCTACTTGCCTCATCCTGGACTTGGGAATAAGTCTGATCAGTTTGGAGGAAGAGGTACACTTTTCTGTTTGGCCTTTTTGCAATCCTTCCACCTGGAGAGGGTACCCTCAAAGGTACTCTGTTGCTAGTGTCAGCCTTGAGGAGGTCCCACACAGCTCACTGGAAACAACTGAAAATGTTGGACCAGAGTGTCTGCTGTTAATACTAAACTCTGGATACAGCCGTGGACTGGGGCAGGGATGGGAGTCCATGACCTTGCCTCACACAGGGACTGTCTGTGCTCACTGTGGCTATCCACATCCTGGAGCTGCTCATCGATGAGGCTGCCATGCCCCGGGGCATGCAGGTACTGGGCCACTTTCCCACTGTATCTTTTGGGGAGGGCCTAAGAAAGGCTGAGTTGGGGAAGGGGGCAGCTGAGGCCAGAGGGAGGCTAGGTGCTGGGTGGTACTGATGGCGGGGAGTGCTGCACAGTGACATGCTCCATCTCTCAGGGTGCCTCCCTGGGCCAGGTCTCCTTCTCCAAGCTGGGCTCCTTTGGTGCCATCATTCAGGTTGTACTCATCTTGTATCCTTTTGGAAACCCACCATTGCCTCTTTTGGGATGCAATTCTCAAACCTGTCTCCTCTGGGATGCTAGGCAGAGCTACAGTGTGAGCGATGGGGAAGAGGGCAAGACTTTGCCGACCTGGGGTTCAGAAAGAAGGAAAAGACTTGATTTGAAAGGAGGGCTGAGGGAGAGAGATCCATTCCCTTTGAGATGAGACATTAATCCTTGAGAGCAGGCCAGTTCTTCCCTAACCCACTGGCAGTTACCTGATGGTATCCTCAGTCGTGGGATTCTACAGCTCTCCACTCTTCCGGGGACTGCGGCCCAGATGGCATGACACAGCCATGACACAGGTAGCTGCGCAGGAGTCAAGGAAGCTTCCTGGGGGCATGCTTGGGCACCAGGTGCTGGCAGTTTGGCTACCTTCACCTCCTCTTTCCTTACTCCCATCCAGATAATTGGGAACTGTGTCTGTCTCCTGGTTCTAAGCTCAGCACTTCCTGTCTTCTCTCGAACCCTGGGTAAGTAGCAAAAGGAGGCAAGGGAATTAGCTTTTTTTTTAGTACCTGCTGGTACTAAGCAGGCACTTTCTATTCATGCTCTCTCTAATTCCCACAACAAACCTGTAAGAAGGTATTATCGCCATTATACAGATGGAGAAACTGAGGCTCTATAAAATGTTTTGCTGAGCTTCAGAGTAGTGTTGCTTCAAAGCTCATGCTTTTTCCATTTGCTCCATAACACACCTTCCCTCATTTACTTCTACTCCAAATCTTCCTTTGGGGTGGATCATCTAATAAACATTGTCATTTTAAAAAAGAGAAACAGGGGAGGGTATAGTTCAGTGGTAGAATGCATGCCTAGCATGCACGAGGTCCTGGGTTCAATCCCCAGTACCACCATTAAGAAAATAAGTAAATAAATAAGCCTAATTACCTCCCCACACAAAAAAATCAAAAGTAAATTAAAAACCCAATGGATCTTTTCCTGTAGACATACATTGTTGGAAATGTCTCATGACAGAGAGTATCTAAAAATCAGAACCAAGGCAGATCCATCTTCTTTGACCCCAAATATGTAATATTCCTAAAGTAAATTGCTTGGGGAAGTTGGATCACCAAGATCACAAGTGAGGAGTTTTTGAAGTGTGTCCATGTTCCACTGGAGATTAAAGACGCCCAACTAAAAGAATTATGGACTGACTGACATGACGACTATTGACTGAGCAAAAAATCTTATTGAAAGGGCTATCCTGAAGATTACAATTGAAACATTGGAGGAGCTAAGGTTGATGGTCAGTGGAAGGAATCAGAACATGAAATTCTTAAAAAATTTATTGACAAATACTTTTGCCTATGTTACACAATAAAAAAAAAACCTTTGCACTTTTTGTAGGAATTAAATTAAATTAATTAATTTAAATAAATAAATAAGAGGAGAAACAGAGAAGCTAATTGATTTACCCAGAGTTATACAGGTAGTTTGAGACAAAGCCAACTCAGGCTAGAACCTTTGTCTCCTGAACCCCAGTTTAGAGCTTTTTACACACACTGGGGCATCAGCTAATACACTCAGTCCTTCTTCCACCTTTAGAACTATGATCTAGAATTACCTGGTAAAAAATATTCAAAAGTATAAAAAAATAGTTCACCCCATGGTAGTAGGGGAGTTGCAGAGGTAACTTGTTACCTCCCGCACCCCATCATCTATATACTGTGCATGAGTTAGTATTTAAATCAGTTCTGTTTGGTTCTTAAATTTATGTTCTCTCCACTATACCGTTTGTACTTGTGCCATGGGGATTTAGTAGGAAACTTGGCCTGTGGATCTACCAGTTAGTTCCTTTAGGTTGGCTGTTGGTAGGAGTATTTTTTTAAGTATTTTTTTAAGGGAGGGCCCCAGAATTCTAATTTATGATAATTATATTATTATTATTAGGGGCTCAATAAATGTTAGAATAATGCCTGGCACGTGTATGTGTGTTGTCTCCTTTAATTCTCACAGTCACGTTATTTCCCCTGCTTTATAGATGAAGAAACTGAGGCATAGGTGTTTCAGGAATTTGCCCCAGGTCACACGGTTAGGTGGGGTGGAGTTCAGATATGAACCAAAGCAGCCTAATCAGAGTCAGAGCCCTTAGCCTCCTCACTGCTCTGTCTGCTAAAAAAAACACTTGGTGACAAGCTTGTAGGTTCCTGGCCCAGGAACAAGTAGCAGGCCCTGGGAGCTCCTTGGGACACCTGGAGCCAGAGCGGACCCCCATTGGAGGAGAAGATGCTAAACCCTGGAAGGGAAGTTGGAGCAAGCCTAGCTGCTGACACTTTCTTCAACAGCCCTGAACTGTCCCTGAGACAGGAAGTAGGATTATTACCTAAGAGAAGCCAACCCATCAGTTGCAGTGTTGGAATGTGGCCACCAGGCGGCAGCAGAAAGCTGGGCTCTTTTCCAGGGAGGGGTTGGGGAGCCCACCTCCGATGCTGGCCTTTGTACTTCAGGTCTCACTCGCTTTGACCTACTGGGTGACTTTGGACGCTTCAACTGGCTGGGCAGCTTCTACATCGTGTTCCTCTACAATGCAGCCTTTGCGGGCCTCACCACTCTCTGTCTGGTGAAGACCTTCACCGCAGCTGTGCGTGCAGAACTGATCCGGGCCTTTGGTGAGAGGGAGTTGGGTCAGGGCTGGTGGGGTGGTTTGAGGTGGAGCCCTCTGGAACAGTGGTCATCCCAAGGAGGGGAGATGGCATGCTCTCTGCTTTGTTTGTAACATTCCTCATCTACCCAGTCTGTGGGTTGGTTGTCTTATACCTGAGGACTGAACCTACATCCTGCTTTTGACTGCCCACCTCATCTCTTCCCTAGGGCTGGACAGACTGCCATTGCCTGTCTCCGGTTTTCCCCGGGCATCTAGGAAGAACCAGCACCAGTAACCTCCAGCTGGGGATGAGAGGGAGAAAACTGGACACTGCCATCTGCTGCCCAGGCCTGGAGGGGCGCCCAGGGGTGGGTGGACCTCAAGACCTGTAATCTGAGAGGGTGGGTGGCAGAGGGGAGTTGAGCCATCTGCACTGTTGCATAATCTGAGCCAGAGTTTGGGACCAGGCCCCACCGGCTTTTCCAGATTTAACTATGGGCCTCAGCATGGAGTGGGGCTGGGTGACTGGGTCTGGCTCCTGGTCCCAAATCCGTTTACACATCTATCTGCCTCACTGCTATTCCGGGCCATGCCCGTAGCCATGTTTACATGATTTGATGTGCAATAGGGTAGGGTGGGGACAGGGGAGGGACTGAGCCTGGGCAGACTTGGGAGGCAGATTGTCTCCCTTGCCTCTGGCCCAGCAGAGCCTAAGCACTGTGCTATCCTGGAGGGGCTATGGACCACCAGAGAGATGACGGCATAGGGAGGAAGAGGCCACAACCATCAGCAATAAAGTTGATCCCAGGGTTTGCTTTGGTTTTCTAAAGGGCCTGTCTCTGTGTCTGTTTGAACAACTTTGCTCCCACCAGTCCTGAGTCTACCCAGAGAAACAGAGGTTTCTTGCCCACTATCCTTTCCCTTCCCCTCCATCCACATTCTGAGGGACCCTTGAGGACTTGGGTCTGCTGTTAGGCCATACAGTGAGGCAGTGGGGAGCTCCTCCTCTCCTTGGACTTGCTGAAAGTTGGCTGGTCACCTGACTCTTCCTTATGCCCAGGCCTTATTTCTGTGCCTTGGTTATTGGGAGTAGGTGGGCATGTGTGTAGGAATAGGATAACCTTCCTCTATATACTGCCCCCACCCGCAGCTCTTTCCCTGACTTGCCTATGGGATGAAGAGTACATAAGTGTCTGCCTGACAAGGGTTTGTGATTTCTACATCAGAGAAGAACCCAACTCCATCCTTCCAGAGGCTATCAGTCCCTTGAATACTCTGCATGCCTCTCTGCTGTGTTGGGAGGAGGGGTAAAATTTCTACTCACGATTATGAAGATTGTACATTGCACAACTTCTCGGGGCACCATTCACCCCATAGTCTACATGTAGTTACTACAACTATTTCCTTGCAAATGGCAGCCAGGTATCTTGAGGAAGGGCTGCTTTTTTCTAATGTACACAAAGCTAGTGAGTGCTAGCCATGGAGCTATGTGAGGGATGAGTACGGAATACCAAAAAAAAAAAGTGTCATTGCCATAAATACTTTTGAGCACCCTACTAGAGGCCAGGCACTCAGCCAAGGGGGTACATGATGAACAAATTTGTGCTTAGAAATTGCTTTGTATAGTAAGAGTGACATAATTTTAATACCATAGCACAATGGATGGCAGTTAATTATTGGTTCTTAAGGAAACACAGAGGGCCAGTGTCAGGACAACAGGGAAGGCTTCTTAGAGATTTCTAAACAATAGTAGATTAGTGGGTGAAGTATTGCAGTTGCAAATCCTCTGAGATGAGACCTGAGTGGCTAGACATGGAGAGGGTTTCCAGAGAGGGTGAAGGATAGAGAGGTGCCTAGATAGAAGGTAAAGGGAAGCAAACATTAGCCTGTTAGAAACTACAACTTTCAGTACTCACTGCCCTCCAGCAGCTTCCAGTTGACAAGTTTGGTGCTTGGCAAGGATAAGAGAGGAGACAAAAGTTTGACTGTAACTATGAAACTCTGTTCCTGATTCTGAGGAAGCTCCCAACAGAAGACTGCAAAACTACCAGGGAAAATGGTCCCCTGGTACCACCCCTTCCAGTCTTGGTTACTGCTAAGAAGGAGAGATGGAGGTGGGGGAGGTGGGAGAAGGACCACAGAGAAGGGATGCTCAGGTTGTATGCCTAAAGGGCTTGGCTGGTCTTGGGCAGAAATTGGATCCCATACCTCCTAAGTGATAGCAAAGGATATGACCCGCCAGGGTAGGCTTTGGGAGTGCCAAGATCTAATTCACATATTAGAGGTAGGTGGTTTGGTGCCACGCATAGGCTTAGAGGTAGAAGGATGCTTATCAAGGCAACGGAGGACTGTAAAGCTGCTAAAATTTCCGAAGCAGGTTCCTGCGTGGTCTCAAGGATGGGACACACTTCAGTCGCTGAACAGACCAGCGGTGATCGGCTAGAGCCTGGGCCCCGGTGGGAGGGGGCGGGACGGTCCTGGGAGAAGGGCGGGGGGGCGGGGCCAGGGGCCACTTGAGGCGGAGCCCGGGCGTTCTGCCGGCGCCCGAGTCAGGCGACAGAGCCCGGCAGGGTTGGCACTTACCCACGACCCCCCTTCCCTGCTATGATGACCCGTCCGTAGCAACTTCCAGACCCCCTGGGGGTATGTAGGCAGAGCTAGCGGCAGCCAGGTGCGCAGAGCCACAGGAGCTCTAGGGCACTCTGAGGGCAGCTCTGCCTGCTGCGCTCTCTGGTGCCTGGGGAAATGCCCAACTGACGGGAGAGCTGGTGAGGACAAGAACGTTCCCTTTTGGCGAGTCCGCTGCATCCATGGCGCTGCTGGCCAGCCTGGTGCCCCTGTGCTGCTTGGCACTCCTGGCACTGCCGGCCCAGAGCTGCGGGCCGGGCCGGGGACCGGTTGGCCGGCGCCGCTACGTGCGCAAGCAGCTCGTGCCGCTGCTCTACAAGCAATTTGTGCCCAGCGTGCCGGAGCGGACCCTGGGCGCCAGTGGGCCGGCGGAAGGGAGGGTGACAAGGGGCTCCGAGCGCTTCCGGGACCTGGTGCCTAACTACAACCCCGACATCATCTTCAAGGATGAGGAGAACAGCGGTGCAGACCGCCTGATGACTGAGGTAAGGAGGGCTTCTCCCCCACCTGCTCCAGGGCACTGCCAATTTCTCTGCCCTCCTATGGCAGCCTGGGAGGGTGAGCTGGGCTTCATCTATAGAGACCTTGATGTCAAGGACCTACCTCTACCCCTCACCACCACCCCCCAAAAAAAACCTCTGCTGGTTGGAATGAGTGATCAGGAGGAATCATCCCAACAGAGATGAGGAGGGGGAGGAGGGACTAGTGAGAGTGAAGCTGGGAGAGACGAGGAGGGCGGGGAAAGGAGGATGGCGGCAGGCGAGACGGGAAATGGCTGAGGCGTGGACCGGGGGTCAGCTACTGAGCCAGGCAGGAAGGGCTGGGGTGAGCTGGGGGCCAGGAGCTGGCTAGGGAGCAGACAGAAAGCTCTGCCCTTAGCCTGGCTCCTGATTGTGTTAAAGCTCTGTGGCCCAAAGAGACTGACGGGGCTGGCAAAGGGGTGACCAAGGGTCAGGTCATCTACCTGAGGAGGGGCTGGGCAGGAATTTTCTTTGGCCTGGGGGAGGCATCCTAGAACAAGGGTAAGGCTATTCTAGAGTCTAAATGCCCATCTCAGAGCAACAAGCAATCCTTGGAGTGAAGAACAGATGAGCCCACCTGAGAAGCAAAAGGTTCCTGTATCCCTCAAACTCAGTCTAGCTCAGAGGCTTTTCTTGGAATTAAAGGGTTAAAAGGAATTCAGCTGCCATGTATTGAGCATCTGCTGCAGACCAGAACTTAACCAACCTAGGCTGAAGTGAGAAGGACCACCTCTGGCCTGTGATCTCAAATGTCAGAAGTAGAAGGAAACTTGGAGGTCACATTCTTCCACCACGCACCCCCCCCCTCCCATTTTACATCTGAGAACTGGGCCCCAGGAGGAAAAGCAATTTAATCAAAGTCTTAAAGCTAATTAGTGCATGGCTGGGACTAGAATTCAGGACTCCTGATTCTAAGTCCTATACACTTTCCATTACACCACCTAATTGTGTATGGAGTGGAGAGGTGGGGGGAGTGGGAGGGGTACGGATTTCCTCTGATTAACTGCCATAGTTTTCCAGGTTACTTTGTTAGGAAAACCTGTCCAGGGGAGAAAATATTCCTTCTTGCTCCTGCCCTGAAGTCTTCCTCCTACCCACAGATTGAGATACTCCTTCCCTTCTCAATCATGGAATATCGTGCGTGGTCCTTTCCTCTGGTTGCCACCTGCAGCAGAGGGGGCAGAACAAGGGATTGGCCCAGGAGAGGCTCTGACAGGCCCGGGAACCCCCTCGGTTTTGCTTATCTCCCACACCCTGACTGCAAAAGGCCTCCATTGAATTGGCTCTGCACACTGGGCTGCTGCCCCCGCAGGTCAGGGCCTCAGGGCCTCCTTAGGGGACAGAACGACATAAAGTTGGAAGGAGTTACCACTTTTCCTGTCTCCCCCTCCCCTCCTCTCCAACCCTGCCGAGGTGTAGAAGACTCGGGAAGAAGGGCAAGGGGAAAGTGTCCTTCTGGAAGTTTAGGAGAAAACCAAGTCCGAGGTGAGAGGTCGGAGCGGGGAGAAGAAAAGGAAGCTGTCCTCTCTGCCTCCTCCCGCGATGTCCGTGCTGTGGTGCTCGCCAAGGTCTCCGGCTCCCAGACTGGAGCAGCCGAGATAACCGTGGTCTCACTCCCCCGGTGCAGGCTTCCAGCCGCTGCTGCTTTTCCTCCTCTCCACTCCCACCCTGCAGGGGGCCCCCCAGATCCGCGCAAGGGCCGCTCGCGTTATTCTCAGGTGTTACTCCCACGCCTTTCTGGGCTGCCTCTGGAACACAGACCGAGAGATGGGGGGCTCTCAGAGCTGGCAGAGACTAAGCTGGAACTGGGAGGGCTGGCTGCACTGGGGGAGGGGACCTGGCGGGCCGGAGCAGGGATGGGGGGCGCGGCTTTCTGCCCTTTCCTCTCCCAGCGCCGGGGCGGCTGAAAAGCGCCTTTGTGGATGGAGCTGCTGAGTCCGCTTCTCCCGGCGCGTCCCCGTCCTCGGCCCGGGATTCTCGTTCGGTTAAGTCATCCCGGAGAATGGCCATTGTACTTCGCACGGCCCCCGCCGCCCCAACTCTTTTTCCAGCAGCCTTGATCCCGCAAGGCTCCGCCTGGGCAACTCTGTGGGGGGCACTTGCACCATGAAGGGGTTAATGCTAGGGGCCGAAAGGAGGAGGAGGAAGGAAGGAAGGAAGCGATGCCCGGTGCCAGGGAAGGCAACGAAACAAAAGATGAATCAGGCAGAGGGAGGGCAGCCGGGGCTTGGGGCGGGGGCCAAGCTAAAACAGGGGCTTCTCTCGGGGAGCCAGGCTGCTCAACCCCTCCCTGGCCAAACTTCCACCCGCTCTCTCAATGCTTGCTTTCCCAGGTTGAGCGGAGGTCCCAGAACAAGTAGGGACGAGGGGCGCGCATTGAAAGTAGGGGAAAGAACTAGGCGCTCCCTCTCAATCTCAGAGGTGACACCACAGTTCTACAACGACGCTCTGGAAAGAGAGCACAGATTGGCAACTATACCTATGCAGATTCTCACCTCCCCAGGACACTCAAAATTTGGGATGGAACGGAGTAGGGTCGGGAAAACAAAGAAGAATCGACCCTCCAGTCCAGGTCGATTTTGCCCCCATGGTGGTGGTAGTGGTAGGGAGGAGACTGACTCCTTTATTCCCCGCCAGCGTTGTAAGGAGCGGGTGAACGCTCTGGCCATTGCCGTTATGAACATGTGGCCCGGAGTGCGCCTACGGGTGACCGAGGGCTGGGACGAGGACGGCCACCACGCTCAGGACTCACTCCACTACGAAGGCCGTGCCTTGGACATCACCACGTCCGACCGCGACCGCAATAAGTATGGGTTGCTGGCGCGCCTGGCAGTGGAAGCTGGCTTCGACTGGGTCTACTACGAGTCCCGCAACCACGTCCACGTGTCGGTCAAAGCCGGTACAGTAGGGGCTGGGTGGTGAGATCCCTCGGGGAAACGGACTGCACAGCCCTGTTGCAACCCTAGGGGAGAGACCAAGCGGGCGTTAGTGTTGTAAACCAACCACCCTTCCATTTCTGCCCAGGTTGGGGCCAGATCTGTGGGAAATTGCATGCTGTCCTGGGACTAATGAAGTCTCCGCTGGGCTTGACCCATATCTTTAGGAATCTCTACTAACAATCTGGAACCGTTGGTCTTCATTCAATCCTCTGATTGTTGCCTGCAGATAACTCACTGGCGGTCAGGGCAGGCGGCTGCTTTCCGGGAAATGCCACCGTGCGCCTTCGGAGCGGCGAGCGGAAAGGGCTGCGGGAACTGCATCGCGGAGACTGGGTGCTGGC
Source organism: Camelus dromedarius (assembly GCF_036321535.1). Lineage (NCBI taxonomy): Eukaryota > Metazoa > Chordata > Mammalia > Artiodactyla > Camelidae > Camelus > Camelus dromedarius. The sequence continues at coordinate 53,148,305 of NC_087446.1, read as the reverse complement.
GGCAGACGCGGCAGGACGGGTGGTGCCCACGCCCGTGCTGCTCTTCCTGGACCGGGACTTGCAGCGCCGGGCCTCTTTCGTGGCTGTGGAGACCGAGCGGCCCCCGCGCAAGCTGTTGCTCACGCCCTGGCACCTGGTGTTCGCCGCTCGAGGGCCAGCGCCGGCGCCAGGCGACTTTGCACCCGTGTTCGCGCGCCGCCTGCGCGCGGGGGACTCGGTGCTGGCGCCAGGCGGGGACGCGCTTCGGCCGGCGCGCGTGGCCCGCGTGGCGCGGGAGGAAGCCGTGGGCGTGTTTGCGCCGCTCACAGCGCACGGAACGCTGCTGGTCAACGATGTCCTGGCCTCGTGCTACGCGGTTCTGGAGAGTCACCAGTGGGCGCACCGCGCCTTTGCTCCTCTGCGCCTGCTGCACGCGCTGGGGGCGCTGCTTCCGGGCGGGGCCGTCCAGCCGACTGGCATGCATTGGTACTCTCGGTTCCTCTATCGCTTGGCGGAGGAGCTGCTGGACTAAGCGCTCCAGGCATAGAAACCTCGAGGCGCCCGCCTAAACGGGGGCGTGCGGGCTGAGATCTGGGGATATGGGCAGCAGATGATGCTGACTGGGAGGTGGGTTAGGGAGGAAAATAGATGCGATGGTTTAGGGGCAACCTCTAACTGAGAGGTTGGGTCCTAAATAGGTGGGGTTGTTGATGAGTATTCCTTGACGTGGACTGTTTCGCCTCTTCCTCCCCAGTGCCTCAGCCCAACCCGATTATTTTATTTTATTTTCTATTTATAAATTGTAATATAATGATCTGCTTGCCCCGCCTGGCAAGATGAGCGGCTGGGGCACGGCGTTAACACTGACACTGGAGCCAAACTGACATTTTTCCTACAGGTAGGCTAATAAAGGGAAGGCTTCCAGGAGCTTGTTGGGGATATCTCTATTTAGATGGTGATTTACCTCCAGATGTGGGGGAGAAAGGGGACCATACCTTACTTCCCACTCTTCCTCCTTACCCAGCAGGTCCTCTGGCCCTGCTTTCTCCTCTCAGAAAAGGCATCCCAATCGATCAGCAACAGGATCAGTAACAGAGACCAGAGGAGTCTGAACTATTCTAGGCTGCTAGTTCTTTCTCCCACCCAGAGAGGACCAGCATTCTGCCCACATGATTGCTTACCACCTGTTGGAGGGTGAGAAAACACAAACACGTCCTTTCTCCATTCATAGGGGCTCCAAAGGCGGCTGAGGCCATTGTGGGTTCTGATACATAAAGAATTCTGGCCCCCAATTGTTAGCCTGCAGTCCTGGTCCCTCCCTCAAGAATCACCCTAGCCCCCATCCTACTCTGGTATTGGGGGTCTACATGGGGCCGATGTTTTTTTTCTGGGATGTCACTGGACCAACTAATGACCCATGGGAATCTCTAGCTAATATATAACTGATAGTTCTCACACACTGTTGATCGAGAAAGAACCTGGACGGAGGGCTGGAACCTATCCTTCCTGCTGGGCTCAGCACAAAGAACAGCTTCAGCCCAAGTGTATGGAGTAGGGGGACAGGCTCTCCAAGCAAGAGCATATAGGAATTACAACCTGAACCCCTTTCCTGATCACCTGTCCTTGTCATTTCTACTGGCTTTCTCCACTGTACCCCTCTCCCCTCTCCCATTATCACCAGCTCTGCTTTCCCAGCCTGGGTGTTTCTGGAAATTTTTTGGGTTCCAATGCAGCAGACATCTGGAATCCAGGCAGGCAGGTGCCCCTGAGTTAGGAACGGCAGCTCAGAGGAAGTTGGACTGCACTGGAAGAGGGATATCTAGAGCCTGGGAGATGGTAGGGGTTGTTGGTACCACCAGGAGCCCGCCCTTCCCTGTAGCAGCTGTACTCTTCCTGCACAGTGTCCCTGCTATACACCGCCCTCTAGTGGCCTTCAGGATCGGTTCCCTCCCAGGCCAAAGGGAAAAGAACCACATACTACACAGATGGGTGGACTGGATCTGCGTAAAGGAGCCTTCTCCCAGGCGGCAAGAGATGGTGCATGGGGCTTGTTAAGCTGCCAGGGATGAGCCATGGGTGTCACCGGCTGGCGAGGAGCCCACCTGCCTCTCGTTGGGAAAGTCCTTCCAAACCATGGCACTTTTGCATCCCCTGCACGTGGTTTAGTTCTGTGGCTCCTGGAAGCTAGAGGTGTAGTTGTAGACTGTAGTAGTGCAGATTTCCACGTGCATCTAAGTTGCCCACTCATCTCCCTCACCTTTGTGACCCTTGATTTCAGTGTCTGGAGGTGAAAACATACTTAGGGTCCCAGGTTGTGCTTGTTAAAGCCAACATATGGAAGCAGGCTAAGTTTACCTTTAAGTGTCCTTACACCTCTCACTTCCCTCAATCCACACCAGGTGCCTGTTTCCGCCACCTGCCCCCTTTCCTGATTTTAGAAACACACTCCAAGCTTTGGACCTTTCCTACTTTTTTTTTTTCTCTAAAACTGCCCTTGTCTCACTCTATCAGATTCTGATGCCCTCCGCATGTCACTACAGGGGATGACTAATCTGATAAGCTAATTAGTATTTCTATGTTGATGGCCTCCCTGTTTTTACTACTCTTCCCAGGTGAAGCATATATTTTAAAGGCCAGCTGAAAATAAGACTTTAAGCCACAAAATCATAGTGGTGCTGATTCCTAGTACTTCAATACGTTGGGCAGGGATATAGTTGGGGACATCATTGGATATTGGAGAACTAATTGGTTCCCCTTAAGCTACATCCTATAGACTACTTCCCAGGTCTGAGGCTCACCTCTCACTCCTGACTTCCATCCTTCATTATTCTTGTCCCCTTGAGGCTCTCCCAGCTCCCCCCACCCCCCCCCCCCAAAAATCCATTATCTTCCTTCAGGCAGCGAAGAGCACTGTCTCTATGAAGATGGCCAGGAAGGCATATTCACTTGGCCACACAACATCTCCAGATGCAACACCTCTTCTTATCAGCAAAATAAGCAGGGAGGCTTAGGGAAAGGGCATGGTTTGGAAGTCAGGTAGACCTCCTGACAGGATTCTTGACAGTATCAGTGTATGTGACCAATGTGGAACAGACGCCCAGTGAATGTTGTCCATGCTCTGCACCCATTTCTCACTGCCTGTGCTGCTTTCTGCTGTCTGTCTGCTTCTTTCCTCACCACTCCACTAGAAGCAGCATTATCAATGGTTCCCAGACTCTGGGGGAGGGGACTGTGTAGCCCCTAAAATTGTTTGATTTCATAACACTCCGTTCTTCAGAAGGTGCTGTGTGACAGATATGGGTTTGCTTTAGAACTAAAGTATAATTAAAAGTAATCTTGTTTTGAGAATTTACAGAGCATTTTGTGATAATTCTGGCAAGACCTCTCTGCATATGGGGAAACTGGGGTTGAAAACCACTGCTTCAAAGTTCAGATGACTTTTTATTTTGCCCAGAATTCAGATTTTTCTCCAATTCCTTTCTTCAAGCAGGATTTACTGAACATCTATAGTGTAGCACCATATTAGGCACTGAAAAACACAGACACACCAATTAGGAAAACAGCTTCTTAAAGGTGTAAGAAGATTGACTACCAAAGCAACATTTTCCCTTAATCAGGATGAGTTGAATGGGCAGTAAATGTCATATTTGTACACAGAAGGCCTGTGGAGAAAGTAGGGCCTAAAGAGGATGTTGTAGCATGTGTAGGTGGAGGAGACCAGAAAAGGCATTCCAGACAGAAATAATAACATGAACAAGGACTTGGAATCCTGGATGAAGATGTGCAGGCTGGTTAGAGTGGGAGATTGGGAAGTGCAACTATATGTAGCTAATAGTTCCTGAGAATTTACTATAGGCCAGGACTTGTTTGACCAATTTTACATGCATTCTTATTTAGTCGTCATAATAACCCTATGAGATTGTATTACAGATGAGGAAACTGGAGCAGGAATAACAAGAAATAAGACTAACTTGATGGATGGGGCCACATCCTGTGGGGCCTTAAGCTGGTTTTGACTCTTCCGCATTCCCTTCATTAAGCCGCTAGTAAGTCTAGCTTCTGAAAGTTACTTCCCTCTCACTTTCACTGGCTCTTCTTCCTCCTGCCTGGATGGCTGGCTTCCTTAACTAAAGCTACCTAGCCACCAGTTAAGGAAATACAGATGTAGGTGTAAGTTTCTGGCAGTAATCCATGGCAAGTTAGTCCACCAACCCAGAAAATGTGAGAAGACTCTTAGCTCTCTTTGAATTAGAGGAGAGGGGAGATTGAACTTCATTACTGACTGAGTGTTTGTGTTCCCCAAAATTCATATGTTGAAGCGCTCATGCCCATGTGGGCTGTATTTGGAGGTTGGGTCTCTAAGGAAATAACTAAGGTTAAATGAGGTCATCAGGGTGGAGCCCTGATCTGATAGGATTAGTATCCTTTTACGAAGACACACCAGAGGGCTTGCTTTCTCTCTCTTCACGTGCACCAAGGGGAGGCCTTGCAATGCCACAATGAGAAGGCAGCCAGACACAGGCCAGGAGGAGAGCTCTCAACAGAAACCAAATTGGTTGGAACCTTGAACTTGGATTTTCTAGCTTCCAAAACTGTGAGAAAATAAATGTTTGATGTCTAAGCCACCCAGCCTATGGTATTTTGTTATGGCAGCTCTAGCACACTAATACAAACTTCCAGAAATGTTTGAAATAAGAAGAGGCCAGTGCTAAGATGGGGTCTTTACTGAGTGAAAATAATCTACTCTGCTTGGAAAATCAGCATTTCTGACCTAGGGCCTTGGGACGTTTACCCCTGCCTATGCTTTTGTGGTCCCTGCTGTATTGAAGGAAGCTTTCTTCTCTGGTTGGGAGACTGAGGCAGCTGTCTCTGGGAAGCAGCCTATGGCTGGTCAGGATACTTCCCTGTAGGGGACTTAGTGGTTAATTAGCACATTCAAATGCTCCTCTCCCTGTTATTGTCTCTATATTTAACTTGGTTGATGATGAATATCTCTCATAAGGAGGAGGTATCTTCAAAAAGGGTTCACTGAGTGCCTACTATGTGCCAAATATCATGTGCTGTGGAGATAGGACAATAAAGTTAGGCATAGCTCTTTCAGGTCATCCGGTAAGACAGGCATAAGTGGTGAGAACATTGTTGAGTGTGGGGAAGAGATGAGAAGTGGCATGGAAGCTGAGACCTGAAAGATGAGTAAGAATTGTTCAAGCAGAAGGAACAGCATGTGCAAAGGTCTGAAGCTGGAGAGCAAGAGTAAGGTGAATCTGAGGAGCATAGATGAGTGCAGTAGTATAAGGAAATGGGATCAACTTTAAAGACTTTCAGGTTTGTCTGAAAGTTGAAAAACAATCACAGGATTTGAAACAGGGGAGGAGGAAAAAATCAAACTTGCATTTAAAAAAGGAAATTGGCAATTAGATGGGCTTTTGGGGTCATGTTTATCCCTAAGTAAGTTGGTCCTCATCTGAGCACGTGAATGTTGCTAGTTGTGATCACAAGTAGGAAATGCCCCCGTCCCCACACAAGGTGAGTTATGGGAACAGATGGTAGTGGGGGCAGTGTAGGGAAACTGGAGCAGGACAGGATAGGACAGGAACAGAACTGAAGGTGATACCTCCAGCCCTGGCTTTGCTTCAATCTGAAACCTAAACCCAAACCGTCTCTCAACTTCCCTCCTTGAGACCACAAAACCTAAGAGCACAGTTATTTGATTTCAAACCACTTTGTGTTTGATCAAAAGTTCTTGAAACTAGGGATCTTTCTCTCCTATTCTCTTTTGCTTTCCAGCAATTCTTTCCACAGAGCCTTGGCTTTGCTTGGAGCTGAGAGCCTTAAGCTGTGTCAGAACTGCCATCCTGAGAGCCAGGTTCTGGGCTGAACATTGCAGCTGCCCAGGGAACAGCTGGTTAAGCCCTCAGCAGCTGCAGCAGCTGGGATTCCACCCAACATTTGAGCTGAGATTAATCCCATTTCCTCCACACATATCCCCTCCTTGTTCTAGTCCCTGGCTAGTCTATAGTATCTCGTAGAATCTCTGGGGCTAGATATCATGAATCCTGAACTAAGCTGGAGCTAAAGTCACCCACCTTCCTCTTCTCTTGGAGGCAGTTGGCCCAAAGCACCTTAGCACCGCCACAGGAAGGAGGGTGTGGTCTCTCTCTCACACACAGCCTCCTTCCCTCCTTCTCTCTATCCTTTGATTAACCAGCTAGGGTGGATTATATGTTGAACTGTCTCATTTTCAATAACTGTTACAGTTGTCTTAAGATGAAGGGGTTTCTTTGGTGGGGTGAGAAGGTAGATTTCCTTTATCTTTGAAAGACTCTATAGCAAGGCTTGGAAACTCGGTGGAAGTGTTGAAGGAGGACGAAGCATCATACTGGTGGTTTCCACTTTTGAACTGTGCTTGTTTCTCACTTAACTGTGATTCTGGTCAAGAACAATAGGGCTGTATATTCTCTGGTGCTTATGCGCCAGCTGTGTGACCTTGAGGAAATCACTTTGTAATAGATGCCAGAGGCTACTACAATGAGGTGCTTCTAAGAGTTTGGAAATGAGGAGGTGTTCTAAGATTTAAACAAGTCAAATTAACACACAAAGGGACAAGGCAGTTCCTCCCAGGTTCAAAGACTCACTCACTCACTCCCTTCAACAAATATTTATTAAAGCACCTGCTAGTGCAAATAGGCATTATATTATGCTAAGGATTTTGAACATTTTTCTAGAGTAACAGGCAATCATTTTAATGGATTAAATTAATTAGGTTTTAGCTTAGAGGAGTGGCCTGATCAAATCTGGATTTTAAAAAGATCAAAAGAGGGAGGGAGCTCCTAAGTGGAGAATGGATTAGAAGGGAGTTAGTGGGTCAGAGAGGAGAGTAAGCAAAAAAGATAATGAGATAATGAGAGATGATGCCGGTTGAGACAAAAAAGGTGGCAATGGAGATGGAAAGGACAGCTTCAGGAACTATTATATTTGTGGGATTGGTGTTTGATTGGATAAAGGAGGAAGTGAACAATAAGGTAGATGGAGAAAAAGATTTCTCTCAACTTGATTTGCTTGATACTCATGTATGTAAAATGAAAGAGAAAGTAATTGATCAACCAATATCAATCTATTAATTCAAAATGGAAAGTGGCAAATGGTAACTCCATCTGTCAGAATTGTCACGACGTGCCCAGAATTATTATGGAGAGGGAGATGCCAAATGTGGTCACCGGTGGGGCAGGGATGGTTCTTTGGGCCTCCATGTGACCTGGCTGAAATATGTTCACAGAGATAATCCTCTCCTTTTATCCAAATATTCTGCTCATCAGGCAACAAACTGATGCCTTGCTGGGAAAGGGAATTCCCTAGATAGAGGACACAGGCATCCTTGGTGGTGAAAAGGGAAAGAAACGGATACACCGGCATGGTGGGAACCCAGATCAAATGCTCATGAATTACTGTCAGGTTTCCCTAGCATACGAGTGTTTGAAGGTGTCCTGATCAAGTCCAGTTCCCAAGCTGGTTAGACTGAGTGCCCTTCCCCACATCATCTTTCTCAGGGGGGTCCAGGGAGGGAGCTAGACCATCTGCCTCTGGGCCTACATCTCTGGCCAAACTATGTATTCATTTTCAAACTAATCATGATGATAATTATGGTAGCTTCAACTTAAAGAGAATCAACTCTTCCTCATTATGGACACAGCAGGGATATCACATATATTATCTCATTTACTTCTCAAAAACAGTTGTGCAAAAATAATTGTTTGATTTCAGGAGGATTTAAGCAGGTCACAGGAAGGCAGGGGGCCTGGGTTCCAAGGTTGTACAGCCAGGAAAAAATGTCTCAAATCACAGAACTAAGCCAGCAGGGGCACTGTGGCAACTGCCCCTAAACACTAGACAGTGCAGTTTGCAGACCAATACCCTGACACTGGATGCTGGAAGGCCCGGCTGACACCACTGATCTTTCTGCCAGCAGCCAGAAAGAATGACAAACTTCTGCTACTTTGTTGTTCTAACCATTTTGTAGAAGAAAAACTGAGGCTCAGAGTAGTTAAGTAAACTGCCTGAGATGGCATAGTGAGTCAGCCAGGATTTGAAACCAGGTCCGGTTGGCTGCAAAGTCCATGTTCTTTCCACTATGTTTTGCTGTTGTGATGCACTTTACTTCTTTAGTCTGCAGTTTTCCATTCTGTAATCTGGAGAAGTTGTGATTCTCAAAGTGTAGTCCCCGGGCAAGCAACCTCAGTATCATCTGGAAACTTGTTCAAAACGCAAATTCTGGGTCCTACCTGGACCTACTGAATCAAAAACTCCAATGTAGGGCCCAGCAATCTATGCATTCACAAATCCTCCAGGTGACTCTGATGTGTCCTCAAGCTTCAGAATAACTGGACCAGATAATCACCAAGGTCCTCCAGCTCTAATAGGTTATAATTCAACTATTTTGGAAGTTGCTGGTTGTGGTCCCTGGATTGAGCAAGGTCCCCTGAGAGGAGTTAAATATTTCCCATCTTCCTGAAATAGGTTGGTGTTTGTCAAACTCCATGCTAGCGGAAGTCAAGAGTAGGTGTCAGAGTGAGGAGACAGATGGAGCAAGAAGGGAAGATGCCTGCACGTGTATCTTGGTTATTTTTCCGTGGAGTGCCCAGAGACACATGTCCTTAATTGGCCCATTGACATGTGAATGTCTGGAAGGTGCCCCCAAATCCACATGTCAAAAATAAATGCATTAATCAATACTCTCCCCATGCGCCCACTAAGCAATATCCCATGTCCTCTAAATCTATAAATGGAATTGCCAGCATTCTTCATTTTGTCCCTTTTAATCAGGCCATCAACTTTTTAACTTCTATCTGGAGTGCCCTTTGTATGAGTCCTCACTCTCCTCTCTGTACTACCATATCCAGGTCTTCATCTTTCTCCTTCTGGGTACTGGCTTCCTAATAGGGCTTCCTGACTCCCATCCCCAGTATCTCTCAGTGCATCTTCCTCCACAGGGTGGCCAGTGTGATCCTTGCAAAGCATGGCTCTCTTCATAGTTACTGCCCTCCCCACAACAACCACACCAAGGAAACAGCAAAGGTCCCATTGCTTACTGCAGTGCTTTCCAAACCTTGTACTATTTTCATGACTATGTTTATAGTCCCTTTCCACTCATATAATTATTTAATATTTTTCTAACTTTACTGGCTTTTCTTACTACCAACTTTAGCCTCTTCTAAGTAAGAATATTTGTGAAGTCATAGTTTTGGCATTATAGCTATTATTTTTCCAAACACACATTAAAAATTACATAACAAAATTTTTCTAAAGTTTGTGTGTTACCTAAGTTATTTACATACTGCTAGTGGTATATTTTGAAAACATGGGGTTCTGAATAAAGATCACATTCTTAAAGCTGGCATTCAAAGCCCTCTGTGATCTGATCCCAGTCAAATTGCCAGCCTTAACTGTCACACGTAGCCCACATACGTAGAGTGCCCCAGGGTCCACTAGGTATTTCTGGACAAACTGTGCTTTCGCTCTTCCTTTAACATTTTGCTTTTACAGCCAGGGCCTTTTTGATCTTTAAGGCCCAGCTCAATTATTGATTACCATGTGAACTCTCTCATCCTTCCAGATAGAATCAATCAATTTTTCTTTCTTTCTCTTTCTTTCTTTCTTCCTCCCTCCCTCACTCCCTTCCTTCTTCTTCTCTCTCTCTCTTTTTTTGAAGAAAAGCATCTTCTTCTATGTTTCTAGCTACTTGTACTGTAATATGAGGCTTGATATAATTTTGCCTTCTAATCTTTTGCTTGATAATTCCCACCACTACAACATTCAGAATCTTTGGAGGAAACAGATTGCATACTCAAATGGGGAACTGAGGAGGATATAATGAAAGGGATGTTCATAAAGGAGTTGACAGGGTGATGGAGTATCTACAAGTGTGGTGAAGCATTCAGAGTCTGGCATCAGTGGGGAGCCACTGGAGGTGCTCACCCCTTAGGCCTGAAGGGGCAAGAGAAGGAAGGGTTACAAGAACCCAAGAGAAGTGGGGAGGGTATAGCTCAGTGGTAGAGCACATGGAGCATGTGCTTAGCATGCACGAGGCCCTGTGTTCAATCCCCAGTACCTCCATTAAAATAAATAAATATATAAACCTAATCACCCCTACCCCCAAAGGAAAGAACCCAAGAGAGCTGTAACTGTATCTGTAGCTGAAGGAGAGGGCCACCCAACAGGGTCTGTGGCCTCTGGTAGTCCAGGAGTTCAGGAGAGATGACAGAAGAATTGCCAATTCAACTCACAGAATCATGAGAAATAATATATCATGGTTGTTCTAAACCACCAAGTTTTAATATAGTTTGTGATGCAACGCTAGATAACCAGTACCTCACTGGGGGGTGGGGGGGGAGCCATAACTGTTTCTCCACCAAAGTTGTGGGAAACCAAGAAGCTCTGAAGATCTGTGAAATGGAACCCATCATTGCAATGCAAACATAGTAAAATTGTTTTCACTTTTTGTAGAGATACTACAGTTTTCTGGGAGCATTTTATCTTCATTTTATCTTAGTTGTTTAAGACATAGCAATGTATGATGCTGTTCCTAGAAATTTTATTCCAAGCCTATTTACCTAACATTAGGATAGTTTGTTTCCTTTACTTTATCCTATATTGGTGATCTTTGCATATCTGTGATCTTTACAAAGTAACAATTTCTGCCCTACCTTTTAAGGTGATTGATATTTAAGAAACAAATTATCTTGATCCCAAGATGTACAGATCTTGGAGATTAGCTCACAAAGCATTCATTCGTATTCTGTTTTGCCTTCCTTTACTATAGAGGGTGGAAAAGAAAATGCTGAAATTTCCAGGCTCTCTTGAAGCTAGAGATGGTCATAGGATACAGTTGTGTTCAAGGAGAGGTAGGTGAAAGTCTTTGGTGAGATCTCTTCCTATATAGAAAGAAAAAGCCACAAGAGAAAGCCCTTTGTCTTAGTCCTTTTGTTTTCCTCCTGATTGAAGACAGGAGAATTTTAGGATGATTTAATAAAGAGACTACAAAGGTGTGAGCAGGGTGTAGGGAAACATAAGAGGTAGAGCGGCACCCCAGGGCGAGTATCAGAGAGGCTGTTATCATTGTAGGCCTGGAGGGTGAGTGGAGGGAATTACTGGAAACAGAACAAGAGAGCAGTGAGTGTGTGGGGGTGCTTTGACCTTCAGTCAATCTCAGTCTGGGCACAATCTCTTCCCTCCATCTGATCTTCGGTAAGTACTCCTCTTTGGCTGAACCCACTGGGATCCAAGGGGCAAGCTCTTCCTCCTGGACACAAATCTGGGTGGAAAAGAGGAGAGAGTTAATCTGGAAAGACAAACAGCATAAAAGGCATCTATTATTTATCTTTCTATCTCTAGTGTGCAAAACATATAGTACACCTGGTATAAAGTAGCAGATAAGGAAGTTTTTACTGAATTTAACTGAATCCAGGTCTTTGTTTTACCCTACAGTGCTTAAAACCTAATCTGGAATCACTGCCAATCCCACTCAGGCCCAATAATCCAACATAAAATTGCTGGTCTGCAAGGAATTTGCTTTACTCCATAGAAGAGGTATTTGGTTCTCTTTCTGAGGCCAGATTAGGAAGTGGCACCTTGAAACAACTTTGTAGATCTGGATGTTTTTAAGCATTAGATGGTTCTATAGTTTTACAAAGCCTGTCCTCCAATACAGTCTAACTCCTACAAACCCACCACATCAGGGCCTTCCAGAAGAAATAACTTTTGTGTGCTACCTGTATGACTTAAGTGTCAGTTTCCACATCTGATAATAACTAGTAGTCAAGTCTCAGGTACAAATATTACCTCCTCAGCCTTCCGAGGATATCATTAAAAAAGAGGAGTACCAAAAAAAGAAGAGTGCCATACCCCAAGTTAGTCTCTAGCCTGTTAATGTCTTATTTATTTTTTCTCATGGCAGTTATTAATTTTTGATTGTAACTTTTATTGTTTACCTGTTGGTCTCCTCCCAAAAGAATACTTGCTCCTTGTGAGCAAAGACTTTGTCTGTGTTGCCCGCTGCTCTATTCTAAGCACCTGGAAGGGTGCCTGGGACATGGTGGTTGTTTGATAAATATTTGTTGATGAACGAATGAATGAATAATGCCAATTATCAACCTCAGGGCTGTGGTGAATATTAAACGAGATGACAATGAAATGCACCTGGTGCAAAGTAGAACTCTATAAATCTAGGTGTTTTCTTTCCTCTCTTTCCCTCCCTCATCTCCTGTATCCAATCCTTCAGCAAGTCAATTTAACCTCGGCCTCAAAACATACCAAATTCTCTACTTCATTCATCTCTACCCCTCTAGTCAAGCCATCCTCACCTCTCCCCTGGACTACAAGTATCAGTCACCTAGCTGATCACCCTGCTTCTCTGCTTGCTCCAATTTCCCTCAAACCCCAATCCATTCCCCACAGCCAGGGAGACCTTCTAGGAACACAGTTCAGATAGTATCACATCCCATCTTACCTAAACATCATCAGCAGCTTTCTAGTTACCTAGGATTAGCCCAAACTACTTTACCTGGCCTGGACCCGGACATCCTCTTCGACTTCATCTGCTTTAGGCTAACTAGCTTTCTCTCTGTCCCTGAATTTAACAAGTTTACTTCCATTCTAGCACCATAGCATTGATAGATTCTTCTGTTCAAATCTTTTGCTAGTTGGCTCCTTACTGTCATTCAGACTTCAGCTTAAATGGGGCTTCCTTTGAGAGGAAGTATCGCTAATTTAAACTGGTCGTTTCTTATCACACTGCTTTTTGTAGCACTTTATACTATCTAATACTTGTTTATGTTTGTTTCTTCCCAACTAGCTTTTAAGCTTCGTGAGCGCAGAGACCTTGTTCTCTGTCATGTTCATCGCTCTACCTTCAAAGATAGAGAAATGTCTAAAACATAGTATACACAGTAAATATTTGTTGAATAAATAAATGCATTGATTGATGATATGATGACAGTAAAACTTCAGACGACCTGGCCACAAATTCTAAAAATTTTCCTATAAATAGGAATTGCATCTCCGAAGTTAGATCCTGCAAGACTGTGGAAACCGGAAAATAAAAGATCTGGGGCTGAAAGATGGGGGAAGCGGAGGGAATATATTGAAACTTTGGCCTTTCTTTCCCTACCCAGGGACCCCGGAGACCTCGCAAAAGGGAGGCATAGACTCTTTTGACCACAAATTCCAGACTGGCCACGACAGATACTTTCCATCCATTATTTTTTGCAGGGACTTCTGCTAGGTTGCAAATACGCAAACACCTCTAGGACCCCGGGTTCCTTTCTGTTTCTTTATGAATGAACCGGCTCTAGTCTGCGCATGCCCAGCTCCTGGTTCTCCCGCTCCACGTGAGGCCCACCCTTCCCTCCAGCTGGCGGCCCCGCCCCTACCCTTTTTAATAGACCAATGGCGAGAGGCCCGGGGGGCGGAGCCCGGAGCGGCGCGGCAGTGTAGTTCCCCGGTCGCCCGGCTCCCTTGCCTTAGTCTTGCTGTGTTGTGATCACGTGGCCAGCTCCGGGCGCGGCGCTTGTTTTGGTTTCCCTCTAGCTTGCCCCTGGCAGCTTCGCGGTTAGCTACTTCCCTGTGCCAGTTGCCTCGCCTGCCTGCACTCCGACCTCTTCTTGGGGCTCTCTTTGCCCGAAGTTCTGCGAGCCCTTCGGGGCCGGCTTCTGCCATGCCGTTAGTTCGCTACAGGAAGGTGGTCATCCTCGGATACCGTTCTGTAGGTGAGTTTCTGCCTTGGAGAGAGCACGGACGCACCGCGGCTTTGCGGCCAGAGGAGGCGCGCTGCCGCGGGAAAGCGACCCAGGGAGGAATGGTGGCATCGTTAGAACCAGCTTGTAGAGCGAGGATTGAAAGGTTGGAGGGGGAAGGCTGCAGGAAGTGGGAGCATGTAAGGGTTAACGTGGGCTTGACTGCTGGAACACCAGGGTGGTCCCCAGCGTTACCCTGGGGAGTGGAGGTGGGGTCAGGATTTGATGATGGGGGCGCGGTCTGGGTGGTGCAAGTAAGTCTCAGGTGCAGGGCAGGCTTGATCCTAAGGAATCGAGGATTTTCCCAGGGGTGGGGTGGAGAAAGGAGGCGGGAAAGGCTTCCTGCGGCACTACAGAATGCATCCGGTGGCCAAGGTGCAGAGACCCTGGGCGAAAAGAAGGTTAGGGTGGGCTAAGGGAAAGCATTGCATGGGGCATTCACAGGCTAGGATGCTAATTTGGGGTTCCTTTTAGTCCTGGGTCACATCCCGAAGGGACACGGGATTTGAATGTAGTTGGGTGATTTGGATACAACTCCCTTTGCTTCCCACAGGGAAGACATCTTTAGCACATCAATTTGTGGAGGGCGAGTTCCTGGAAGGCTATGATCCTACCGTGGAGAATAGTGAGTAACTTCTCCCCCAGGGGTGGGGCTGAGAGGGCTTGGGTGCCCCACCCAACACCATAGTTTGTGATTTTCCTGGTGCCAAGGGGACTATTTAATTAGATATTAAGTCTAATCTCTTCTCTAGTAATCCTGTTCTATGAGTGGGGCTAGAGTGTGGATTTTGCAAGATACTGAGTCCATGATGGTGTAGATGTAGACAATAAGAAGCCAAACATTTTCTCTCCAGTTTTCTGGAGCACTCCCTGGACCTGGCTCATTTATGTCACCTCTGGGGTTAAGACTGTATAGGGGCACACATTGTTAGCTCTACACAGCACCTCACAGTTAAGTTTTCTTTTCTTTTCAGCTTACAGCAAGATAGTGACTCTTGGCAAAGATGAGTTTCACCTACAGCTGGTGGACACAGCAGGGCAGGTACCAGTTTGGGGTAGGGTATCTAAATGTGGCAGTTCAGTCCTGGGAGATGAAGTCTGGTAGAATCTGTGGCTTATCCGTAAAGTAGTATTAAAAGAAAAGCATTTTAGCAGCTAGCAATATGCAGCGCTGGTTGGAGCTACTCTATAAATGTTTGTTGACTAGAAGTGACGAGTAGGGAGTGCCACAGGGAGGGTCCCCAGGATGCAGCCCACCAACCATGGGCATCTGAGTGTTGTAGATCCAGGTTGTTGATGTTTCTGTTTCTTGTCAGGATGAGTACAGCATTCTGCCCTATTCATTCATCATTGGGGTCCATGGTTATGTGCTTGTGTATTCTGTCACCTCTCTGCATAGGTAAGTGACAAGAGTGATGAGTGGGGGACTTGGGAGGATCTGGGGGCTGTCCCAGAATAAGGTTATAGCTTCATTTCTTGTGCTTAAAGCTTCCAAGTCATCGAGAGTCTGTACCAAAAGCTACATGAAGGCCATGGGAAAACCCGGTATGTGGCTCTGGGGGATAAAGACATAGTGTGGACACAAGGGGAGAGAGAAGACAGAGGGGAGTATTGATTCAAATTAAGGAGGAAGCTAGGACATAGATCCTATCTGGTCTGATGGGGATTTGTCCAGCTCTGATGTGAAGGAGGTTGGGGTCCATGGGGAACAGAGGGGATCCTGTAGTAACTGCTGTTTTCTCACAGGCTGCCAGTGGTGCTGGTAGGGAACAAGGCAGATCTCTCTCCAGACAGGTACGGAAATCTCTGTAGCTCAGGGCGAAGGAAAGTGAGCTGGACTAGGAGTGAGTCAGGCTCTTGTCCTGGCTCTGCCACTGACTTGAACAAGTCATTTTCTTTTCATTAGTAACCTGAAGGTTAAGACAAAATAACCCTTCTATTGCAAAAGCTATAATTTCATATTTCAAGCCTCAGTCCTAAGCGCTTTTGTTTTCTTGTATTTTCTCCTTCCCCAACCCTTCTTCCCAAACCTTGGAATAGGATGGGTCAGAGGAAGTCTAGTTTCTATAAAGATTTTGCAGAGAACATGGAGACATGACTGTCCTTCATTTTAAAGTCCCAAATTTGCTTCCAGGGAGGTCCAGGCTGTTGAAGGAAAGAAGCTGGCAGAGTCCTGGGGTGCAACATTTATGGAGTCATCTGCTCGAGAGAATCAGGTGCTGAGCCTGAAGATTAGGAAGGCTGTGGGGGTAGCAGTGTTTTCCTTATAGCACTGTTTGGTGTGGGGAAGGTGATGGGTAGGGTAGTCACCTCACAGCTGGATGGTACCTGTAGTGAACTAACCAATTCTTTTTGCTCTGAATCTTTATCCCTTGCAGCTGACTCAAGGCATCTTCATCAAAATCATCCATGAGATTGCCCGGGTGGAGAATTCATATGGGCAAGAGCGCCGCTGCCATCTCATGTGAGCCCTTGAGCATGGGATAGCTGCTGTGATTCTGTCCCTGGCACTTGCCAGGCTCCAGTGGGGATTTGGGGGGAAGACCCTCAGGACTTCACGGGTTTGGTTGCCAGCTGTGTCCCTGGCTCTCTGGGCACATAGTGTGGTACCGTCATGTTTGCACACTTACCCAGGCTCCAGTGGCCTGGTTGTCAATGTTTACAAAGGGGCAAGGATGTGTCATGGGCACTGTCCTCTAGCCTTCTGTTTTTGCTAAATAAATGAATTGTTGTTATAACCTGTGCAGTAAGGATATGAGTCCTGGGCATTGTTTATTAAGGACCCAGTCTCCTATGTAAGTTTTGGGCGCTGGCTGGGTGAGGGGAGCTGGGGACTCCTGAAGTGGAGCTGGCTCCCTGGAGTGATAATGTATATACACAAATAAACTGAGAAATCTTTTGTAGTTGATGTCTCTATATGTGGGGAGAGCTCAGGACCAATATCTCTTTTTCCAAGTGGTGAAGACTACAGCTTTGGTAGAGAATCAGGGCTAATTGTTTCCTCCTACCTTGTTCCTTTTCCTTACTCCTCACTCATGCAGGACCTAAGACTTAGTACTTACCCCTTTTCTACTTTTCTACTCTGTTTTCCCACACAGGTACCAGTAGGCTGCCACTCCCATCCAAATTTGTAGGCACTCACGATCCCCTTAACTACAGAAACACCACCCTCTAGTGGCCAGCTGCCACGTGCTGACCTAGCTTCCCTCCTGGGGCCTTGGCATTTGTTGGAACTCAGAGGACAGGGTTTGGGCAGGAGGAAGAAAGCCCCTTGTTCATAATGATGTAAGAATTGTGAAGTAGTGTAAAGGCAGGGACTAAAGTCTTGTGAAGATTTTAGCTTTCTAGGAGTTGAGTAAAGTAAAAAATAATACCCCTCTGATGTATATCAATCCCCATTCCCCACCCACCATGTCCCCAGTGCCTTTTGTTAAAACAGATGTTCTTTGCTCTTTTCATATCTTTCATACCTTTGGAGTTGTGCTACCTTTTTTAGGTGTCAAAGGTAATTGCTTCTGCCCTTTCTTACTGAGCTGCCACTTCTGTAGGAGGATGGATGTTTCAGGTGGAAAGTTTGGTGGTACCTGCCTCTGCTCCCTACACTTCCCTGGCAGCCCTAGGGCCTAACTTCCTCCAAGGACATAAAAGGATTACCCGAATGGTATCCTTCACAGGAAGGGCAACTGGGGGAGACTGAGGTACTCTGTCAATGCACTAAGTTGGGGAAAATGGATAAAATCTAGGTGTGATTTACAGCTGTGACCTTGCTAGTGCCTTGCTCCAGGCTATTTGGGCTTAGAGTTGGGAATGACGGTTTGTCAAGCTGGTTTTCAAAAGTTCTGCCAGCTTCTTTTGCATCTCTGATCCAGAATCTAAAAAGAATTTGGAAATCATATTCCAAAGAGCAATCTCTTGGGGGCTTAGGAGTGTCTTTAGGGTTGTTATCACCCTCTCTTTACAGTAAAATTAGGTCCTTTTGCACATCTGACCTGGAATTCTCATTACAGGTACCTACACTCCTGTATTTCCATGAGGTCTGAGACAATTACAAACATCCGAGGTCTTCTAGAAGTATAACAATCTCAAAGCCTGATAGTAGTGAAGGATAGTGGTTAATGGCTGAGTTGAAAGAGTTACTCTTCCACTTAGCTGTGTGACCTAGGGCAGACACTCAACCTCTCTGAACTTCTGAACCTCTCTGTTTCTCATGTATAAAGTATAGCTAAACCTTCCTCAAAGAGTTGAGGTGAGAATTAAACTGAGGTGATAATATGAAATGCTTACCATAGTTTCTTATATATAATAAACCCTTAAGAAGTGGTAGCTATTAGAGGTCTTTATGGTGAGGGCCTGCCTCCCTACCTCTGGATGCAGAGGTAGGGAGAGGTCTTCCATTTCCCAACTTCTGTCTCTTGGTGAACTTATTCCACTATAGCTAGGATAGGTGTGGGGTGGTTAGCACAGAACATGCCTAGCTCTGATCCCTCCTATGACTGGCCAGTAGGGATTTAGGTCTCCCGCACTGTGCACTATGGAAGCCACAAGTTACATATGGCTATTTAATTTAGTTTTAAAATTAAATAAAAAATTTCTCAGTTGTACTACATACAATTCAAAGTGCCCAATAGTTACTTATGGATAAGCCATATTAGATAGCGTAGATATAGTATATTTCTACCATTGCAGAAAGTTGTATTGGATAGCACTGTAAACCCTTTACCACAAAATCAGCCCTGCATCTGATCTGTCTGTCTGTCTCCACATCTCAAATATATAAATATAAATAAATATGTATACACACACACACACACACACACACACATATCCCTAGGAAAAACATGGCCATTGTTTTGAATGGCTCAACTTCTCAATGGACATAGTTTGTTGGGCAATTTTACCTATTTTAGCCTCAATTTCTTAATCTGTAATATGGATATAATTCCACGTAATTCATAACAAGGATGAGGAGTAACTAAGAATATATAAAGTATCGGGCACGTTGTTAATTTGTCTCCTGTCCATCCCGCGGGTACAGCTAATGAAGAAAACTCATTCCAATTCTTTCTCATACATACTAATGGTGTGGGGGGGCGTTGCCTGCAATCCGAGTGTTTTGGGATTTTGTCTAGATTAACAGTACTCCAACCAGGTAGCAGCAAGTCAAGTTACATCCCCTCTGTTTACTAAAAAGGGGGACACAGGCCCCTAAGATCCAGAGAGAAAGACTGAGAGTGAGGGTTGGAGCACCCAGGAAAGGAGGGGAAACTCTACATTTACGTTTTGATGGGGGGGGGGGTGATTGTGGGGGCACTAACAGTCCTCTTTCCTCTCGAGGGGGTTTGAGAGCCAGGAGGAACGACTAGGGACTCGTTCCGCTTTTCTTCGGGCCCCCGAACGTGGCAGGAACCCACCCTTTGCAGCGCCAGGCTCCGTGCCTCACTTTCTCCATTTGCGGACTCCAGTTCCCAGGATGCAGAGCAGCGGCCAATCTCCTGGCTCTTCTTCCATCCCCCTCCCGGGAAAGACTGCCCCTGGCCAAGGCGAGGAGCAGTTGGAGTTTCAGGGACCGATAACTCCAGGGAAACGGAATTAAAAAGTGGCTGGAGTCCTAGTTTCACTAGCCGGGCGATAAAGGAGGCAGTTCCAGGGCAGGGGCGAAGAGGAGGGGGGCTTCATTCCCACGTGTCTGCACAGCGGCCGGCCCGGCGCAGTCGGGGTTAACCCGTGGCGGAGGGATCCAGCAGCGTGTGCGTAGAACTGCAGAGTCACAGCCTTTCCTCGGAAAGGGCCGGATCCTTCCGCCGCTCCGCTCCAACACAAAATAGGGCCGCGTCTTCTTCTTTCTCCCCTTCTCGAGTGGGGTTTCCCAGGCAAAAGGGCCCCCCCGGATCTCGCGCCGGAGGCTTCCTGAATCTCCACGACCGCTGCCGAGATCTCGGGCCAGGAAATAGCCCCTTCGCAGGAACCACCCTACCGGCCGAACAGGAGGCGGAGGGGGGGAGGCGGAGCGGCGCCGCGCTGCACTACTTTCCTCTCCGGTTGCAAATGGCTGCCTCGTTCCCCACTTTCCGCTCAGTTTCCTGACCCGCGGCGCCGGGAGCCGGGGTTGGGCCATGCACCTCTAGGCCCCCCGCGATCACAGCCAGCCGGGGGTCGAGGGGGTGCCGCCGAACAGAGCCGGCCAGGCCGGGGGCGGGGCAGCTCCCGAGGCCAGAGGGGAAGGGAGGCGAGCGCAGGGCCTGGAGCGGCCGGAGGGGAGCGGGCAGAGGGCTCGCACCGCCCGCCCCTTCCTTTTCCTCGCCCACCTACCCTCCTCCCTTCCCCGGGGGGAGCAGAAGGTGGGGGGCTCAAAGCCGCCGAGGGCGAGCGCTCGGGGTCGAGGAGCCCGGCGCTGGGTGTGTGTCAGGTTCAGCCCCGCGGCCGCGCCGGCTCCGCGTCGCCGTAGCTCGCTCGGCCCCAGGGCGCCGGCCCGAGCCGGGAGAGGGGCTCAGCGCTCCTACGAGGGTCTCACGTTCCGTCCGGGCCCGGCGCGGCATTCCTTCCGGGCTGCTGGGGAGGCGCCTCGACGTTCCATCTGGAGAGCCTCGACGTTCCGCCCGAGCCCGGCGCGGGCGGCCAGGGCGCTGGCCCGGCCCTTGGACTGAGAGGCCGCCCGGCGACGCGGATGCGGAGCCTGCTCGCCCAAGATCAAAGCCACCGGTGCTCTCTTTGTGTCCGCTCGGGATTCGCCGCCCTGGGGCTGTCCATGGAAACCTAAACTGCTGGAACCCGAGGCAGAGAACCCCTCTTTGGCTTCTTGCTTTTTTTGCGGGGAGGGTGGCCACTCCGACCTGGATTTACCGTTCTTGGCCCCCCTAAGCCCCCCCGTGCGGGGGGCGGCTGTGATCGCTCTGGCGGTTGGAGGTCGGGGAGCGGCCCGGGCTCTGGCCATGTTCTCGGATGAGGATTTCTGGATCGCCCTGTGAAGAGGTGAGTGAAGTCCGCCCGGCCAGGGCCCAGAAAGGGTTGGACTGGGGGCATAGCCAGATGGACTATCTTGGCCGGAGCTGGCCTGTAGGTTGGAGAAAGGGGTGCCAGAGCTGAGGAGGGTTCCTTTGGCAGGGTCTGTCAAGAAAACCTGAGCCAGTCGCCAGGGCAGGACCGAGGCCTGGTGTCTTGGGGTGTGCCTCTTTAAAGACTGGGGGTTCAGAGAACCACGGGAGTTTGGGAACCTGGCCAGAAAACCTTTCTGCCTGTTTATTTTTGTGTTGGGGGGAGCTCAACTAAACTAGGACCCAAGCCCTTATGCCAGCACCAATCCCAGTCAGCTGCTTCTCCTTCAGGGTTTCTTGTGGGCCTTGGGAATAGAACAACTTGGGAGTGGGGGTAGGGTGCCACTGCCAGGTCAGACTTACTGCCAGGTTGGACTTTAAGGTTGTTCCTGCCCATCTGGGCACCCAGAGCAGCTTCTGGGAGACTCAGGAACCCTAGATCCTTCACTAGGCTTTATTTTACTGTGCAAAGGGGAGAGTGTGTGGAAACTGACTAGTGTGATGAAGGGGGTGGCTGGGGCAAGAAGGAGGCGGGGCTGGGGGCAGCTCTGGCCTTGCTGTTCAACTTTAAACTGCTCCTGCCTGGCAAAGTGACCCCAGCGAGGCCTAGTGCTGTCTTAGCCTGCTTTGCCTCCCCTCCTCTCGGGATGGACATAATCTCTAGGGGATTATAGAGAAGGCCGTTGAGATTTGCTCCCTGCGAATGTGGGCTGCAAAAAAAATGGCTTTTGTCTCCCGCTTTCTCTGGGCCTAGTGTGGAGAGCTGGTTGCTTGTAAGTCCCTGGCCAATCCTGTAGGCCCCTCCCAGACCGCTCCAACCTTTTTCAATCAGGGAATGTTAACTGGCTCTGTGGTCCTGCCCCAACCCTGCAGAATAAGGTCTCCTGTACCTCTTTAAAGGAGAAATGGCCTGATTCGAACTGTGTCTGCTGAAGCCAGTGTTTCCAACCCTGGCAGATGTTGGGGAGAAGGGGTGTGTATGTGATTTGCACGAAGGGTGCACCATGAGCCTCATGCCTCTGGGCCCTGGGCTGGGACAGGCCCTCTCACAGCTGTCAGGCTGCCCAGCAGGGATTTGGCTGGTGTATTTTGCTCCCTCACTCTACCCCCTCCAACATACATAGGCTGGATCTCTTTGAGCCTGGTCTTTGAAAAGAGAAGATAGGGGTTTGCCCTTGAGAGATTTCTGGGTGGTAAGCCTGAGGTGAAAGGTGACACAGGGGTGCTGGAGTGAGGCTAACTGTCACCCATGCTCTCTGCCTTTGCCTCCTATGGAGGTCCTCTCCCGTTGTGTGTCCCTGAAGAACATCCTTAGGAGAGACCTCTCCTTTTTAGCTGTGGCTGACCTTAGGATGACCCAGGGATAGTCTGGACGGCCTACAGGACCACTGTTGCCATTTGGATTCTTCCCTGGAGGGCCGACCCAAAATGGGGGTGGGGAGAGGTGTGGTTTGATTCTCAGGCTGGGAACCAGGAAGTCTTGAGTCCTACAGAAGAGCTGTTCACTCAAGGGCCTGCTTCAGCCTTTCACCTCTCCAAGCCTCCATTTCCCCTTTGGCTGGGAAAATGGAGTTAAAGCTTTTGGTCTGGGATGGAGGCTGAGAGGAGAGTGGGTTGAGCTGAATCTCTGCCTTCTTTCTTGCTGTTTTCGGCCTCTTAGGCCCAGGATTAAGGGGACCCAGCAGTTTTATTCCCTAGATCTGTATTTCTCTGGTATCCCTAGTTCCCCAGAGGAAGCCTGGCCTGGCATTAATCCAGTTTAGATCCAGGAAAAAAACCCTTGGTGGGTCTGTGTGGTTTCTGACTGAATGATGGGACAAGGGAAACTATGGTCTTTATTTGCTTTGATCTGTTCAGGCACCTGACAACTGGGGCTCAGCATGGGGGTGCAGGTGCTAGACTGCAGGGTAGGGACATGGGAGGTGTTCTTAGATTCTTTTTGATACAGCTTGGAGGACACTCTGCCCTTTGCTTCTTGATCTCGTATCTTCCTTGGTCCCATGAATGAGGCTCTAGCTTTGGAGGATGTTGATACCGTCTCCCAAGGCTGGACGAAGGTGGTTTCTGTACCTCCCCAAGCAGTGCCAGCCTTACCAGCTTGAGAAGGCTGCGCTCGGGGGAGGGCAGAGGAATTTGTCCCTCTGGCCTTGTGTGAGGCAGTCCTCCTCCCACCCAGTGTACTATCACTGTTGCTTTTGATTTCTTGCTGTTTGTGACTCCTTTGGCCTCAACTTTGAGAGCAGAGCAGGTGGAAGATCTTGGGGGCATGTAGTGGTAAGGTACAGAAAAAGTTGTACACATTTAGGAAACTTTGAAACCTCCTGGGTGTGGTCAAGCCTTGAATGACTGGATAGGAAGAGGAGCCTGGCTGGTGCCCTGATCTCCAACCTCTACTTCCCATAGGTGGCTTCTAGGGTCCCCTGAAGTTCCAGAGCAGCTTTTCTGTGGGCTGGCCAGATGACCACCCTGCTTTCCTTTCAGGCGTGATTGTGTGGCAGGTTTAGGAAAGAGATGATCTGGGAATAGAGGTGACAGGTATCAGGTGATATTTCACTTTCTCAATCTAGTAGAATCTCATATTGTGAGGGGGAAAAAGGTAAAAGAAAACTTCCCTTCCTGTGGCATGTCACTTGAGGCCCATTGCCAGTCTCTGGAAATGGAGTGTTAGCTCAGGGAAAGAGGATTGATAATGTGGGTCTTAGGTAATTGATTTATGGATCCTGGACACCTTTGAGGGTTCCCTGTCTCATCTGTCCCAGTCACTCAACCCCAAGTGGCTCACTGGGGTGTTTGGTTTGGGAAGAGAGTCTTGTCCTTACTAAAATTGATGTGGTCCCTCTGGTTAAACAAGAGGAGTGGAAAGGTGAAGGATACATTTCTCAGACTTTTACTTTGAGTTATGTTTGGGGGATTTCCCTCTGCCTTTTGTAGGAAAACTATACTTTGTTTCTCTGCTTAAGCCCCTACTCTTCCCACTAAGAGCGGCTGACACCTACCCTCTCTGCCTTCTAGAGGACCCCTTCCCTCTTCCTCAGCTCTGTAATTCTTACTCTTTACTTCTCTCTTTTTCATACTGTGTTTAGGTTTCCTCTGAGGTTTAGGAAAATGTGCCAAAAGGTGTGGGTTTCAACCTTCTTAGGTACAACGTTAGTGTGTTTCATTTGGCTCTGGGATAGGCAGACATGTCTTAGAAGAGGGGACCGTTACCCCCCACCCCCATAGTATGTGTGGAAACCCTGCTTGACGGAAGAGGAAGGAAGCTACTTTGCTGTGTCCTGCCCTGTTTAGAACTCCTCCAAGTGGCAATGTGCTTCCTGAGACTACAACTCCCAGCATGCCTAGCGTCAGGCCTGGCTACACATGCTCAGTAACTCTTAAGGCCCACTTCTGTTAACTACTAGGGACATCTGAGGAGGAAGGGCAGTTGGCGTTGCTAAGGGCAACGACCTGAGGCCTTCAGGCTGGGTGAGATCCTGAGCTCAGTCATGGTACGGGCCAGGGAGTGGGACTGAGCTGGATTTAGAGGGGCAGTGGGTGGAAATTGGGGAGTTTCTTCTGTTGTGATTGAGATGTTCTGGTTGAAAGCAGTGAAGGTGGGGGAGATCCATTCATAGCTGGGCTTCAGTTCTAGTAATGTGTTCTACATCCTGCAGGACCCCAGACTTTGTCTCTAGGAGAGGGATTTCGGCTGGAGTCAGACTTCCTGGGTTGTGACTACCCCTGGGTTGGTACTGAAAGATCTCTAGGATGGTAGCTGACTTTGGGACCTGAGAAAAAGTCCAGGGGATAGGGCCCTCCAGAAGCCAAGAACTCAGACATGAGGCAAAGGGTCTTACTAGATGTAAATTTGATGTGATTCTAGTTGGATACTATTGCCCTGGGAACTCTAAGAGGTGGAAAGTGGGAAAGGGGAGTGGATCCCCTGAAAATCCAGAGTGGGAGGAGAAGGGTATGCGTTTATCTGGAGAGGAAGTAGCAGTGGGATAAGGGTTGGGGAAAACTTTCCTTGTCATTAGTACAGGAGTTTTTAGGTATGGTTTTGCTCTGATTTCTGTAGAATCTAGGTAACATTAGCTGCCTTCTTTCTAAGACTGTTGGGAAAGTGTTTAGTGGGGAGACTTACTACAAATAGGTATCTCTTGGCCCTGACAGGTCTCCCCGAGAGGGCCCTGCCCAGTCGGAGAGAGGGATGGACAGCCCGAAGCCGCCTGGTGAGGATAAAGATTCAGAACCAGCAGGTGAGTAGGGCAAATTCTAGGTTTGCTTGCAGTTTTCTGCTCTTCCCAGGCAACCTTAGATCTCTGGTCCTAGCACAAGGACAGGAGCTAAGTCTGTCTAATAGACAGGTAATGGAAGGACTTTGTTCTTTGGGACAAAAGTTGAAATGCCATCACTGTGATCCACCTGGGGTTTTGGATAATCTCATGGGTCTGATGAGTGGACTAGTATTAAATAGAGGATAATGGTTGATGCTTGCTTCTCTGTGTGTTCATTCAGCTGATGGACCTGCAGCCTCCGAGGAGTCAGGCGCCACTGAGCCAGACCTTCCCAAACCACATGTGGGGGAGGTCTCTGTGCCCAGTTCTGGGGGTCCCAGGCTTCAGGAGCCTCCCCAGGACTGCAGGTAACTAGTTTGGGGAAATGAGAATATAAGGACATAAGGGGATTTGATTTGACAGTCTAGGGCTTTTAAGGAGGAAGATTTAGGAACATGAGTGTTTGGGAAGCATGGGTGTGCCAAATCATGGGGTTGTCAGGGGTGCCTGTGGGCAGGGCTGGCATGGTGCTGATGCTTGTGTGTTCACAGTGGGGGTCCAGTGCGGCGTTGTGCTCTCTGTAACTGCGGGGAGCCCAGTCTACACGGGCAACGGGAGCTACGGCGCTTTGAGTTGCCATTCGACTGGCCCCGGTGTCCAGTGGTGTCCCCTGGGGGGAATCCAGGGCCCAATGAGGCAGCGCTGCCCAGCGAGGACCTATCACAGATTGGTTTCCCTGAGGGTCTGACACCTGCCCACCTAGGAGAACCTGGAGGTAAGTGAAGGAAAGTAGGGTAGCTGACTTGGGCAGGAAACAGGGTGAGGGCTGGGTGGTCCTGAGCCAGTGATCATGTTCCTATTAACTTTTTCCTTTCTGTTTCCATCTTTCCACCTATAAAGGGTCTTGCTGGGCTCACCATTGGTGTGCTGCGTGGTCAGCAGGTGTATGGGGGCAGGAGGGCCCAGAACTATGTGGTGTGGACAAGGCCATCTTCTCAGGGATCTCACAGGTGGGGCTGGGGCCAGGGCATTGCATAGGCAAAGGGCAGTGGTGGGCTTGTGGGCTTCTGAGAGGGTAGAATGAGAAGGGCCGGGGGCATACAAGGGCAAAGTTAGTGCTTGACCTGTCACTCTGAAGGGAGCTGGCTAGCACTGAGGCTTTGTCTCCACTCTGGCAGCGCTGCTCCCACTGCACCAGGCTCGGTGCCTCCATCCCTTGCCGATCACCCGAATGTCCACGTCTTTACCACTTCCCCTGTGCGACTGCCAGCGGTTCCTTCTTATCCATGAAAACACTGCAGCTGCTATGCCCGGAGCACAGTGAGGGGGCTGCACATCTAGGTGAGAAGTCCTACCCTTTGAATATAGGGCAGATGAGGGGTCAAGTGTGCCTGGGGGTTTTGTACTCTGCAGAGCTCTCAGTCTATAATTATATACTATCAGTCTGCCCCACCTAAAATAGGTGTGGACTTTGAGAGTGCAGGGGCTTTGCTTGTCTCGTTTACCAAAGTGTCTGCAGTGCCTGGAGTAGTGCCTGGCATATATTAGGCAGACACTTAGTAACTATTTGTTATTTGTTCATTCTATGTCATGGAATGCCTGTCATGTAGATAGCACTGTGCTGAGTCCTGTATGGAATCCATCGCTGACCCATGTCCTCTGTCCCTTCCCACTGCAGAGGAGGCTCGCTGTGCAGTATGCGAGGGGCCAGGGGAATTGTGTGACCTGTTCTTCTGTACCAGCTGTGGGCATCACTATCACGGGGCCTGCCTGGACACTGCTCTGACTGCCCGCAAGCGTGCTGGCTGGCAGTGCCCTGAGTGCAAAGTGTGCCAAGCTTGCAGGTAGGAATGGGAGGGCAAGAGGAAAGTCTTAGGCGAAGCACAGGTTAGGGTTGAAAATGAGGGGAGGGAGGACCTCATTATGTGTCCTGTGCCCCTGCAGGAAACCTGGGAATGACTCTAAGATGTTGGTCTGTGAGACATGTGACAAAGGATACCATACCTTCTGCCTGAAACCACCTATAGAGGAACTGCCTGCTCACTCTTGGAAGTGCAAAGTGAGTCCCCGGATTCTGCCTTACTTTCCCTAATTCTGCCTCTCACAACAGCCTGAGTTTCTCCGTGGTGACGAGCCCTGTACTCTCCTCCAGTCTCTGCTGTCTGACCAGTGCCTGTTTTGCCTCCTTCCTTCCCCTAGGCATGTCGGGTATGTCGGGCCTGTGGGGCAGGCTCAGCAGAGCTGAATCCCAACTCTGAGTGGTTTGAGAACTACTCACTCTGTCACCGCTGTCACAAAGCCCAGGGAGGACAGCCTATCAGTTCTGTTGCCGAGCAGCATCCCCCTGTCCGCAGCAGGTAAGTGGTTTGGACTGGCGGGGACTGGGATGGGGGATCGGAAGTACTGAGATTGGCAAGGGTCGTGTTAAAGCAGGCTGACTTTGAGAGGAGAGTCCTCAGGTGGGCAGTGCAATCCATAGTGCTCGTGCCTTGCCCCAGGGTGCTGTCTAGGAGTTGATAGCTGATGAGAGCCACGATGCCTGCTCCCCTGTACCCTCTGCAGATTCTCACCCCCAGAGCCTGGCGATACCGCTACTGATGAGCCCGATGCTCTGTACGTTGCATGCCAAGGGCAGCCAAAGGGTGGGCGCGTGACCTCTATGCAACCCAAGGAACCGGGGCCCCTGCAATGTGAAGCCAAACCACTAGGTGAGTAGGGTTTGAGGGTCCCTGAAAGTTACCCCTTCTATTCTGTGGCAAGTGATAGTTTCTGCTTTGCCCCAGACCCTGTACTTTCTGTGGAGTGCAGCTGAGCTAGGTAGGAGCATAGTGTATTATGTCTGCAGGGAGAGCAGGGGCCCAACTTGAGCCCCAGTTGGAGGCCCCCCTAAATGAGGAGATGCCACTGCTGCCCCCACCTGAAGAGTCGCCCCTGTCCCCACCACCTGAGGAATCACCCACATCCCCGCCGCCTGAGGCATCGCGCCTGTCCCCACCGCCTGAGGAATCACCCCTCTCTCCACCGCCTGAGGAGTCTCCTCTGTCTCCCCCACCCGAGTCATCACCTTTTTCTCCACTGGAGGAGTTACCCTTCTCTCCACCAGAGGAGTCTCCCCCATCTCCCCCACTTGAGACACCCCTGTCCCCACCACCTGAAGCATCACCCCTGTCCCCACCACTTGAGGAGTCTCCCCTGTCCCCTCCACCTGAGGAATTGCCCACTTCCCCACCACCTGAAGCATCTCGCCTGTCTCCACCACCCGAGGAGTCACCCATGTCCCCTCCACCTGAAGAGTCACCCATGTCTCCACCACCTGAGGCATCTCGTCTTTTCCCACCATTTGAAGAATCGCCCTTGTCCCCTCCACCAGAGGAATCTCCTCTCTCCCCACCCCCTGAGGCGTCACGCCTGTCCCCACCACCTGAGGACTCACCCATGTCCCCACCACCTGAAGACTCGCCTATGTCCCCACCACCTGAGGTATCATGCCTGTCTCCCCTGCCTGAGGTGTCACGCCTGTCCCCACCGCCTGAGGAATCTCCCCTTTCCCCACCACCTGAGGAGTCTCCCACATCCCCTCCACCTGAGGCTTCACGCCTGTCCCCACCACCTGAGGACTCACCCACATCCCCGCTACCTGAAGATTCACCTGCTTCCCCGGCACCGGAGGACTTGCTTATGTCCCTACCGCTGGAGGAGTCACCCCTGTTGCCACTGCCTGAGGAGCCACGCCTGTCCCCTGCGCCTGAAGAGCTGCATCTGTCCCCCCGGCCTGAGGAGCCACGCCTGTCCCCTGTGCCTGAGGAGCTGCATCTGTCCCCTCGGCCTGAGGAGCTGCATCTGTCCCCTGGACCTGAGGAGCCCCGCCTGTCCCCCCGGCCTGAGGAGCTGCATCTCTCCCCCCGACCTGAGGAATCTTGTCTGTCCCCTGCACCTGAGGAGCCGAGTCTGTCCCCTGCACCTGAGGAGCTGCATCTGTCCCCCCGGCTTGAGGAGCCGCAGCTGTCCCCAGTGCCTGAGGACCCACGCCTGTCCCCTCGGTCTGAGGAGCCACACCTGTCCCCCCAGCCTGAGGAGCCGCACCTGTCCCTTGGGCCTGAGGATCCACGTCTGTCCCCCCGGCCTGAGAAACCGTGCTTGTCCCCTCGACCTGAAGAGCCCCCTGAGGAGCTAGGCCTCTGCCCTGCACCTGATGAATTGCCCTTATTCCTCCCACCTGGGGAGCCACCGCTATCCCCCTTGCTTGGAGAGCCGGCCCTGTCTGAGCCTGGGGAACCACCTCTGTCCCCTTTGCCTGAGGAGCTGCCGTTGTCCCCATCTGGAGAGCCGTCTTTGTCACCTCAGCTGATGCCACCAGGTAAGGGGATGTTAGTACCCTCTTACTCTGGGACTGTTTTAACTCTTTATGGCACATCTAATAGCCTCTCTTTTTTCTCTTTCCCTCCAGATCCCCTTCCTCCTCCACTCTCACCCATTATCACAGCTGTGGCCCCACCGGCCCTGTCTCCTTTGGGGGAGTTAGAGTACCCCTTTGGTGCCAAAGGGGACAGTGACCCTGAGTCACCATTGGCTGCCCCCATCCTAGAGACACCTATCAGCCCTCCACCAGAAGCTAACTGCACTGACCCTGAGCCTGTGCCCCCGATGATCCTTCCCCCCTCTCCAGGCTCCCCAATGGGACCGGCCTCTCCCATCCTGATGGAGCCCCTTCCCCCTCGTTGTTCTCCACTCCTCCAGCATTCCCTGCCTCCCCCAAACTCCCCTCCTTCCCAGTGCTCTCCTCCTGCTCTGCCACTGTCCATTCCTTCCCCACTGAGTCCCGTGGAGAAGGCAGTGGAGGTGTCAGATGAGGCTGAGCCACATGACATGGAGACTGAGAAAGTCCCAGAACCTGAGTGCCCAGCCTTGGAACCCAGCCCGACTAGTCCTCTTCCCTCTCCCATGGGGAACCTTTCCTGCCCTGCACCCAGCCCTGCCCCAGCCCTGGATGACTTCTCTGGCTTGGGGGAGGACACAGCCCCTCTGGATGGGACTGACACTCCTGGTTCACAGCCAGAAGCTGGACAGACCCCTGGCAGTTTGGCTAGTGAACTTAAGGGTTCTCCTGTGCTCCTGGACCCCGAGGAGCTGGCCCCTGTGACCCCTATGGAGGTCTATGGCCCAGAATGCAAGCAGGCAGGGCAGGGCTCACCCTGTGAAGAGCAAGAGGAGCCACGTGCACCAGTGGCCCCTACCCCACCTACTCTCATCAAATCTGACATCGTTAATGAAATCTCTAATCTGAGTCAAGGCGATGCCAGTGCCAGTTTTCCTGGCTCAGAGCCCCTGCTGGGCTCTCCTGACCCTGAGGGGGGTGGCTCCTTATCCATGGAGCTGGGGGTATCTACAGACGTCAGTCCAGCCCGGGATGAGGGCTCCCTGCGGCTCTGTACCGACTCTCTGCCAGAGACTGATGACTCACTATTGTGTGACGCTGGGACAGCTATTGGAGGAGGCAAAGCCGAGGGGGACAAGGGGAGGCGGCGCAGCTCCCCGGCTCGTTCCCGCATCAAACAGGTGAGGGGCTCTCCAGTCACTGGATATGTTCGATGTCATGCCACTGTCAGAGGTACAGTCCTGTGTCACTGATACCGTCCCACCTGGCTTATTGAATCCTAGACTCTCAGAGATCTTGAGTCCATCCTTTTATTTTATTAAAGAGAATTATTGATACTTAGAGGGGGAAGTGACTTGCCCAGGTTCGTGGTTACTCAGTCATAGGCTTGGGACTAGAAACTCAGGTCTGTCAAGCCAATATTTTTTCTTGTTGTACCACATTGGCTGCTCTTTTGGTGGGGGTTGGTGGGGAGTGGTTTGGGCCAGAGCTACCTACCTGTTGCTGTTGCTTTTCCGCTGGCCCTGACTGGGATTCTTGGGCTTTGTTACTTGCCATGTTCTGTCCATTCGTCTCTTCTCTTCCCTCCAAGCCTGTGGACCCAACATCTTAGCCCTTGACTTGCTCCTGTAATCCCTCACTCAGGGGCGCAGCAGTAGTTTCCCAGGAAGACGCCGGCCACGTGGAGGAGCACACGGAGGACGTGGGAGAGGACGGGCCCGGCTAAAATCAACTACTTCTTCCATTGAGACTCTGGTAGTAAGGAGAGGCCTCCCATCCCCCAAACATACTTCAGCTGGCCCCTTCAAGATTAAACACCCTTTAAATCCTGCCAGTCCCCTGCACGCTCACCTGCCTGCCTGCTAGCCTAGGGGCTGTCCAGCTATGTCTGTGCTCCTTCTGTCCACTTGTCCCCCAGGCTTCTCTGAAATCTAATGTCAGGCTGAGGCCCAGTTTGGGAGCTGGGGTGTTCTGCTGCTTAGTCCTGGCTCCTGGCTTTCATCTTAGCCAGGGATTTATGCCACCTTCCCCCAACACCAAAGAGGAAAGCAGCTTAGTTGGGGCAGATTTAGCTGCCTCACTTTCCACAACTCTCTGCCCATAAGGTTGCTGATATCGATAGCTCTCCCAGCAAGGAGGAAGAAGATGATGATGATGACACCATGCAAAATACTGTGGTTCTTTTCTCCAACACAGACAAGTTTGTCCTAATGCAGGTACCGTACTTGACTGCTGTAGTCCCATCTTCAGCAGTGGGGCCTGGCACACTGAACATTGGGTGTGTGTGTGTTGGTGGGAGAGTAAATGGGGAAAACCAGGGACCTGCTTCTGGGGATACCAGAAGTTGAGCTTGACACTGAGCTAGGTGTTTGGGATGTAGCAGTGAAAAAGGCAGAAATGGTTTCTGCCCTCTTGAAGCTTATAGTCTAGGGAACACGAGTAATCTTGAAGCTGTAGAATTTTGTCACATGTTACTCCCTCATCCTGACCAGTCTTTACTCATCTTATCTTCCTTTCATTTCTCATTACCTTTTCCACGTCAGGCTGTATCATTTCAAATTACCTGATCAGATGAACGAGGCAAGCTAGGAAGGAACAGGGTTCCATGATGGCTTACAGTGTCCTAGAGCTGAGGATAGACTTTTGGTTGTCCGACTCCCTCCTCTCAGATGAGTGTTGTAGTCAGTTGCCGGGTCTGAGTGGTGTTGAGAATACCAGGTTGGACATTCGGGTTTCTGTGTGTTTCCCCAGGACATGTGTGTGGTGTGTGGCAGCTTTGGCCGGGGGGCCGAGGGCCATCTCCTTGCTTGTTCCCAGTGCTCTCAGTGCTATCACCCTTACTGTGTCAACAGCAAGGTAAGTTCGGGGCCCAGGAGCCTGGGCTGAGGAATGGGTTTGGTGATTTCTTGTTCTACGTCTCTGTCCTGGCAACTCTACTTAAAGCAGCCATTAGTCATAGAAGTTGTTCATCAGTCAACCATGGTTGTCAGTTCATCTTGGGGAAAATTACTTTGGAAACCATAGTGGTCTTTATAAGTTTCTTTGTAGTAGACCATGACTTACAGGTATAATTCAGTCCATTATATGAACTATGAGAACTTTACTGGTAGAAGACATGGTATAGTCTAGACGTAAAATGTAAAATCAAAATCAAACACATGTCCATAAAGAGAAAGCAGTGTTTTTGAGCCAAGCATGATTAGTCATTTTGGGTTTTCATTAATGTTAATTTAGAACTGGTTCACTGCTAACATTCACTAACTTGCAGCAGTAGCAGGTTCTACGTGTTGAAGAAAAACTGAGGGAAATGCAACCTAATTCTGTCCATAGCCTTTTTGGGGACTAGGCTAGTGAAAGATTGTAATAAGGCAGTGGCTGGGTAATGCTGTTCTCCGATCAGCCAAGATCCCTGGAGCTACTAATTTTGGGATGAGGTATACTCAGCATAACCTCCCTGTGTGCCAGGGGAGGTCTGCCCTGTGCACTGGGGTCCTCCAGCCCCGCCCTTGTAAGTTCCACCATCCTGAGAGGTCTGCCCTGCCCTGTGCATCACACCCTGAGGAATTGCTATCTTCTGCACCAGATCACCAAGGTGATGCTGCTCAAGGGCTGGCGTTGTGTGGAGTGCATCGTGTGTGAGGTGTGCGGCCAGGCCTCAGACCCCTCACGCCTGCTTCTCTGTGATGACTGTGACATTAGCTACCACACGTACTGTCTGGACCCTCCATTGCTCACCGTGCCCAAGGGTGGCTGGAAGTGCAAGTGGTAAGAAGACTGGGATCTTCAGAGGGGCCTGGGTCTGAAATGTTAGAGTAGATCTGTTGTTGAGTACAAGGCAGAATCTGGGTTTAGAAGGCCAGGTTGATTGCTTAGTTCACAGTGTGGGCACCTTGGGTGCCTTGGGTATGCTAGGTGCTGAGGGTCTGTCTTTCTGCTGCCACCAGGTGTGTGTCTTGTATGCAGTGTGGGGCCGCCTCCCCTGGCTTCCACTGTGAATGGCAGAATAGTTACACACACTGTGGGCCCTGTGCCAGCCTGGTGACCTGCCCTATCTGTCACGCCCCGTATGTGGAAGAGGACCTACTGATCCAGTGCCGCCACTGTGAACGGTGAGGGTGCCCCTTTCTGCTTACATAGGCCCCCTCCTTCCTGTTCTCAGCCTTGCGTTGTCTCAGTTCATCTCCTCCTGTCTCCCTTCTCCCAGGTGGATGCATGCTGGCTGTGAGAGCCTCTTCACCGAGGATGATGTGGAGCAGGCAGCTGATGAGGGCTTTGACTGTGTCTCCTGCCAGCCTTATGTGGTAAAGCCTGCTGGTGAGTACCAGGTGCTGGGGATGGGGAGGAGGAGTCAGGGTGCCTTGCTTGGGGACTGGGCCTTCAGCTGCCTTGGTTTGTCCTTTCCACAGCACCTGTTGCACCTCCAGAGTTGGTACCTATGAAGGTGAAGGAGCCGGGTGAGTCATAGAAATTCTGAATGCCAAAGCCAGAGGAGAACTTAGACACTTAGTCTGGCTCCAGCCCACCCCAACATCATCTCCTCATTTCCAGAGGAAGAAACTAAGACCTGGGAAGGTTGAGTGGCATGCCCAAGGTCACCCAGTAGGTTAGTGGTGAAATTATGACAAGAACCAAGGCCTCCAGTTTCCTAGGCAGAGTTCTTTCCACCAGGCAACATGGCTGTTGTACTGCTAGAATCTCATCTCCAGAGAGCCCAGAACACAGCTCTTTCTCCTTCGTGAAGGGGCTGGGGCTACTCTGCTTCCATCATGATGTGGGCACTGCTCTTGGCATGCAGTACTGTAAGCTGGCATTCAGCAAGTAGGGGCCCTCCCAGCACCAGACAGCTAGAGAATATATTTGGTGAACCAAGGGTTAATCATGAGTAAAGTCAGGCTTCTGCAGTAGCAGTCTCTAAATCTCCCGGGTCAGTGATGGAGAACTTGGGCCTCTTCTAGTGCCTATTGGTGGCCTGTTTTCTCTAGCCCTCAGACCCCAGTCTGGACTTGTTCCAGCTAGGGTCTTAGGCCGAAACTTGGAGTTCTGGGGTTCCCTAGGGTCTCCATCAGGGGTGACAGGCGCTTCCCTTTTGTGCAGAGCCCCAGTACTTTCGCTTCGAGGGTGTGTGGCTGACAGAAACTGGCATGGCCGTGCTGCGTAACCTGACCATGTCACCCCTGCACAAGCGGCGCCAGCGGCGAGGACGGCTTGGCCTCCCAGGCGAGGCAGGGCTGGAGGGTTCTGAGCCCTCAGATGCCCTTGGCCCTGATGACAAGAAGGATGGGGACCTGGACACTGACGAGCTGCTCAAGGGTGAAGGTCAGGCTGGGGACTCTCAGGGAGTGCCAAAGTCGTGGGAGCAGCGCACCTGTGAGAATTGAATGTGGGGTAGGGCAGTATTGCCACTCCCAATCACCCTCAAGCCACTGTTGGTTTTGTGCAGATGGCTCTGTGGCAAGGCACTCGGCTCTCTGTTCTTAGGTGGCAGGATGACAGGGTTAAAAGGGTCTATGTCTCTGACCTGCCTCTGTCTCTTCTGTCCCTGTCACAGGTAGCGTGGAGCACATGGAATGCGAGATTAAACTGGAGGGCCCCATCAGCCCTGATGTAGAGCCTGGCAAAGAGGAGACTGAAGAAAGCAAAAAACGCAAACGGAAACCCTATCGGCCTGGTAAGGCCCTGAGATGCGGAGGTGAAGTGGTGAGGGGCAGCTGACCAGGTACCCAGCAGCTTTTCAGCCTCAGCCCTGCCTTCTTCTAGGCATTGGTGGCTTCATGGTGCGACAGCGGAAATCCCACACACGTGTGAAAAAGGGGCCTGCTGCACAGGCGGAGGTGTTGAGTGGGGATGGGCAGCCCGACGAGGGTGAGACGGGTGAGGGCTCCAGTGGGGCCTGGGAGAAGGTGGGGATCACAGGACCTCTGGGACTCTGCCAGGGAGGCCTGGGGCAGGGGCACTCACTCAAAGGGCCAAGAGGGTGGTGGGCCCAACTGGTGTTGGGGGAGAGAGTAGGCAGAAAACGTCCCCAGACTGAGTTGGGAGCGGCATGCCCAATGTCCCCAGAAAGGCTGACACCTCCTGTTTTGTCCTCAGTGATGCCTGCCGACCTGCCTGCAGAAGGCTCTGTGGACCAGAGTTTAGCTGATGGGGATGAGAAGAAGAAGCAGCAGCGGCGAGGGCGCAAGAAGAGCAAACTGGAGGACATGTTCCCTGCTTACCTGCAGGTGGGTCTTAGGCTCTGAGGGGCAAGGGCAGTGTCTGCCCTGCAGGGCATGAAGAAGCCTGTTTCTGCCTCAATCCTCCCATAGGAAGCTTTCTTTGGGAAGGAGCTGCTGGACCTGAGCCGGAAGGCCCTTTTTGCAGTTGGGGCGGGCCGGCCAAGCTTTGGACTAGGAACCCCAAAAGCCAAGGGTGATGGAGGCTCAGATAGAAAAGAACTCCCGACCTCACAGAAAGGTTAGTCATGTTGGGGTAAGGTGGTCTAAAGGGGTCCAACTTCCCTCTGTGCTAAGAAGGTGGCAAGAGAATATGGGGGGAGATGGGCTGGTCTCCAGAAGTAGAGGGTGGGCTGCGAGTGCCCTGGCCTTAGAGCTGGGGTCCTGTTCTGGGCATCAGAGGTAAGGCATCTCTGATTGGAGTGGGGACTGTTGCTTGTAGGAGACGATGGTCTAGAGGTTGCAGATGAAGAGTCCCGTGGCCCCGAAGGCAAGGCTGATACACCAGGTGAGGGCTTCTGGGAGGACTGTGTCCTGTCTTGGTTTTACTTCTGTCAGCCTCTTCTGCCTCTAAGTACCATCTGGGTTGGAGACTGGAAACTGTTTGATGCCTTCTGTGGTTCAGGGTGGCCAGTGTGGTACCTCCAGAGTGACCTTGCTGATGGGTTTTTCTCCTGGCAATTGCAGGACCTGAGGATGGGGGTGTAAAGGCATCCCCAGTGCCCAGTGACCCCGAGAAGCCAGGCACCCCAGGTGAAGGGATGCTTAGCTCTGACTTAGACAGGATTCCCACAGAAGGTGAGGCTGTGACTTGTATTCTTCGTGTATAAGGATTCTCCGTGGGAGAAGGAGAGGGTCCCACCTGTGGGAATCTCATCTCTACAGCTTCTCTCTCGGGGAGTCCTGGGCACCTTCCTGTGCCATAACCATTTGTAGCCCTGTGGTATCCCCTCAACTCCCCAGTCTTCCTCGGCAGCATCCTTCACCAATTCTTTGCAGAACTGCCCAAGATGGAATCCAAGGACCTGCAGCAGCTCTTCAAGGATGTTCTGGGTTCTGAACGAGAGCAGCACCTGGGTTGTGGAACCCCTGGCCTAGATGGCAGCCGTACACCACTGCAGAGGCCCTTTCTTCAAGGTGATCTGGATGGGAGTGGTTTGAAGACTAGGTGGGCAGGTGTGGCCAAGCTGGCTCTCTTTCTCTGATCCTGTGCCTCTTGTAGGTGGACTCCCTTTGGGCAATCTCCCCTCCAGCAGCCCAATGGACTCCTACCCGGGCCTCTGCCAGTCCCCATTCCTGGATTCTAGGTTGGTATTTATGCTTAACCTCTGTGGGCAGTCCCTTCTCTCCAACTGGGGCTGTGCTGAGGGGGGGTACTTTGGACACCTGGGTGCTGCTGTAGCAGTACCTCCCTCTGCTCCTTTGTTTGTGGCTGTCCTCTTTTGGGGAAGGGCAGTGGCCTGGGGACTCTGGGCAGTTTGTTTGGGGTGGGGCTTGGCATCCCTGCCCTCTGTGACTCTCTGCCCCTGCGCCCCAGGGAGCGCGGGGGCTTCTTCAGCCCGGAACCCGGTGAGCCAGACAGCCCCTGGACAGGCTCGGGGGGCACCACGCCCTCCACTCCCACCACCCCCACCACGGAGGGTGAGGGCGACGGTCTCTCCTATAACCAGCGGAGTCTTCAGCGCTGGGAGAAGGACGAGGAGTTGGGTCAGCTCTCCACCATCTCACCTGTACTCTATGCCAACATTAACTTCCCCAATCTCAAGCAAGATTACCCAGGTACCCATGGGACGAGGACAAGGGAGACAACCTGGTAACATGACTGGTGCAGGGGTCACTTGCCAAGTCTCCTCTAATGCAATCTCTCTGCCCTCCAGACTGGTCTAGCCGTTGCAAACAAATCATGAAGCTCTGGAGAAAAGTTCCAGCTGCTGATAAAGCCCCCTACCTGGTGAGACAGAGGGAGTCTAGGTCAGCGTGGGAACTGAGGGGTGGGTGTCTTTGGGAAATTCACCTCAGTTCTTTCCATTCCCCACTCCCAAAGCAGCTGGGCCAGAAGGGATCAGCTTTTGGGCAGGCAGTGTGAGTGACATTGTAAGGGATGGGGGCTGGACACGAGATTGAGCCCTAGGCCTAAGGTTCTGTCATCTGTTCTTCAGCAAAAGGCCAAAGATAACCGGGCAGCTCACCGCATCAACAAGGTGCAAAAGGTGAGTGGGGGCCAGGCTGGGCCATGCTATCCAAGTTCTGTAGTGTGGGCCCTTTCTGAGGGTGGGGGGCACGTAGGGCCTGCCACAGCAGCCTGACTGCTCTGTGCCTGGTCTCCCCCCGTAGCAGGCTGAGAGCCAGATCAACAAGCAGACCAAGGTGGGCGACATGGCCCGTAAGACTGACCGACCGGCCCTACATCTCCGCATTCCCCCCCAGCCAGGGGCACTGGGCAGTCCGCCTCCTGCTGCCGCCCCCACCATTTTCATTGGCAGCCCCACTCCCCCCGCCGGCTTGTCTACCTCTGCGGACGGGTTCCTGAAGCCGCCGGCGGGCACAGTGCCCGGCCCCGACTCGCCTGGTGAGCTCTTCCTCAAGCTCCCACCCCAGGTGCCCGCCCAAGTGCCTTCGCAGGACCCCTTTGGACTGGCCCCCGCCTACGCTATGGAGCCCCGCTTCCCCACAGCACCACCCACCTATCCTCCCTATCCCAGTCCTACTGGGGCCCCCACGCAGCCCCCAACGCTGGGTGCCTCATCTCGTCCTGGGACTGGCCAGCCAGGGGAATTCCACACTACCCCACCTGGCACCCCCCGACACCAGCCCTCCACACCTGACCCCTTCCTCAAACCCCGCTGCCCCTCACTGGACAACCTGGCTGTTCCTGAGAGCCCAGGGGTAGGGGGAGGCAAGGCTTCCGAGCCCCTGCTGTCGCCTCCACCTTTCGGAGAGTCTCGAAAGGCCTTAGAGGTGAAGAAGGAAGAGCTTGGGGC
Source organism: Camelus dromedarius (assembly GCF_036321535.1). NCBI lineage: Eukaryota > Metazoa > Chordata > Mammalia > Artiodactyla > Camelidae > Camelus > Camelus dromedarius. The sequence goes on along the minus strand of NC_087446.1, from coordinate 53,109,684 downwards.
ATCGTCTCCTAGCTGTGGGCCCCCAAACCTGGGGTTTGTTGACTCACCCTCCTCAGGCCCCCATCTGGGCAGCCTGGAGTTAAAGGCACCTGATGTCTTCAAAGCCCCCCTGACCCCTCGGGCATCTCAGGTAGAGCCCCAGAGCCCGGGCTTGGGCCTCAGGCCCCAAGAGCCACCCCCTGCTCAGGCTTTGGCTCCTTCTCCTCCCAGCCACTCAGACATCTTTCGTCCTGGCCCCTACCCTGACCCCTATGCCCAGCCCCCATTGACCCCTCGGCCCCAACCCCCACCTCCTGAGAGCTGCTGTGCCCTGCCTCCTCGCTCACTGCCCTCTGACCCTTTCTCCCGAGTGCCTGCAAGTCCGCAGTCTCAGTCCAGCTCCCAGTCCCCATTGACACCCCGTCCTCTGTCTGCTGAGGCTTTCTGCCCATCTCCTGTTACCCCTCGCTTCCAATCCCCTGACCCTTATTCCCGTCCACCCTCACGCCCTCAATCCCGGGACCCATTTGCCCCATTGCATAAGCCACCCCGCCCCCAGCCCCCTGAAGTTGCCTTCAAGGCTGGGCCTCTAGCCCACACTCCGCTGGGGGCTGGGGGTTTCCCAGCAGCCCTGCCCTCGGGGCCGGCGGGTGAGCTCCATGCCAAGGTCCCAAGTGGGCAGCCGCCCAATTTTGCCCGGTCCCCTGGGACAGGTGCATTTGTGGGCACCCCTTCTCCCATGCGTTTCACTTTCCCTCAGGCAGTAGGGGAGCCTTCCCTAAAGCCCCCTGTCCCTCAGCCTGGTCTCCCTCCACCCCATGGGATCAACAGCCATTTTGGGCCCAGCCCTACCTTGGGCAAGCCTCAAAGCACAAACTTTGCAGTAGCCACAGGGAACTTCCACCCATCGGGCAGCCCTCTAGGACCCAGCAGTGGGTCCACAGGAGAGGGCTATGGGCTGTCCCCACTGCGCCCCCCATCAGTCCTACCACCACCTGCACCCGATGGATCCCTCCCCTACCTGTCCCATGGAGCCTCACAGCGGGCAGGCATCACCTCTCCAGTTGAGAAGCGAGAAGACCCAGGGTCTGGGATGGGCAGCTCTTTGGCGGCACCCGAGCTTCCAGGTACCCAGGACCCAGGCATGTCCAGCCTTAGCCAGACAGAGCTGGAGAAGCAACGACAGGTGAGTTGACATCCTGGAGTTGAGTCCCCACAAATCTCTGCTGTTTCTGTGCCAGCCCTATGATTGGAGTAGAATGGACTTAACCCTCTTCTCTGTTCTCTGCACAGCGCCAACGACTACGGGAGCTGCTGATTCGGCAACAGATCCAGCGCAACACCCTTCGGCAGGAGAAGGAAACTGCGGCAGCTGCAGGAGCAGTGGGCCCCCCAGGTAGCTGGGGTGCTGAGTCTAGCAGCCCTGCCTTTGAGCAGCTGAGTCGAGGCCAGACCCCCTTTGCTGGGACCCAGGTAGGTAGAGTGGCAAGGGGTGATGGATCCAAGATACTGAAGGTGGCCCCACCTTCATCTACCCCTATCTCTCCTAGGACAAGAGCAGCCTTGTGGGGCTGCCCCCAACCAAGCTGGGCGGCTCCATCCTGGGCCCAGGGGCTTTCCCCAGTGATGACCGACTCTCCAGGCCACCTCCACCAGCCACCCCTTCCTCTATGGATGTGAACAGCCGGTGAGGCTCCAGGGGGTTCCTTGGGGGTAAATCAAAGGAACAGATAGTACTACCATCGTGCTGCCTCTGATTTTCCCATCTCTCTAATCCTCCAGTATCACTTACTTTTCGCCATTCCTTCCCCCTCACCACATTAACTCCATCCTTCCCTACTGCCCTAACTCCATGTTCTAGCTCTTTTTCATCCTAATTTTGTCTTACTGACTACTGCATATTCTTGCAGGCAACTGGTGGGAGGCTCCCAAGCCTTCTATCAGCGAGCACCCTATCCCGGGTCCCTGCCATTACAGCAGCAGCAGCAGCAGCAGCTGTGGCAGCAGCAACAGCAACAGGCAACAGCAGCAACTTCCATGCGACTTGCCATGTCTACTCGCTTTCCATCAACTCCTGGGCCTGAACTTGGCCGCCAAGCCCTTGGTTCCCCCTTGGCGGGAATTGCCTCCCGCCTGCCAGGCCCTGGTGAGCCAGTGCCTGGTCCAGCTGGTCCTGCCCAGTTCATTGAGTTGCGGCACAATGTACAGAAAGGACTTGGACCGGGGGGAGCTCCATTTCCTGGTCAGGGCCCCCCTCAGAGACCCCGTTTTTACCCTGTAAGTGAGGACTCCCACCGGCTGGCCCCTGAAGGGCTTCGTGGCCTAGCGGTATCAGGCCTTCCTCCACAGAAACCCTCAGCTCCACCAGCCCCTGAACTGAACAACAGCCTCCATCCAACACCCCACACCAAGGGTCCCAATGTGCCCACTGGCTTGGAGCTAGTCAGCCGGCCCCCCTCAAGCACTGAGCTTGGCCGCCCCCCTCCTCTGGCCCTGGAAGCTGGGAAGTTACCCTGTGAGGATCCTGAGCTGGACGACGACTTTGATGCCCACAAGGCCCTGGAGGATGATGAGGAGCTTGCTCACCTGGGCTTGGGTGTGGATGTGGCCAAGGGGGATGATGAGCTGGGCACCCTGGAAAACCTGGAGACCAACGACCCCCACCTGGATGACCTGCTCAACGGGGATGAGTTTGACCTGCTGGCCTATACCGACCCTGAGCTGGACACTGGAGACAAGAAGGACATCTTCAACGAGCATCTGAGGCTGGTGGAGTCGGCCAATGAAAAGGCTGAGCGGGAGGCCCTCCTGCGGGGTGTAGAGCCAGGACCCTTGGGCCCTGAGGAGCGCCCTCCCCCTGCTGCTGATACCTCTGAGCCCCGTCTGGCATCGGTGCTCCCTGAGGTGAAGCCCAAGGTGGAGGAGGGTGGGCGCCACCCTTCCCCTTGCCAGTTCACCATTACCACCCCCAAGGTAGAGCCAGCACCTGCCACCACTTCACTAGGCCTGGGGCTGAAGCCAGGACAGAGTGTGATGGGCAGCCGGGACACTCGGTTGGGCACAGGACCTTTTTCCAGCAGTGGGCACACAGCTGAGAAGGTCCCCTTTGGGGCCACCGGAGGACCATCAGCTCACCTGCTGACCCCCAGCCCACTGGGTGGCCCAGGAGGGTCCTCTCTGCTGGAAAAGTTTGAGCTAGAGAGCGGGGCCCTGACCTTGCCTGGTGGACATGCATCTGGGGATGAGCTGGACAAGATGGAGAGCTCGCTGGTAGCCAGTGAGCTACCCCTGCTCATTGAGGACCTGTTGGAACATGAGAAGAAGGAGCTGCAGAAGAAGCAGCAGCTTTCAGCACAGCTGCAGCCTGCCCAGCAACAGCAGCATTCCTTGCTGCCTACCCCAGGCCCTGCTCAGGCCATGTCTTTGCCACATGAGGGCTCTTCTCCTGGTTTGGCAGGACCCCAACAGCAGCTTGCTCTGGGACTTGGAGGTTCCCGACAGCCAGGCTTGGCCCAACCACTGGTGCCCACCCAGCCGCCAGCTCATGCCCTCCAGCAGCGCCTGGCCCCCTCCATGGCCATGGTGCCCAACCAAGGGCATATGCTAAGTGGGCAGCATGGGGGACAGGCAGGCTTGGTGCCCCAGCAGAGTCCACAGACAGTGCTGGCACAGAAGCCCATGAGTACCATGCAACCGTCCATGTGCATGAAACCACAGCAGCTGGCGATGCAACAGCAGCTGGCTAATAGCTTCTTCCCGGATACAGGTAACCTCAGCTGCAGGCACTGGCTGTGTTACTCAGGGGTGATCACTGTTAACACCAAATGCTCAGTGAGGCTTCAGACCCAAAATACTCCCTAGTTAAGGGAGATGGAATGCAAAGAGCTTTGGCTAAATACCATATTAGTGGTGTAGGTAGAAGCTTTGTGGCTTTTAAAGGAGAATGGTGCCTGGCATATGGCAGGCATTCAGATGTTTGAGTGAATGAATGGAATGGATGCCTGAAGCCTGATTAGCAAAGAATTTGTAGCTGTGGTGAGACCCAGAGATTAGAACTTGGAGAGAAGTGTACGAAAAAGCAATCAGGTTGGTGAAAAGATTAGTGAGACTTAAGGCAGGAATGCTGATGGGGAGTATGTTTGGAGACAGTGGAGTGATTTGCCTGGAGTAGGCTTTGAGTGGAGGGAAGTGAGTGGGTGCTACCATAACTTAGGAGAGGTAGGAAGGGGGCCCAGGTTGAAGAAGATGTCAAATTATAATAGCATTTATTGAGTAATGACTATTTACGAAGCAGTGTGTGAGCGCTTTACATTCATTGTCTAATTTAATCATCATAACAAACTCATTAAATAAGTACTGTTATTCTAGAAAAGGAAACTGAGGCATGGAGTTTAAGTAACTTGCCCAAGATCACACAACTAACGGAGCTAGAATTTGAGCCCTGGGCCTCTGATTCTCTTAACTGTTTCACTGTTTCAGAATAGCCAGGAGAGAAGGAATTTGGTTAGTCCTCTTAAAAGAAGGGAGTCAGTTAAGTTTTTTAAGTTTTCTGAGCAGTGGAGAAATTTACGACATACAGGATTTTAGGGAGATTTAAGTTTTTGGTGGCTGCTTGTTTCTCTTTTTCTACCCACCATCCTGGGCAGTCAGGAGACTGGGCTGTAGGTGATGCATATTGTGCCCCAAACAGCTCTGGCCGTCTAGGGCTTTGGCACAATGGCCACATCTTGAGTTCTTGGGCTGCACTTAGTTGCCCTAAGAACACTACTTTTGAAGAATGCTTTCTAGGTCATAAAGTGTGCTCATATTCTTGTCACATTTGATACTCTCAGTAGCTCCATGACATAGGCAGAGTAGAGAATCAAGCTCTCTATCAAATAGAAGAGTAAACTGGGGCACAAGCACTGTGCAAGTGGAAACAGGGCCACATGTCCTGTGAATCACAGAACTGAGTCTGCCTGGCTACTTATGCTGCCTGGCTCCTAGTCCAGTGTCTTTTCACCACACCATGCTGTTCTCAGCTTGGTAGAAGTCAAGGTGTTGGAACAGCAGACATGGAATGGAGCATTGACTTCAATGCCCAGCTCACTTGGCTCTTCTCTCTCCAGACCTGGACAAATTCGCTGCTGAAGATATCATCGATCCCATTGCAAAGGCCAAGATGGTGGCTTTGAAAGGCATCAAGAAGGTGATGGCTCAGGGCAGCATTGGAGTGGCACCTGGTATGAACAGGTAAGACTTGGGGGGTAGGAGGGTTGGTCCTTTCCTTTTCCGATCCTTCCCCTATCCTTCCTGATCTTTCTACTTGTCCAACCTCTTTGCTTTTCAATATTCCTCATCATGTCCTTTTTGCTTTGGCGGACTCTAGGCAACAAGTATCTCTGCTAGCCCAGAGGCTCTCAGGGGCACCCGGTGGTGATCTGCAGAACCACGTGGCAGCTGGAAGTGGCCAGGTAAATGGTCAGGTGGGAGTAGGAACTTGTGTCGTGTGCCATTGGGCCACCCTTCTTAGGGCCTGGTACAGACACTGACCCTTTATTAGTCTCTCTCATCACAGGAGCGGAGTGCCAGTGACCCCTCCCAGCCTCGTCCCAATCCACCCACTTTTGCCCAGGGAGTGATCAGTGAGTATGCGCATGGGGAGGCATATGTAAGGAAGTGACTTGGGGCATGTGGGGACAAGAGGGCTTTGGGTCACCATTTTGCAGTCCCTGACTCCCCACTTTCTTTCCCAGATGAGGCAGACCAGCGGCAGTATGAGGAGTGGCTGTTCCATACCCAGCAACTCCTCCAGATGCAACTGAAGGTGCTAGAGGAACAGATCGGGGTGCACCGCAAGTCCCGGAAGGCTCTGTGTGCCAAGCAGCGCACTGCCAAAAAGGCTGGCCGTGAGTTCCCAGAGGCTGATGCTGAGAAGCTCAAGCTGGTTACAGAACAACAGAGCAAGATTCAGAAACAGCTGGATCAGGTGGGGATGGCAGACCTTGACCTAGCAACCAGGAGCCTGGAAGGAGGGATGGCATGGGTGGGCAGGCTTCAGGCTGACCTCCTTGACCCTCCCATGTTAGGTCCGGAAACAGCAGAAGGAGCACACTAATCTCATGGCAGAATATCGGAATAAGCAGCAACAGCAGCAGCAGCAGCAGCAGCAGCAACACTCAGCCGTGCTGGCCCTTAGTCCTTCCCAGAGTCCCCGGCTACTCACCAAGCTTCCTGGTCAGCTGCTCCCTGGCCATGGGCTGCAGCCACCACAGGGCCCCCCGGGTGGACAAGCTGCAGGTCTTCGCCTGCCCCCCGGGGGCATGGCACTACCTGGACAGCCTGGTGGCCCCTTCCTCAATACCACCCTGGCCCAACAGCAGCAACAGCAACATTCTGGTGGGGCTGGGGCCCTGGCTGGCCCCTCAGGGGGCTTCTTCCCTGGCAGTCTTGCTCTTCGAGGCCTAGGACCTGACTCGAGGCTTTTACAGGAAAGGCAGCTGCAGCTCCAGCAGCAGCGCTTGCAGCTGGCCCAGAAATTGCAACAACAGCAGCAGCAGCAGCAGCATCTCCTAGGACAGGTGGCAATCCAGCAGCAACAGCAGCAGGGCCCAGGGGTACAGACGAACCAGGCTCTGGGTCCCAAGCCCCAGGGACTTCTGCCTCCCAGCAGCCATCAGGGCCTCTTGGTCCAGCAGCTGTCCCCTCAGCCACCCCAGGGACCTCAGGGCATGCTGGGCCCTACCCAGGTGGCAGTATTGCAACAGCAGCAGCAGCACCCTGGAGCTTTGGGCCCCCAGGGCCCTCACAGACAGGTGCTTCTGACTCAGCCCCGGGTGCTGAGTTCCCCCCAGCTGGCACAGCAGGGTCAGGGCCTTATGGGACATCGCCTGGTCACAGCCCAGCAGCCGCAGCAACAACAGCACCAACAGCAGGGATCCATGGCAGGGCTTTCCCATCTCCAGCAGGGCGTGATACCACACGGTGGGCAGCCCAAACTGAGCACTCAGCCTATGGCCTCCTTGCAGCAGCAGCAACTACAGCAGCAGCAGCAGCAGCTACAACAACAGCAGCAGCAGCTTCAGCAGCAGCAGCAGCAGTTACAGCAACAGCAGCAGCTACAACAGCAGCAGCAGCAGCAGTTACAGCAGCAGCAGCAGCTTCAACAGCAGCAGCAGCTACAGCAACAGCAACAGCTTCAGCAGCAGCAGCAGCAGCAGCAGCAGCAGCAGCAGCAGCAGCAGCAGCAGCAATTACAGCAACAGCAGCAGCTTCAACAGCAGCAGCAGCAGATGGGCCTCTTGAACCAGAGTCGAACTTTACTGTCTCCTCAACAGCAGCAGCAGCAGCAGCAGCAGCAGCAGCAGCAGCAGCAGCAGCAGGTGACACTTGGTCCTGGCATGCCAGCCAAGCCTCTGCAACACTTTTCTAGCCCCGGAGCCTTGGGCCCAACCCTCATCCTAACGGGCAAGGAACAAAGCATTGTAGAGACGGCTCTTCCTCCAGAGGCCACCGAGGGGCCCTCCACACATCAGGGAGGATCGTTAGCAATAGGGACTGTACCTGAGTCAGTGGCTACTGAACCAGGAGAGGTAAAGCCCTCACTCTCTGGGGACTCACAACTCCTGCTTGTCCAACCACAGGCCCAGCCTCAGCCCAACTCTGTGCAGCTGCAGCCACCTCTGAGGCTCCCAGGACAACAGCAGCAGCAAGTTAACTTGCTCCACACAGCAGGTGTGGGAAGCCATGGGCAATCAGGCAGTGGATCATCTTCAGAGGCCTCATCTGTGCCCCACCTGCTGGCCCAATCCTCTGTTTCCTTAGGGGAGCAGCCTGGGCCCGTGACCCAGAACCTTCTGGGCTCCCAACAGCCCCTGGGACTAGAGCGGCCCATGCAAAATAATGCAGGGCCACAGCCTGCCAAACCAGGATCTGTCCCCCAGTCTGGGCAGGGCCTGCCTGGGGCTGGAGTCATGCCTACAGTGGGTCAGCTTCGAGCACAGCTCCAAGGAGTCCTGGCCAAAAACCCACAGCTGCGGCACTTGAGTCCTCAGCAGCAGCAGCAGCTACAGGCGCTACTCATGCAGCGGCAGCTACAGCAGAGTCAGGCAATACGCCAGACCCCTCCCTACCAGGAGCCTGGGACCCAGCCCTCTCCCCTCCAGGGCCTCCTGGGCCGCCAACCCCAACTTGGGGGCTTCTCTGGATCCCAAACAGGCCCCCTGCAGGAGCTCGGGGCAGGGCTTCGACCTCAGGGCCCACCCCGGCTCCCTGCCCCACAAGGAGCCTTATCCACAGGACCAGTCCTTGGCCCTGTCCATCCCACACCTCCACCATCCAGCCCCCAAGAGCCAAAGAGACCTTCCTCACAATTACCTTCCCCTAGCTCCCAGCCCCCCTCTGATGCCCAGCTTCCCACCACCCAGCCAGGAACCCCCAAGCCCCAGGGGCCACCCTTGGAACTGCCTCCTGGGAGGGCCTCACCTGCTGCTGCCCAGCTTGCGGATACCTTCTTTGGCAAGGGCCTCGAACCTTGGGACCCCTCAGACACCCTAGCAGAAGCCCAGAAGCCGGAGCAAAGCAGCCTGGTACCTGGGCATCTGGAGCAGGTGAATGGGCAGGCGGTGCCCGAGCCACCCCATCTCAGCATCAAACAGGAGCCTCGGGAAGAGCCATGTTCCCTAGGAGCCCAGGTGGTGAAGAGGGAGGCCAACGGGGAGCCAGTAGGGGCACCAGGTACCAGCAACCACCTCCTGCTAGCAGGCCCTCGCTCAGAGGCTGGGCATCTGCTCTTGCAGAAGCTTCTACGAGCAAAGAATGTGCAACTCAGCACTGGGCGGGGGCCTGAGGGGCTGCGAGCTGAGATCAACGGCCACATTGACAGCAAACTGGCTGGGCTGGAGCAGAAACTACAGGGTACCCCCAGCAACAAGGAGGTGAGTACTCTAGCTGGAGTGGAACAGACAGTGGGGTCCAGTGCCCGGGGGCTGAGTGAGCAGGTCTGGGTAAGACAAGAGGCGAGAGCTCTGAGGAGGATAGCAGCCTTCAATGTGGTTTATCTGGCTTAGGATACAGCAGCAAGGAAGCCTTTGACACCGAAGCCCAAGCGGGTACAGAAGGCAAGCGACAGGTTGGTGAGCTCCCGAAAGAAGCTGCGGAAGGAGGACGGGGTCAGGGCCAGCGAGGCCTTGCTGAAACAGCTGAAACAGGTGACCCCCAGGAGCCAGTCCCCTGGTCCCATCCCAGGATGGGGGGCAGCCTGGCCCCCAGCTGTGCAGTGGCAGAGATGTACATGCTGCGGGTTTCCAACCATGTCATCTTGCCCCTCCTAGGAGCTGTCCCTGCTGCCCCTCACGGAGCCTACAATCACCGCCAATTTTAGCCTCTTTGCTCCCTTTGGCAGTGGCTGCCCAATCAACGGGCAGTGCCAGCTGAGGGGGGCCTTTGGAAGTGGGGCACTGCCTACTGGCCCCGACTACTATTCCCAGCTGCTTACCAAGGTCAGAAAAATGGCAATACCTTTTGGGGATGATGAGGTTCTTGGGGAGGTGGAGATGGGGATGGCAGGCTTGAGGAAATTGCTGACATAGTGTAGGGCCAGGAGATTATGTCAGTCTCCCTATGCCATCTTGCACACAACACCCCACCCCACCCCCAGAATAACCTGAGTAACCCGCCGACACCACCCTCGTCGCTGCCCCCCACCCCACCCCCATCGGTGCAGCAGAAGATGGTGAATGGTGTCACTCCATCTGAAGAGCTGGGGGAGCACCCCAGGGATGCCGCCTCTGCTCGGGATACTGAAGGGACCCTGAGGGGTAAGTCAGGAGCAGAGTGGGCTTCTCCTTCCCTGGTAGGACTTGGTGGCTGGGGTCCAAGCCAATTAGTGTGCCCTGTTGTACAGTTTAAGATAGGAGTGGGTTGCATGTTGTTCTGTGTATATACATGACTGGGTATATGAGATAGGGACTTCTTCAGGACTGACTAATTGGAGGCAAGGATGGGCTTCTGGAGTCCAGAGCAAAGGTAACAGAGTAGGGAGAGTGTTAATGAAACTTTTGCTTGTAAGGAATAGCCCAGCTTCAGTGGGTATGAACTACAGTCAGATCTGGATTTGAATTCTGGCTCCTGTGTTCCTTTAGCTGTGTTACTGCAGCCAAGTAACTTGACTGACTTGTGTGAGCCTCAGTTTTCTTACTATGAGATAGATAATCCCTAATGGATTTGCTAAGAGGCTATAAGCAAAGCATGCACCTGAAGAGTCCACTCCTTAGAAAGTTTCAATATGGCTCATCTGCCCCAAACTGCTAGATGGGTGGATGGGTAGACAGTGGTCGTGATGGCTAAGCTAGATCTTGTACTAGTTAGGGCTGAAATACGGGGAGAAAGCACCATCGGCTCTGGCATCTCTCAACCTGGCTTTTCTTTTCCTACCTACCCCTCAGATGCTTCAGAGGTGAAGAGTCTAGACCTGCTGGCCGCCTTGCCTACGCCTCCACACAATCAGACTGAGGATGTCAGGTGCAGTTGGGGCCAAAAATGGGGTTGAGGAATTGGGGTGGGAGACAGGTTGCCTTATTTTTCCTTTGGCTAATGGCAGATTCAAGTAAGGCTGTGACATCTGCTGATCTCTAGATTTGGGAGAGGGTATCTGCCTGGCTGTAGCAGTGATTGTTTACTTTTGGCCCACAGGATGGAGAGTGACGAGGACAGCGATTCTCCTGACAGCATTGTGCCAGCTTCATCCCCTGAGAGCATCCTGGGGGAGGAGGCCCCTCGTTTCCCACAGCTGGGCTCAGGCCGGTGGGAGCAGGATGACCGGGCTCTCTCCCCCGTCATCCCCATCATTCCTCGGGCCAGCATCCCAGGTAGAGGCTGTTCTGGGCATGGACCAGACCTGGCCAGGCCAGGCTGCATTGTCAGAAGCTGGGGAGAGAGGCACCTGCAGCTTATTTATACAGATCTCTCTTTCTCAGTCTTCCCAGATACCAAACCTTATGGGACCCTGGATCTGGAGGCCCCTGGGAAGCTGCCTGCCACAACTTGGGAAAAGGGCAAAGGAAGCGAGGTGTCAGTCATGCTGACGGTTTCTGCTGCTGCAGCCAAGGTGTGTCCTGGGGGTACCTCGGAGGCCAAGGTGGTGCTAGTCAGGGAGCAGTCCTAGAATCTTGTCTGGATAAGTTTAGTCATTCAGAACTGTGTTGAGAACCTACTGTATGAAAGCCTGAGCTGGACTGTGGGATTAGGGAAAATGAAGCACGAGGGATCCTTGACCTCGAGGGGCTCATAGTTCAGTGGTAAAGAGGCAAGTCAACAAATAGGAGAGTGTGTAAAATGTGACAAATGCTGCAAGACAGCACGTCCCTGGTCACATTGGGTGGAACTCTGTTTTTGAAAATGTTACCAGGTTTTTGTGGTCAAAGGAAATTAGAAATCCCAGTTAAAATAACAAAACAGTTTTTTTATGACAAGACTCTTCACATCCTTTACTTTGCCAACGTGTATTGTGAGTTTCCAAGTAGTGGATGTAGCATGTGTCATTTCTTAAACTTAGTTGACACCGGTCTCTTTTTTATGGAGCTCCCGTTAGTGCCCACAGCAGTTTGGAGAAGGAGAGCTGGATGGCAGAGGGCAAGACTGACCGGCCGATTGGGAAATTGTATTCTGGGTGTCCTTGTTCCCACCAAGCTGGTGGGAGTGCTCACTCCACACGGCTCTCCCACCCCCTTTCCTGCCCTGGCAGAACCTGAATGGTGTGATGGTGGCAGTGGCAGAGCTGCTAAGCATGAAGATCCCCAACTCCTATGAGGTGCTGTTCCCAGAGAGCCCCGCCCGGGCAGGCATTGAGCCTAAGAAGGGGGAAGCTGAGGGCGCTGGTGAGTATGGCAGGGAAGCTCCTTGGGACCTGCAAGGAATGATTCTGGTGGGAGGCTCTGACCCCTTCCTTCCTGCAGGTGGGAAAGAAAAGGGTCTGGGAGGCAAGAGCCCAGAAGCTGGCCCTGATTGGCTGAAGCAGTTTGATGCTGTGTTACCTGGCTATACCCTCAAGAGCCAGTTAGACATCTTGAGCCTTCTCAAACAGGTGGGTCTGTTGGAGGAAAGGGGGTGGGTATCTAGCTAGGACAGAGAAGGCAAAGGGTTTTTGGGCTAGTGGAATCTGGGTGGGAATAGAGAGGGGACTAGTTAAGTGAGGAGCTGCCACTAACCATCCAGGGCATCTTCCCATAGGAAAGCCCAGCCCCAGAGCCACCCACCCAACACAGCTACACCTACAGCGTCTCCAACCTGGATGTGCGACAGCTTTCGGCCCCACCTCCTGAAGAGCCCTCCCCTCCCCCTTCTCCCTTGGCACCCTCTCCTGCCAGCCCCCCGGCTGAACCCTTGGTTGAACTTCCAGCTGAACCTTTAGCTGAGCCACCAGTCCCCTCGCCTCTGCCACTGGCCTCATCCCCTGAATCAGCCCGGCCCAAGCCCCGAGCTCGGCCTTCTGAAGAAGGTGAAGATTCCCGGCCCCCTCGCCTCAAGAAGTGGAAGGGGGTGCGCTGGAAGCGGCTGCGGCTGCTGCTGACTATCCAGAAGGGCAGCGGGCGGCAGGAGGATGAGCGGGAAGTGGCAGAGTTTATGGAACAGCTTGGCACAGCCCTGCGACCTGACAAGGTGCCTCGAGACATGCGGCGCTGCTGCTTCTGTCATGAGGAGGGGGATGGTGCCACTGATGGGCCCGCCCGCCTGCTGAACCTGGACCTGGACTTATGGGTGCACCTCAACTGTGCCCTGTGGTCCACAGAAGTATACGAGACGCAGGGTGGGGCTCTGATGAATGTGGAGGTTGCCCTGCACCGAGGACTGCTCACCAAGTGCTCTCTATGTCAGCGCACTGGTGCCACCAGCAGCTGCAATCGCATGCGTTGCCCCAATGTTTACCATTTTGCCTGTGCCATCCGCGCCAAGTGCATGTTCTTCAAGGACAAGACCATGCTGTGTCCAATGCATAAGATCAAGGGGCCCTGTGAGCAGGAGCTGAGCTCTTTTGCTGTCTTCCGGCGGGTCTACATTGAGCGGGATGAGGTGAAGCAAATCGCCAGCATCATCCAGCGAGGAGAGCGGCTGCATATGTTCCGTGTGGGGGGTCTTGTGTTCCACGCCATTGGACAGCTGCTCCCCCACCAGATGGCTGACTTCCACAGTGCCACTGCCCTCTATCCCGTGGGCTACGAGGCCACTCGCATCTACTGGAGCCTCCGTACTAACAACCGCCGCTGCTGCTACCGCTGCTCCATCGGCGAGAACAACGGGCGGCCAGAGTTCGTGATCAAAGTCATGGAGCAGGGCCTGGAGGACCTGGTCTTCACTGACGCCTCTCCCCAGGGTGAGCAAGGGGCCCTTGAAGTGGTAGTGTGAAATTGGGCAAGTTTCTCCCAGAATCACCTTTATGATGTTGAGAGGAGATCTGTGGGCTCCTGGGGAGGGATCTTCCTCCCCAACTTTGGGCAGGTGAAGGTCTCTGGAGATCCCCAGAGAAAATGTTTTGGCATCTCTCAGTCACCTTGAATTCCCTTGTAATTGAAGGTATTTCGCTTGTCTAACTGCATGTATTCCAGCTCCTTTTCCTAACCTTGTGGAACTAAAGGATACAGTTCTGAGACCCTGTCATCTAGCTCACCCAATCTGATCCTCAGGTTCCTTATGGTTGTTTTTCGCCAGATAAAATCTTCTGATCTTAGTTTTCGCGTTAATGATAAAAGTAACAGTAGGTGTCATTACATTTTAGCAAGCACGTCCTGTGTGATACAAACTAAGCTGAGTGATTCATGTAGGTTATTTTGTTCACGCAATTCTACAAGGTAAGTACTATCAGTATGCCAAGTTTATACATAAAGGAACTGAGTCATAGAGAGATTTGAGTGTTTGCCTTAAGGCCCCATGGCCAGTATTAGAAACTGAACCCAAGTCTTCTCAACTCCAAAACATGCCTCTTGTTCTGGCTCTCAGTAAGGCCCGTGGCCTGTGCTGGGTACCCTGGGCCCTGGGTTCATGTTTCTGTGTCACAGGGCTCTCTGATGTCCCTCCAGGGTTGTTGAGGGAGACTGAGACTGGGAGGCCAAGAGGGGGTCCTGAGGAACCACACACTCTCGTGACAGAGGGATGAGCAGCTACAGAAAACAACTATAGTTTTGGATCAAGGTTAGGACTGAGGTTAGTGAGCAGAAGAAGTTGCCTCTGAGGGCTGCTCTCTTTCCTCTCCTCTCAGCGGTGTGGAATCGCATCATTGAGCCTGTGGCTGCCATGAGAAAAGAGGCTGACATGCTGCGGCTCTTCCCTGAGTACCTGAAAGGCGAGGAGCTCTTTGGGCTGACGGTGCATGCGGTGCTGCGCATAGCTGAATCAGTAAGGAGGGGGCCGAGGGCTGGGAGCCAGGTGGGCACCGGGAGTGTTGTTCCTGCCCCAGAAGTACTCAGGCTAAAGTGAGCATGATCTGTGCCCACAGCTGCCTGGAGTGGAGAGCTGCCAAAATTATTTATTCCGCTATGGACGCCACCCCCTGATGGAGCTCCCGCTCATGATCAACCCCACTGGTTGTGCGCGATCAGAGCCTAAAATCCTCACACACTACAAACGGTGAGCTTATGGCTGCAGCCAAGGGATGTGGGTGTGGGGCTTGGTAGGCACCCTCTGGCCAATTATGAGTATTCAGGGTTACAGATCAGAGTTCCCTTGGAGAGACTGGGGGGATAACTTTAGGCCTCCTGATTAAAGGGTACACAGGATCACTAGGGTATCCCTTTCCACCTCCCCCAACCCAGGTGTTCTGGGTTGACCTGTCATCCAGGGACAGACTTATCTTGGGCACCCTGGGAATGACCATTGGGGAGGATCTGGGTAGACAGTGGTGAAATATTATGAAATGTATAGAGGACCCAGTCACCACCTTCCTTTCCTGTTTTGTTTCTGGGGGCCTGTGATTCTTCCAAACCTCAGACAGATGCCCTATGAGTGCTAGGTTCACCATCCCTTCCCCAGGCTGAGTTGGTGTCAAAAATAAATAATTAGGAATATAATAGGAAAATAATAAAACCTTACATTTGTATAGCACTTTATACTTTTTTTTTCAAAGCGTTTTCACATCCATTATCTCATTTGATCCTCACAACAACCATATGAGGTAGGTAGGGCAGGTGGTATGATCCCCATTTTACAGCTGAGAAAACTGAGACCCAGAAAAGTTAAATGACTAGACAAAGGTCGCACAGCTGGGACCAGAGCCTTGCCACTTGACTTGTGGTTCACTGTTCTTTGTGTGTACCACAATAGCCTGACCTTGGTCCCTGGGTAGAGGGAGGCAGAATCCATGGTAGCAGGGCTTTCTTGGAGGCCTTTGGTTGCTTCTTGGGCTGCTGTAAAGCGTCAGACTCTGCCCCAGTCAGCCCTAATCCTTGATGCTCTGTAACAGTGGTTTTCAAACTGTGTGTGTTCCAGAAAGCCCTGGAACACATAAACTGAGTGGGGAGAACGTGGCCCTCCCCATGCATAACTCCCCCTTCCCCAAATTGGATTCAACCAGAAAAATTCTGTTTCCACCTAGTTTATGTATTGGAGTTCCTGTAAAGTTTTGTTAAAAAAAAAAATTCTGCTGTATAAAAAATATAATCAAAAACGTTTGAAAACCACTGATCTGGGATGGGCAAGAATTTGGCTGGTGCCCTAGGGTGGTGGAAAGGCATCCTGCCAGGCAGCAGTAATTCCCCTGCACTGAGCCATCTGCACAGAGCCCAATCGTATGTCAGAGTAGGGGACAGTCTGAAGAAAGGAAAGGTTACCACCTTTTGGCTGTGAATTCAGAGCCAGTTTTAATTCAGATCCAGCCCCGTGTGGTAGACACGGCTACCAGTATAAGCAGGAGCTTCCAGCATAAGCAGGAGGTAGGACTCAGATATTTGAGCAAATCCTGAGCTTAAATTCCAGGCCTGAGCTGCTTAGGGAAGATGTCCCAGAGGAGCACGGCCTTGAGTCCAGTTTGGCAGGAGGGTGGTAGAAGGTAGGGTGATGGGAGAGCAGGCTCAGTGTAGGGGAATCAGGGCCCCTTCCCTCCCTTCACACCCCCACCCCCCATCCTGGGCTCTCTGTGCCACCCAGGGTGTTGGAAGGGTCCCTGTAGCTAGTTGCTGCCTCACCAAAGCCAAGACCCAGATGCCTCCACTCCATTCCCAAGGCAGCACACACCCCTAACTGGAGTGTCACACATCCCAGGGAGGAAGCGGGTGGTGTGCGTCTGCTCTGAGGGAGAGCTGTCTTGTCATGGACTATATCACCTCCCAGGCCCCACACTCTGAACAGCACCAGCATGTCCAAAGCATATCAGAGCACCTTCACAGGTGAGACCAACACCCCGTACAGCAAGCAGTTTGTGCACTCCAAGTCATCTCAGTACCGGCGGCTGCGCACCGAGTGGAAGAACAATGTGTATCTGGCTCGCTCCCGTATCCAGGGCCTGGGGCTCTATGCAGCCAAGGACCTAGAAAAGCACACAATGGTCATCGAGTACATTGGCACCATCATTCGCAATGAGGTGGCCAACCGGCGGGAGAAAATCTATGAGGAGCAGGTATGGGCTGGCAGAGGGGCCGTGATAGTGCATGGTCCACACTCAGCCAAGGGCAAGGGGCAGGACTGGGGCCAGAGGAGCAGGTGGAAAGCTGTGGGAAGAGGAGGGGAGAGGCAGAAGAAAGGAAGAATAAGAAACAAAGATAAGCCCACTACCTGATCCCACCACCTCTGCTGCCATTCTCTGATATTCTTGCTGCTTCTTCTGCAACCTCTGCCTTTCTAGAATCGAGGCATCTACATGTTCCGAATAAACAACGAACATGTGATTGATGCTACGTTGACTGGAGGTCCTGCCAGGTGAGAGAAGGATGAGAAGAAGGGATTTACGGGTCCCTGAGGGTGGCATTCTGGGGGTGGGCCAACAAGGAACCAGAATCATCCAACTCAAATTGCTTGACATCTCTGACTCTGTCTCACTGCCTAGGTACATTAACCATTCATGTGCCCCTAACTGTGTGGCAGAAGTTGTGACATTTGACAAGGAGGACAAAATCATCATCATCTCCAGCCGGCGAATCCCCAAAGGAGAGGAGGTAAGAGGAAGCATCCTCAGTGAGTGACAAAGAAGCTCCTTCTTCTCTGTCCTTCCCCAGGAGTCAAGTTCCAAGGCCACTGCCCTCCCCCACTTCCTCTGGGGGGCTGGTATTGATTCTGCCCTCTTCTCTTTCCAGCTGACCTATGACTATCAGTTTGACTTTGAGGACGATCAGCACAAGATCCCCTGCCACTGTGGAGCCTGGAATTGTCGGAAATGGATGAACTAAGAAGCTTTGAGGCTACCAGGCAGGGGAGTCCCCCCACCCCCAACCTCTTCCCTGAAAGGGATGAGGGGGAAGAGAGGTAGCAGCCAGAGCCAGGACCCAGGGCTGGGGCTGCCGGCTGACCGGAGCCCCTGGAGCAGGAGGCTGGGGCAGAGGGCCCTAGGCCAAGCCCGCCCTGGGCACCAGGGACGACCCTCTTCCCCGCCACCGGCCCCCAGGCTAGCATCTCTGCCCCCAGCTCCAGGAGGGGCCAGACAGAAGCAGCCATTGGGCATCTCAGGTTTGAGGGGGATATGGGCCGGGAACTACCCAGAAGCATCTGGGAGGCAGCAGGGAGGGGGGAGGAGGATGTGTGGCCGGGCCTCACAGCCCTGCTGCTCCCACCGACCTCTCTGGCCCAACTCAAGGCTGCAAAGAGACTTGACTAAGCTTGACAATCCCAAAGGCCGGGTCTCACACCTGGCCCTGCCTGCCGGGTCCTGCCCCCACCCTCACCCCCATCCCCTTCCCTCTCAATCTGTCTCTGTCTCCCTCTTCTCCTCTGTGTTTCTGTCTCTCTATGGGTTGTGTTTCCTTGTTTTCCACTCTGACAAATGCAACATGAACGGGAAAGAGGCGCCCAGCTGCCCAGGAGGGCAAGCCAGGCAAGCCGGGCAAGGAGACCCCGCACCCACACCTACCTCATTTAAGTGTTGGATTTTTTGCTGTTTTGAAATGTGAGACCCTCTCCAAGCCCCCTACTGCCCCAACCCTCTCCCCCACCTCACTGCCCTCTTCTGAGTGGGTGGAAGGGGGGTAGGAGGAAGAAGAAAAAACAACAACAAAAAATCCATCTTTGTTTTTAATTATGGGCATGGGATGGTGGTTGAGGCTAATGATGAAGATTGGGGATGACTGGCCCCTAGTTGCTCTAGGACTTCCTTCTCCATCTGGACATGGGGGCAGGAGGGGTGTGCTAAACCTAGGACCAGGATATCTCCCTCCTGTTTTCCCAACCCCATCATGAGCCCATTTGCCCTCCAGCCCCTGGATGGGGTGGGTGGGTGGTAGGGTGAGGGCTATCCCTGAGTGGCATGCCCATACCCAGTGAGGCAGGGTGTGGCCCGGAGCTCCCACTTTCCCTCAGTCACCAAACTGCTGCTGGTCTGGTGGGAAGGGGTGGTGATGTGGGGGTGGGGGAGCTTAGTGTCAGCGCGGGGAGGGTGGGGGGTATTTATCTATTTATACATGGGATTGTACATAGTCTTGTGGGGCATGGGGGAGCCGGCTGGAGGTGAGAACCCTCCCCTCTCCCCCAACCCCCGGGGAGAGCAAATGTAAAACTACTAATTTTTGTGCTTTATATATTCTATATAAATATATCTATTTTCTTTTTACAAAACCAGTTTATAAATGGTAGGGGGGCGTGGGGCGGACACATGGAGCTCCCCTTGTGGGGGGGCCCCCTCCATTACCCAACCTACCGCCCTTTTCCTCACCCCCTCCTCCCCACCCCCTGGCTGTGACTGCTGTAAGGTGGGGGTATAGAGGCTGGGCGATTCCCACCCCGTTTTGTATAGTTGGACTATGTTATAACGCACAAAAGTGAGCTGGCCCCAGGGGGAGCCAGAGGGTAATGGGTTCCCCTGCCTCCCTTTCCTTCCCCTTTCTGCCCAAGCTTGTGCTGCAGTTGAACCTCTTCCTGGGGGTAGGGGTAGGTCAGGGGCTGGGTGAGGCCCCAGACCCCTCTCTGGTAGGGAGCCATGGGGATGAAGATGAAGCTTATATGCAGTTCTCTCCTAGGGGCTGTGGGCAAAGGGCATTTTGTAATTAATATTTTCAAGAATCAAATGTCTGGAGTGTAGGGGTGGGCTTGGTGGCGGTGTAAGGGCGGGCCTGCTGGAGGGGGAGCACGGTCGCTGTTGTGATTTTAGGTTTGTTTTTGTTTTGTTTTTGAATTTGGGGGGTTGCGGATTGATGGGGGTAGGGAGATTTTTTTTTTTTAAGCTGCTTCCTCAACTGTTTCAAGCTGCAAATGTTTTAAGAGAATAACATCCCCCCACCCCCACAGAAACCACTGTAATTAAATCAGACAGTGGGGAGACCAGGCTGCTGCCCCCAAAGCCATTGGGTGTTCTTTTCCAAGAGCAAAAAGTCTAGGCTACAGGGAGGGGGAGATTGGCTCCTGCGAGTCAGGCTCTAGTTGGGGCTTGGTTCCTTGGATTGGGAAAAGGGGATGGGGCAGACTTTGTAAGCATATGCTAGGTATCCGATAGTCCTGTAGAATTTAGAGAAGAAACCTTATACAGTTTTTAATTTTTATATAAACTAACTCAGACCCAAGCTACAAGGTTGGAATTTTGGTTGTTGGTTTTTTTTAAGTACCCCGCCTGTATAATTGCATCAGAATTCCTTCCCCTCCCTCCCCCCTCCCCGTGTTTGTATTTTGGGTTGGTTTACACTTGCACATATTCAGTTTTCAGTTTTCCCCCTTTACGGTCTTCTCCCCTCACCTCCAGGACCCTCCCCCTTTTTAAAAAATAAACCTCTGACAAGTGTGAATCCCGTGAAGACTTTATTTTGTGTTGTGTGTATCCTGTACAGCAAGGTTGGTCCTTCGTAACAGCGGATGAAATGATTCCCTTTTTTAAAGCGCCCTCTCTCCCTCCACCCCCCGCCCCCCTGTCCTTGGCATGTTTTGTATCAGCGATCATTCTGAACTGTACATAATTTATGTTGCAAGAGGCAAAGGGCAAGTTTTGGATTTTGCTTCTTCAAAGTTTGTTTTTAAACGACAAATAAAAAAAGAACATTTTAAATACAAGCGGCTCCGTCCCGTCACCCTCGCCATCGGTGGGATCTGTGAGGTCCGACAGGACCCGGGGAGGGCGGTTTCTGAGCCCAGGCCACGCCGGAAGGGTGAGCTGCCCGCCTTCCGCCTTCGGCTTCCGTCTGTCCTGACGTAAGCGGATGTGGCGTTGCCGTACCGGACGTGGGGCGGGGCCTTCTCCGCCCCCCGGCCCTGGTGAGCTTCCTAAGTGAACGGACCCGGCCGGCGTCTCGCAATGGAGACGGTGAGGAGCGCGGGAGGGTGGCTGGGGGGCGCTGTGGAGCCTGAAACCCCGGTCAGGGGACGGGGAAGCCTGGGCCAGGGCCGGTGCTGGTGCCCAGTAAACGAAGCCGGGGGTCCTATCCCGTGACCCTGCCCCTCCGCTCTTCTGAGCGCATCTCCTAGGACTGGGCCGCGCCTGTGCCTGCCTTCCGTCCGCGGTACTTTTTTGCCCTGGCGGGGAGTGATTCCTCACTCCCTCCTTGGAACCCACGTATACGCCGGCTGTCTCGGGCCTTGTTTCCTTTTAGCCCCTCAAGCCCTTCAGAGATTCGCCTGAGAGAGAACAGAGAGAAGGGATGTGATCCAGCTCTCCTGGGTGAGGCAGGGGGTTCCGAGGGACCCCCGCTTGCAGGTACCACCCGGTCCCCGGTTGTCTGAATGTGATTCCTGCAGTCCTTGGTAGAAGAGGTCTGAAAGACTTTTATACCAAACTGAGGTGTCCAGCGGGGTCACATAAACTTAATAAGACGGAAAAGTGGGGTTTCCCTTAAGGAGGGAATCTTTCAGTGTAAGAGGCCACTGTGTCCCTGGACTAGTTTAGGTCATGCCCTGCTCTGCGATTCTAAGTAGGCATGTTGGCATAGCTCCTTGTTGGCGAGCAGGCATTGACCGATTGTGTCAGATCCCTGTCATCCTCCCAGAGATAGCGCAGGTTGTCTGCTACCTGTTTGGACCCATCCTCACTCTCGGGAGCCTTTTACTAGCACTCTGGGATCCTTCCCATTCACTTCCATCTTCAAAAGTTTTTAACTATGTAGAGTAACTTCCTATCTTTGTTTTTATCATCTGCTACTGTAGTTGTGTTAAGGGCTGCAGGTTCACCTTTCTTTGGACCAGTTACATGCCCAGAGTAATTTTTCTTACTGTACTCTTCCTCTGCCTGCAGAGAGGTCATGTCCCTCAGGTTCTAAAGAAGAAACCAGATCAAAGTAGTAAAATGATTTGCAACTGGTCACCCAGGGAAGGGAGTAATTTCTTACAGATTAAGAGAACTTTGAGCAATAATGAAAGGTCTGATTCCATTAAATTCAAAATAACATTTTTAAACTTATAAATGTATTATAGTTTACAAAGCATTTTTATGTGGATTTTCTAATTTAGCCCTCATACTTGATGTACTGGATCAGGTTCTTGGAATAGAAGTTGTTTTAGAAAGAAGAAAAAAAGTCCTACTTTGAGATTTTTCAGCCTAACTGGAGCGGAGGTGAAGGCAAATCAGTGATAGTTGTTACTTGTGGTAGATTGTAATAAGTGCTACTATCAAGATGCAAACAAAGGACTGTGGAACTGTAGGGGAGGGAGAAATTACTGTGAACCCAGGAGAGGGCATTACAAGTTGGGAGAACAGTGTGAGCAAGAGCATAGAAATTGGAACATGTAGAGATTAATTGGGGGTGGCAAAGGGAGCCAGTGGCTTAATGCTGCTGGAGTTCTGGATTTTGGTCACAGTTGGAGAAAAGACTGGAAAAAGTAGGCTGAGGTCAGGTTGAAACTACTGCATACCACATTAAGTTTGAACTTTGTTTTGTAGTAAGGAGACCCATGGAAAATTTATGAGCAAGGTAGCAAGTATGCTTTAGGAATGTTCCTAACAGCTTTCTGTAAGTGGATGGAGCGGCTTCAGAGAGTAATTAGTTCTTCATTGCTGGAGATGAAAGTCCTTTCCAAACCTGAGGGGCTTGGTGAGAGAACTTGGTGACAGCATGAAAAACGAATTGAAGAGGAAATAGATTTAGAACAGGGAGACCAGTTTAGAGAATGCTACAAAAATGAGATGTAAAAGGCTAAGTAAGTTAAAGCTGTGAAAGTGGACAGGCAAGAGATGGATTTGAGGCATTTCTAACATAGCAGCTTAGCTGATAGATGTTAAGGACAAGTTTAGATCATGCCCAACTCTGTGATTCTAAGCAGACTCTTTGGCATAGCTCATTCTTAGAGGAATCAAGACTGCAGTTCTAAGGCAATGCAAAAACAAAGATGGGAACCACAGTAAGGATAAGAGGATTGGAGGGACAGATCCTGTTCTGTTTTGTGTTGAAGCATTTGAGGAGTCTCTGTGACATCTATGGTTGTCCAGCATGCAATTGGAAATGTGGATCAGGAGTCCAGAAGAAATTGTGAGTCTATGTGTCAGATGTAGGGTATGTCTCTGTAACAGTATTTTGTATTTATGTAGTACAGTGGTCTCAGATCCCCTATGTTATTTAATGTAGAGAGAGTGGACATATTTACATCATTCCTGTGTGGAGAAACAGGCAGAAAGATAAAGTCATATTCAGTTGTGTCTGACTCTTATGTAGGTGTCTGTACCTCTGTTTAGCTGTGTGTCTCTTTTCTTTCTCTGTGACTTAGTCTTACGTTTCTCTGTTCATATCACTGTGCATCATTATCAATTTGAGAGTTGAAAAACAAAAGTTGAGAGTTACATGCAAACCCCTCTGCTAAGTGATATGAGGGAGAGCTATCAAGAAGTATAAGTTAGTTCCAGGCTTCCGGGAATTTATCGTCTGTTTGGATAGATAATGAACAGAGTAACTGTAGCAAGTAACTGTAGCACAGTGCAGTAAATAAGTATCATATGGTGGGTACAATAATTTCTACAGAAGTAGCTGTTTCTTTGTATAGATCTGAGACTGTGTTATACCATATGGGTATCTTTACTGTTGAAGAGCCTTCTCTCCCACTTATAAGTGATGAGGTTGTTGTTCTGATAGCTTTGCCAAAATGCCAGGCCAAGCTGATAGTCTTATGCAGCCTGGAGAGAAGAGAGGGAGATGATCCTCTTGCCCCCACCCTGGTGCATTAGGGGAGGGAAGTTTAGGGCTGCCCTGCCAACTTGACCCTGTTTGCCAGCCAATCTCCCAGGTTCAAGCCAAGTCCTTTAACTTCATGTTACTACAGCAGCTATGGAGGTGAAGTAGGACTTGTAAGTTAGTTTTGGGATAGTACCCAGAGCAATTAGAGCCAAAACTATTGGTTCCAGCAGCTGAAAATTATCATAATCCCTCCTGAGTTCCTAGATAACAATGAAATTCTCAAATGTTCCCACTTGAGGGAGCACAGAGATGGTTCTGAAGGTTTCTCTGTATTCAAAGCATTCTCTAATCTTAGACTGTCATGGACAGGGAAGCTTGGAAGACCAACATCTTCTGGGCTGTAGCAGCTTTTGACTCACAAGGGTGCTGAAAGGACTCAAGTCCCCAGTTTCGGAACGTTTATCCTTCTCATCCACCCCTCAGTCATTCAAGCTTTGACTCTCTCTGACAGTCAGCTGCTGCGATCCTCCTCAGATGTGACACTCTCTCGATGGTAGGGGATATGTCAGTGACTCTGGTGCCCACAGCTCCACTTAGTGACTGGGGTAAGGCAGTATGCTCTCTCTGGCTTCCATATTTTTATAAAATAGGTCTGTGAGAATCTTGTGGGGCTAGCCTTAAGCTCACATTTTCTAGTCTCAGCTTTTAAGACGTAATGTTTCATTAGGCAGCAAAGTATATAAGGGCATGAGCTTCGAAATTGCGCAGATCTGTATTCAAATCCCCATTCCACCCATTACCAGCCATGTGACCTTGGGCAGTTTGCTTAATATTTCTTGAACCTCAGTTTCCTAATCTGTGAAAATAAGGCTAATAATAGTATTTGCCTCAGAGCTGTTATGAAGATTAAATGAGATAATATTTCTGAAGGACTTTATAGTGCTTTAAAGGAAGTAATTAGTTCACCAGCCCTTCCCCTCATGTTGCTAGGTTCAAATGGATGGAGCCTAAGATAGGCTGAATCTTTATTTTTCTTGTTTTTCCAGGTCACTTCTTCAGATAGCTACTCAGCTCTGGAAAATGAACATCCTCAAGGTGAGTTTACCGAAGAAAGGAAACTGGTATGAAAACAATACCTCGATCCTAACTTGTCTTCAGCAATCCTTTTGAGTTTCTCCCAGTCTTACCTGGGAAAATCAAAGCTGGGCCAGGCAGATAATGTGCCAAACCACGCAAATCAGGAACAATGATTTGGCAAGATCACCTAGGAATAAATCTTTGGCAGGGTGAGGATGATTAATACCTTCAGTTATCAAACCACTTGGGAGAAACTTTCGAGGTACAGGAAAAACTTCCATAGGCAGCTGTGGGTTGGCTAACCATGTTTTAGAAGTTCCTGGTATGTTCTGAGTAGCCCAGAAATAATGCCACTAAGATTTTATCATCCAGTGATCTCACTAAAGCTGCTGAGTAGACACAAGAAATTATAGAAAGGACTTGAAAAAGCTTAGAACTAATCTAGAAATAGAGGCACTAAACCTTAAAATCCAGGGCACAGGAGAAGGCAATTCTAGCACCTGCCCAAATACCTGGTTAGAATGGAATGGTCTGACCCTAGGTCATCGAGAAAGAGGCAAAACTTACAGGCATCTCTGGTAAAGGATTTTGCCCAGGAACACTCCTAGTCTTCCGAGGACATGTTTATGGCCTTAGGAGTACACACTTTCTCAGAGGATTGACATATGGGATGAAATACTAGAACACATTTTTAAAAGTCAGCGTTCTCCACAACAATGTTTAAATGTTCTGTTTTCATGTGTTGGTATCCAAAAAGGTTAATAGTCATATTTTGAATTACCTGGAGGACTCTTCATAAGTGAGTTCTGCCACATGATATCAGTGCATATTTTATGTTTCTGAGTGCATTTGCATTAGCACCAACTGAGGCAGGGGTGAAAAAACTCAAATTGTCTCCATGGATCAAACAGTGACATGGGCAGCATATAACTATGACAACCTGTCCATCTTGTCATATCTAAAAGGAGGCAGCAACTATCAGGTCTGGTCAATTGCTACCATTCAGGAATTCAAGGTCTAGTTTTGTCAGATCTTCTGATTTTGAAAAGAAACTGAGAATTTGGATTTTGATGTAAATCTCCAGGCTTTTTAAATTGGGCAACTGATTTAAATTATTTTTAAAATACAAGGAAAACCAAATCAAATATGTTTGAATGCCTGTAACCTAAAATGATAGTATTTAACTATCAGTATAGTGTGTCTTAAACTGGTGTCAAAAGACTTGTTCTTGGGAGTCTGTGAGCTTTCAAATTTGAAAAATGACAGTAGCCTTCCAGTTAGAGATACTGGGCTAAACAACGCATTTACTTTTGTTCCTTCACAAAAAGCCACTAAAACCACCATAAAGGAATTATTTTTAAAGATACAAAACCACCAGAATAGGAAGAACAAGAGAGGAGACAATAGCAATGAATTTTTAGAAACTGGAAAGCAGGCAGAAGTATGGTAAATGACTTAGCAGACCTGAGAAAACTGAATTATAAACCAGCAGTGGGGAAAGCCAAGAAGCATTGAAGGTCTAAGAAACAGATCCCAAGATTCCCTCCCCACTGAGTGCAGCGGGGGAGTGCAACTCCCCATCCCAACTTTGGCAAAGATTAGAGGTCTGGAGAGGAGTGCCAGCCCAGGTGAAGGCTGAGGTACTGTGCTGAAAACATGAGCTGAAGTGAACTATACTGAGTGCTGAGACCCCAGTCCTTTTCCCCCATTCAGTTTCCAGAATGCTGACCGAAAAGACCTCATCCTCCAAGCACAAAATCAAATGAATAGTCCTTCTCTCCAGAATCCCATTGATGGGAAAGCCCTAAGAATTATGTAACATAATGAGTACTCAGTATTCCCTGTCTAAGTGGTTCACAGTCAACAAGGCCCATTTATATACGTAGAGCTTCTAATTACCTTTAAAGACTCCATTCTTAAAATATATTTTGAATCCTCCTTTAAAGCAAGGATCACCAGACATCTAAACAAAGCCTCTAACATGAAAAAAGAGATCCAAACTGCCCCAACTCCAAATGGAAAAGAAAAAAAAAAAAAAAAGGAACAAAGGGGAAAAGTCAGTGCATACGGAAGAAAACTTTAAAAATTAACATTAATATGACCTCGGATAAAGAATATATTACACCATGAAACAAGTATAGTATACAATGAAAAAAAAAGTTCAGAAAACAAAAAGGAGCTCTTGGAAATTAATATAATAGCAAAAATTTTAAACTAAGTAGGAAGTTTGAAAAATCAAGTTGAGGAAATCTCCCAGAAAGTAGGATTAAAAATCAAAGAAGTAGAAAAAAATAAATAAATAAATAAAAGAAGAGGGAAATAGAAAAGATACAATAGTACCCCCTTAACCACAGGCGATATATTCCAGGACCCCTGATGGATGTCTGAAATCCCAGATAGTACCAAACTGTATAATTATTATGCTTTTTCTTATACATACTTATGATAAAGTTTAATTTACAAATTAGGCTCAGTAAAAGATTAACAACAGCAATAATAAAATAGAACAATTATAACAATCTACTGTAATAAAGTTATGTGAATGTGGTTGGTCATTCTGTCTCTCTCAAAATATCTTATTGTACAAATTTAATGCCTCTTCCATCATAGCTAACACTTATCACACACTGACCCCATAACTTTTGCAGTTGGAGGTGAAACAGAAAAACTAGCATGAATTCCTTTTTCATTCTTCACAATTTCACAGATAGAAGATTCATTCTCGTCTGTAGATCTTAGCAACCTCAGCATATGATATTTTTTCTTTCCTTTATTAAGTTGAGAACTTTCACCTTTTCACTTATAGGACGTACTTTAGGGCTTCTATTTTACATATCCAAATTGCCAGCATCATTACGTTTGTCCTTTGGGGCCATTACTAAGTAAAATAAGGGTTACTTGAACACAAGCACTGTGATACCACAATAGTCATTCTGATAACAGACGGCTACTAAGTGACCGTCAGGTGGGATACGTTGGACAAAGGGATGATTGACGTCCAGGGCTGAACTGAGCTGAACAGCAAGAGATTGCATCACGCTGCTCAGAATGCTGTGCAATTTAAAACTTATGAATTGTTTATTTCTGGAATTTCCCATTTACTATTCAGACCATGGTTGACCCCAGGTAACTGAAACTGCAGAAAGTGAAACATCGTCAAGGGGGGACTACTGTATTTTAAAAACAACAACAACAACAACAACAACAAATCTTAAAAGGTCATCTTGGAAGTCTAACATCTAAATAATAGGAGTTACAGAAAAAGAAAAACGACAACACAGAGGGAAGGAAACAATCAAGGAAGTAATTCAAGAACATTTCCTGGAACTGAGGAACATTAGTTTTCATATTGAAAGGACTCATTGAATCTTCAGCACAGTGGATGAAATTGATCCACCCAAAGCACAATCGTCATGAGATTTCAGAACACTAGAAACAAAGAGAAGATCCTGAGTTTCCAGAGAGAAAAAAAAAAAGTCACATACAAAGAATCAGAATTGCCGGGGACTCTGAACCAGAAGCTAGAAGGCAATGAAGCAATGCCTTCAACATTCTGCAGGAAAATAAATTCCAACCTAGAATTCTATATCCAGCCAAATTATAAATCAGAGATGAGGGTAAAATTAAGATATCTGCAGGCTACAAGGTCTCAAAAAATTTACCTCCCATGCACCCTTTCTCAGGAAGCTATTGGAAGATGTACTCCAGCAAAACAAGGGAGTAATCAAAAAAGCTGAAAACATGAGATACAGGACACAGGAGTGCCAATAGAGGAGAGACGTGAAAGGGGTCCCCTGCATGGTGATGGAGGAAGATCTCAGGATGACAGCAGTGCACACCAGGCAAACCAGCCCTGATTTGAGCAGGTCAGAAGGCTCCAGAGAGACTTCTTTGGGTAGTTTAAATTGATAGACTGTCTTACGCTTCTGAACTTCTTGAAAGGAGATTTAAGCAATTGGTAAAGAGTTTGGGGGTTGAATTAGCTATAAGTACTATACGTAGAAAATTAAGCAAACAAAAAGACAAGACAATTATTAACTCCAAAGAAAACAAAATTGTGAAAGAAAGAAAAAAAATCAGAGTTTACTATTTGGCTTAGTGCTGAATAATGAATATTCAGTCAAAATTATTTAAATACTGATGTAACCAACCTTACAGTTTAACTTCTGGGAGAATGGGGTGGTGAGAGGTGCATGTTTATAATGGAGTCCTGGTAGGACAGAGAATTGAAAATTTTCATCTTCTTTGCATGATAACAGATAATGCCTAAAAGGGAAAAAATTAAGTAGCCATATAAGCATGTTATTTATAGACATAGAAATAAATACCAAAATAATCAACTAAAAGAGGTCTCATCTCTGAGGAGGGGCACTACAGGGAGATGGGTGCTAGGGACTGCAATTTTTCATAAAAATTTTGTAGAACTATTTTGACTCTTTAAACTGTGTACCTGTATAACTGGTAAAAAAAAATTAAAAACAACTGACATAGGATTTAAGAGCATAAACTTTGGAATCAGGTGGATCTGTGTTTGAATCTTCTTGTCACTAATGATATGACCTTGAGCAGTTTTTTCACTGCTTTCCATCTGTTTTCTGAAAAATAAGGACAATATTTGCCTTACAGATTTGTTGTAAGGATTAAATGGTGTAATATTTTTATGTGCATATAGCATACATACTATGTAGCACATTTGAGCTGTTATTTTGGGGGTTCCTTCTCCAGCTTAGGGCAAGCAATTAAAATCAGAGGAATGGAAAGGTAAACACAGCCAGGGTCTCTGACTTGTCTAGAATAGGTGGGATGATTTCTGTTTTGCAGGGTCATCCCCAGATAGACTTCCAGAGTGTGTGAGGCCAGGATGATTGAACACTGGGCTTTAACCTAGTGTTGATCTGAAATAGCCCAACTTGGACCATGACTTTCTCATATATAGGTCTTAGAAAATGTTTAAGAAGCTTACTTGGATTTTAAGAAGCTTAATTACATTAAAATTTTTCTGCTATTTGTTTTCTTTTTTGTGGAGGAGGGGATTAGGTTTGTTTGTTTGTTTGTTTGTTTGTTTGTTTGTTTTAATGGAAGTACTGGGGATTGAACCCAGGACCTTGTGCATGCTGACATACTCTACCACTGAGCTATACCCTCTCCACTCTTAATTATATCTTAATTGAGAAAAAAGAACAAGAGAAAATGCCAAATATATGAAAGGGAAAACTTGAATTAAAGATGAGAAAAAAAACTGAAAGTTTTTTTTTGGTGGGGGGGTAATTAGGTTTATTTATTTTTAGAGGGGGTACTGGGGATTGAACCCAGGACCTGGTACATGCTAAGCATGCAGTCTACAACTTGAGCTATACTCTCTTCCCGAGGAAAAAACTGTTAGGCTAGAACGGATTAATGAAAGATATTATAGACTTTCTGTTTTAGTCAGCCATCTTTTGCCTAAGGAGCCAGTAGATGTAGTCCCACCTGGGGATGGGGGTTGGATGAAATTATTTCTAAGGGGTTTATCCAGGTTTTGTGGGAACAATAGGAATAAAACAGATAGAATAGGGGGTCTTATAAAATCATGCTGTAAATATGTGAGCAACTACAACACTTATATTTTCTGCCTCTTTTGGTTGTGAATTGTTGCATGGAAGGAAGCTACTAACTATCCTATCCTATGCAGAGACCTCAGAATCCAACAATAGCGTGTATACTTCCTTCATGAAGTCTCATCGCTGCTATGACCTGATTCCCACAAGCTCAAAATTGGTTGTATTTGATACTTCCCTGCAGGTGGGTGAAATCCTCTTTTCCCTCCTCCCTTCCTTGGATCTTCTGATTCAATACCTTTCATCCTATCTCATCCCAAGGGTAATACCCTTGTCCTTCTATGGGGTTAGTCTCATGTTTTCCCCAGCATACCCAGCCCTTGTTGTTTTAAAGTCCTGTCCCCTGTGAATTTCCCTTTGTGATTATTACTGTTTTGGCTATAGGTGAAGAAAGCTTTCTTCGCTTTGGTGACTAATGGTGTGCGAGCTGCCCCTTTATGGGATAGTAAGAAGCAAAGTTTTGTGGGTAAGCAAATGTTTCTGAAACAGAGTTTTATTGACATCTTATGCTGGGAGGGAGAGAAGCTTTGAGCAGTGTTGAGGGCTCTTGTCTCGGCTTCTAGGGATGCTGACCATCACTGATTTCATCAATATCCTGCACCGCTACTATAAATCAGCTTTGGTAAGGAATCAACCCAATGACCAAAACCACTTTCCCTCCCCAGAATCCCTCATTCTCATTGCCTTTCTACCAAGCAAACTACAATGGGTTAATGAAGCACGGAGATCAAGTCTCAAGTTCTCTTGCTTCTACTTTTAGGTACAGATCTATGAGCTGGAAGAACACAAGATAGAAACTTGGAGAGGTATGTAGAGAACTAGGGGTTGTAAAAGGATTAAGGAATGGAGAGTTTCCTGGAAACAGTTTTTCATGATGGTATTTTGTGAACCTCCCTTTTCCCTCAGAGGTGTACCTACAGGACTCCTTTAAACCACTCGTCTGCATTTCTCCTAATGCCAGGTGAGTTCCATCTACCCATCTGTCCAGAATGGGAAAGAGCCTTGCCATCAGAATGGCCAAAGGCCCTAGATAACCAGAGATCCAGGGGCAGAAGAGAGAAAAGACACTCCTTCCAAACACACACACATACTCTTTAGGTCTGGTCTGAACACTGCTTCTCTCCCCCAACCACCTCATTTCCCTGTTTATAAGCACACTCTAAGGAGCTCTTTGACCACTCTTAGGCCCAGCTCTATGAAATTTATCATTTTCCCCTACCTTCCCACAGCTTGTTTGATGCTGTCTCTTCATTAATTCGAAACAAGATCCACAGGCTGCCAGTTATTGACCCGGAATCAGGCAACACCCTGTACATCCTCACCCACAAGCGCATCCTCAAGTTCCTCAAATTGTTTGTAAGTGCTCCTCAGCCCAGTTTTTGCTACTTATATACTGGTTGGAGGAGTATCCAAGGGTGGTTTGGAGGGCCTTGGAAAGATCAAACTGATGGTTCTTTCCTCAGATCACTGAGTTCCCCAAGCCAGAGTTCATGTCTAAGTCTCTGGAAGAGCTGCAGATCGGCACCTATGCCAACATTGCTATGGTCCGCACCACCACCCCTGTCTACGTGGCTCTGGGCATCTTTGTACAGCACCGAGTCTCAGCCCTGCCAGTGGTGGATGAGAAAGGTGAGAGATTGGGCAGAAGGGGAGGGAGGGCTCCAAGGAAGCCAGGGTGGCTCTGGAAAATCTGCTGTCCCCTCAGCTTGGCCCGGAGGGTGATTCTATGGGCAGGGGGAGCCTTGGATGCCAGATCCTCTTTGCTGAGCTGCCTCTGTCTCCCTAGGGCGTGTGGTGGACATCTACTCCAAGTTTGATGTTATCGTGAGTGATTGCGGGGAAGCCGGGAGGTAGGGAAATGGGTAGGGTATTGAATATGGAGAGGGAGAAGAAGAGAGTCTCTTTCGGGACCAGAGGATTTTAGAAGCTTCCAAGCTTTCAAATCCGATTTGAAAAGGAATTGAATGAGTTGGGTGTGGCTTGTGGGCATGGTTGACAATGGCCATAAATCAGTCTGGTGAGGTTGGGTAGGCTCAGGGTTTGGGGCAGGCTCCCTTGCTTCCCTGTATGAATCTTGCTCTCTCTCCCCAGAATCTGGCAGCAGAAAAGACCTACAACAACCTAGATGTGTCTGTGACCAAAGCCCTGCAGCATCGATCACATTACTTTGAGGGCGTCCTCAAATGCTACCTGCATGAGACTCTGGAAACCATCATCAACAGGCTGGTAGAAGCAGAGGTAGGGGGACCAGTGACCCAAAAGGAGCTGAGGGAGCAGCTTTGAGAGTGGGGTTTGGCAAGAAGGGTAGGGGAGCTGAAGGGCTCACCTGAACTGAGGCTGGCACTAAACCTCTTCTGTATTGCTTTATGCAGGTTCACCGACTTGTAGTGGTGGATGAGAATGATGTGGTCAAGGGGATTGTATCACTGTCTGACATCCTGCAGGCCCTGGTGCTCACAGGTGGAGAGAAGCCCTGAATTGGGGGAAGGGGTCAGGCAGCAGCAGGGGATATGCCTCACTCACTGCCTGCCCAGAGCTCTGGGAACTACAGATGAAACCTTTAGAGAATTGTGACTCTGTTCCCTGTCTGAGAGTCCCCTATCCTTCTACATGGGAGCTAGGGAAGGTGTCAGGGGAGGGAAGGAGAATGGATTTTTTTTAGCTGTTCTTATCCTCACATTTGAGGAGAACTTTCAGCCTAGCCCATCCTAGCTCCTGCCCTCTTAGACATAGCCCCCTTTCTGGGTGAACTGTGGGCTCTGTGCTCCTCAGGCAAATTCTGATCTCTAAGAGATCCCCAGATCTCACCTAGCCTTTGCCTCTGTCTCTGTCTCTGACTCCACCATAAGATAATAGGCACAACAAAACTCTTCATAAGGATATTTTTATTCATCCTGTTTCATGCTGTATGAGGAGGCTGAGTTCATTTAGTGGCATTTCTTCCCATAATGGGAGTGAGGAGGATCCTAGGGAGGAGGGCCTTTGGATTCCTGTGCTCAATGCAGATGAAGGGAGATGGGAGTCAGGTGGAGGGGGAGGTCAGAGTGGTTAGCTGAGGTTATTGCTTTTCGTGGCAACCCTAATTAAAATGACAGGAGCCTCTTCATGGTGTTGCAGTGTTTGATTTTTGTAGTTGATAGACACTACTGCTTCAGCCTGCCAACCTCATATGGCTTCTTCAGCTCATCATTAATAACAGCAATAGCACACACATACACACCCTTATGTAAAAGTGTGTGCCAGGCACCATCTCAGTGCTTTACATGTATTACTTCAATTAATCCTCAGAACAATAGTAGATACTATTTCAGTTTTACAGTTTTTTTTTTAAACTGAGGCACAGAGAGGCTAAGTAACTAGCCCAAGGTCACACAGCTAGTAAAATGTAGAACTAGGGTTGAACCCAAACAGTCTTGCTTCAGAGCACACACACTTTACCACTACACTACTTACTGCCTTTATGATTCTCTGTTCATAATTGTTCCCCACCCTACTGCCTGCAGTCCTCCTTAATCACCTCACTTTCCCCTCTGCCCCTACCATAACTGGGACCCAAAGAAAATCCCATAACAGTGCTAGGTCACTAGGGAGTAGACAGACTGAGGGTCTTCTTTAGGTAAGCAGAGAGACTTGCCACCATCATCAACTTTTCTCAGTCAGGGAAGGCTGGACTCTGGATTTTGCTGAGCTGACACTGTTTGAACTCACAAATCCCTTGCCTTTCTTCCAAGGTGAGATATGAGCTGGAGAGCGGGGGATGGAGAGCAGCAGAACTATGGTTGCCCCCTCAGACCCTTTTCTTGTGCTGAAACCATGTAGACCAAAACAGTAGTCAGCACTGATCACCATAGGTACTGCTAGATTGTTAGGTATAAACCAAATTCTGGGTACCATCTCATCAATGCCTTGCAGGTATGATACCATTTCTTACCTAAGATCTGGAGCAATTTCAGAGTAACTCTTTGCCCCTGCTCACACTGTGCCTAAGAACTCTGATGAACCAGCCATGCCATACTGGTTCCTCCAAAGCAGGCTTCCTGATGGTATGGGGGAAAAGCATCAGGGCTCATCAGAGCTCTGCTTTCAGTGCTGCACCGTGGCTTTGGAGAAGCCCCTGCTTCTACTTTCACCCCTTTACAGCTCTCACAGCACATTCCCAGACTTGAGGGAGGGAGGCTTCCAAGTTATTAGAATTAGGGTATGTTTATGTGTGTGGGGGTGGGTGCATGATGAAAAGGACAGATGTCTCTTTATGTCACATTCCATCATGTCTAGGGGGGAGGCAAGGACTTTTAAAACCTTAGGGCTCTGGTGGGAACTGGGTGGAAGGAAGCAACCTCAAGCAAAGAGCCATCGGTGCAGCTGGTAGGTGTAAAGGGGGGTCAAGTGGATGGGGATAGGGGATGTTTGGATTCTCTCTGAAGGTCCATGCTGGGGAGCAGGAGGCCTGGGTTTTGCTTCTCTGGCTCTCAGTAAGTCAATCCTTGTCCTACAACAACCCTCCTGACTCATTACCTTAAAAGGAAGGGTCTGTGCCCAAGGGCTGCATGTACTTTAGTGAAAAACAAATTGGGATCTTCTGCTTCTCCTGTTCCCCCTTAAAACCTAGCCAGTCAGTCCCAGAGTCTGAGGATGGAGCAGAAGGAAAGCCAAGGGACAAAATTTGGAGCCTCATAACCTTCTATTCTTACCTCTTCCTCTCAGGACAGGCGAATTATCCTTTCTTCCTCAGGAATCATTGCCATACACACTCTTTTCTCCCACCTCCCCGCACCCCTCCTCTCCATTGGAGCTGCTGCCATGGTTGCCAGGCATGGTTGCTAAGTCTGCATGGAAGGGTTGGCGTGGGCTGTGCTGCCACTAACATTACCATGGTGAATCAGGGGACACCTGGTATAGGCTTGGGGGGAGGGATCGTGGATGTAAGAACCCTCCCCCCGCCAGGACAGAATAAGCCTAAAAGGTGGTCATCTTGAGCGCCACTTCAGGTGGAAGCTAAGTGAGCTAGACATTGTGGTAGTGGTGACGGGAGAGCTCTACACTGGTAAATAGGGGCCACTTTTATCATTTCAGTTGCTAGGGGATTGGTTTCACCAAGGGAGCACAGCATTCTTCCTGCATCCCATCTGAAAGGGTGCAAGTGCATAAGCACCCTAGTCTCTCCTCCATAAGGCTGAGCAGAGCTGTGTGGGCACAGAACAGTATGACCCCCTCAAATCCTGATTTCTGGTTTGGGGGAGAAAGCCTGCTGCAGGGAGAGGGCTCCATGGGTGCCCAAGGACAAAAGATACATCTTAGAATGGGAGTGTGAGCAGCTTGGATGGCCAAGACAGACTCCTGTGTTCTGCTGTACCAGCAGCCCTGGGCACAACCCTTGAGAGGGTAAGGAGTAAGGGTGTGGGGGTGGCCCTTTTTGACTCCCCCAGAGTCGCACAAAGGCTGCGTGAAAGCCACCCACCTCCTCCTTCCACCGCATGAAAGTGGTTACTCATCTCCTCTCTGCACCCGAACGCTGCTGCCGCTAAAAATAGCCCCCCCCCAGCCGTGGGCCAGCCCCTCCTGCACCCCAACCCCATGGAAACCAGCAGAGAGTGGCAGGCAGAGACCTTGAGTTCCATTCCCATCACCTCCCTGTCGGGGAAAACGAAGTCTGGGGCAGGAAGTCAGGGGCAGAACCCTGCTGGTCAGGCACTCTGACAAGCTGGAGAGTGAAGGGTTAAAACAGCGGGAAGGTTGAAGAAATGCTGGCGGAGGTGGGGGCACTGTCAGCTTGGCAAGAATAAGAACTCCCCTGCCCACTCATGCAGGTCCCATTAGGCTTAGGGGACAAGAGCAGTGGGAAGGGGCTCCCAATCCTGGGCCCCAGGGGGCGGCCGTGCACATGGGGGAGGTAGCAGTGCGGAGCGGTCCGCGCCGTGTCACATGCGCGCGCGCGCACACACACACACACACACACACACACACACAGGCACACACGTGTGCCTGGGTATATATAGTCCCCAGTCGCTAGGCCCGCCGCTCTGCAGTGGGCGCCAGCTCCCTGGGCTGGGAGGGGGCTTTTGGGGCGGGTGGGAGGGTGGGGGGCCGGGGTGGGGTGGGGCAGGATGCTGGATGGCCAGCTATTCTCCGAGGGGCCCGATAGCCCCCGGGAGCCCCGGGATGAGGAGTCTGGCAGCTGCCTCTGGGTGCAGAAATCTAAGCTGCTGGTGATCGAAGTGAAGACTATTTCCTGTCATTATAGTCGCCGGGCCCCTCCTCGACAGCTCATGGACTTCCAGGCCAGCCACTGGGCCCGCGGGCCCCAGATCCGCACGTGAGTGAAGGAGGGGTGAGGGGAAGAGAGTGGTGGGGCGGGGATTGGGATTCGGACCTTCCCGCGGGCACCAGCCAGCGCTGCTGTTCCCCCTTGTCTTTCCCACGCCTCCCCTACCCCATCCCGAGGGCTGGGGCCTGACTCATCCCGCTTGTTTAGGGGGACAGTAGTGGGCGTGAGAAAGGGCAGGTGAGATGGGGCAGACGCTGTTAAAGTGTGCATGGAGAGATGGTGAGGAGTCCCGCTTCGACTTCAGCCCTAACATATGCGCACGTGCACACGCGCGCACACTTACACACACCCCTCCACCCGGCGGCCCCAAATGGTCTCCAGTGCTCCCAGCTCCCCGGACCTCGGCTCCCTTCCCCCACAAACTGCTCACCTGGGTTCCTGCTCATTGTCCCAGGTGTGGGCCGCGCCCGGGATCCCCTGAGCCGCCACACCGCCGGCCCTGGGCCTCCAGGGTGCTGCAGGAGGCGACCAACTGGCGGGCGGGGCCCCCGGCCGAGGCCCGAGCCCGGGAGCAAGAGAAAAGGAAAGCTGCATCGCAGGAGCGGGAGGCCAAGGAGACCGAGCGAAAAAGGCGCAAGGCTGGTGGGGCCCGAAGGAGTCCCCCTGGTCGGTCCCGTCCGGAGCCTCGGAACCCCCCTCGGGTGGCCCAGCCTGCGGGGCTCCCAGCTCCCTCACGGCCGGAGCGCCTGGGGTCTGTGGGGCGACCGTCCCGTCCATCCGCGCAGCCGCAATGCAACCCAGGGGCGGCGTGGGCGGGGCCCTGGGGAGGTCGGCGGCCAGCGCCCCCGAGTTACGAGGCTCACCTGCTGCTGAGAGGCGCTGCCGGGATGGCCTCGCGACGCCGCTGGGACCGGCCGCCACCCTACGTGGCTCCACCTTCTTACGAAGGCCCCCACAGGACTCTGGGGACTAAGCGAGGCCCCGAGCCCTCCCAGGCGCCCGCCTCTTCAGCCCCTGCACCAGCCAGGACAGAGGGAGGATGCACAAAGAAGAGGCTGGATCCTCGAATCTACCGGGATGTCCTTGGGGCCTGGGGTCTCCGACAGGGGCGGGGTCTCTTGGGGGGATCCCCAGGCTGTGGAACAGCCAGGCCAAGGCAGGAGTCCGGTAAGGGGGCCGCGGAGAAAAGCCTGAGGCTGGCAGCTGCTGGCCTAAAGAGTGGTAGCGACGACCATCCAAAAGCCAAAGCTTCTGGGAGCTCAGGCACTGAGACAGTACATGCGGGGTCTGCAACAGCAACTTCCAGCCCCCCGCATCCGGCTCCCAGGTCCAGGCCCCATTCCAAGGGCTCCGGGGAAGGGAGAGAAGGTAGAAAACAGAGCTGGCTTCCCAAAAGTTGGGTTCCTTCCGTTAAGAAGCAGCCGCCCCGACATAGTCAAACCCTCCCCAGACCCTGGGCTCCAGGAGGCACGGGATGGAGAGAGTCCCTGGGTAATAGAGAGGAGGCTGGACCTGAGACCTTGGAGGGATGGAAGGCGACCCGCCGCCCCCACACCCTGCCCCGAAGTTCCCGCGGCCCTGCTCATGGGGAAGGCGTCTTTGTCATTGACGCCACATGCGTGGTGATAAGATCCCAGTATGTTCCGACCCCTCGAACCCAGCATGTGCAACTTTTGCCCGCTGGGGTGCCGCGCGTTGTGGGGGATACCCCCAGCCAACCGAAGCCCAACAAGGAGGAGGGCGAGGAGGCGGCCGTCTTTCCCTCCCCTTGCCAAAAGCTGCTGTTGAGCAGTAGCCTTTCACACCAGCCAGGTGGGGGACGCAGGTTCGAAGCTGAGGGAGGGAAGCCCTCGGACTCCTCGTTGGAGGAGCGCGCCTCCCGCATCTTGGGGCTCCCGGTCGGCGAAGTAAACCTGCAGGACGCCCCCACGCTGCCAGGTAGCCCAGAGCACTCAGCCTTAGGCCCAGCGGTTTCGCAAGGCGCTGGCAGTGCCGAGGGCTCGGAGGAAGTGGCTGCAGTGCCGCGGCGCGCGGGCGGGGGCTGGGCGCGGACCCCGGGGCCCTACGCCGGGGCTCTGCGGGAAGCTGTGTACCGTATCCGCCGCCACACCGCCCCGGACTCGGACTCGGACGAAGCTGCGGAGCTCAGCGTCCACAGCGGC
The DNA here is from genome assembly GCF_036321535.1 of Camelus dromedarius. Classification (NCBI taxonomy): domain Eukaryota; kingdom Metazoa; phylum Chordata; class Mammalia; order Artiodactyla; family Camelidae; genus Camelus; species Camelus dromedarius. The sequence goes on along the minus strand of NC_087446.1, from coordinate 53,071,412 downwards.
TCTTCTGATGGAAGCGACACAGAGCCCCCGGGCGCCGCCTGGCGGAATGAGCGGATCGGGCCCCAGGAAGGCGGGAAGACAGAGCTGAGTGACAATATCCGAGATAGGCTAGATGTCATCAGCCGAACAGAGGAGGTCCTCTTCGGGGCGAGGGACACTAAGGGGACCCCACAGGGAAACAGGGAGAGACAGTGAGGGGCCCTTGATTATATTTGTGTTCCCCGGCACATCCATCCTCGGGCCCACTGGTCCCCTTTCTTCCTTACAGACTTCCTTGTACCCCTTATCTATATCCATTCCCATACTTGAAATAGAAGCTGCACAGATGAAAGGAAAGGGAGCACAGGTGGATTCGTGGTTTCAGTTTTTTGTTTGTTTGCTTGTTTCAGGAGACGTGAGGGTGAACAGTAGACCTTAATTCTTGCTCCATTCAGGGCACTCGGGCAAGGTTTTCAGCGGGGCCTGTGCACTAGGCATGGAGCTGAGCAGAGAGGCCTCACCAGGATCAGGCAGGAGGGCAGGGATGGGATAGTCATAAGAGGGCAACGTCAGGGCAGGGCCTCTGGGCAGAAGGGAGAAAGTGATGGAGAGGCTTCCAACGGAGGTGACTAGGTGACAGAGAGGCCCTTGGCAGAAGCGGAAGGGCTATTGGCAAAAACCACCAGCAAAGCAGGAAGAGAACTCACTTTGGTGTCACAGATCTTGGATTCCAATCCCGGCTCTGACACTGATTTGCTGGGTGACCTTAGGCAAATCTCTTCCCCTCTCCAGGCCTCATAATATATAAAATGAGGGAGTTGTAAGGTCCATCTCTAATGTTTTGAAGTGTTTGGGGAGGCTTTTATCTCATCCTCCCCTCCACGAGCCAGTTAGGAGTAAGTGAACTAATTCTAGGTGGCTTGATTGTCACCTGCACTCATTCTCAATTTAAAAGACTGTGCAAAGTTTGCAGAGGGTCTGAGTAAGTGAACAAGGGCTCCTATTCCAGTCTCTCGGGTGAGGGATGCCCAAGGCATAGCAGGATGGTGGCTTTGTGACTATCCCTAGCTTGTGGTGGTCTGAGCTGGGGAGGAAAGTTCGCCAGTGAATCAGCTTGGGAGCTCTTTAGGCCTTCCCCTTTGCATCCTCCCCAGTGTTCCTGAGTGATGCTCTGAATAGTTACCACGACTTCCAACCCAGGTGGTATCACCCATTTGAAAGAACCCTGGAAATTTCTTGCATGTCTGCCTCTTCCAGAAATCAGCCAGGAAAGGAAGAGGAGGGAGGCTGGTCCCCAGAATCCTGTAGGTGTGGGGTGTGATACTCGCTGTAGCCACTACGGGGCGCGCGCAGGTCGCGGATTTCCCTGGTAGCTAGTCCGCGAGTCCCTCCAACCCCGGCACTGCCGGTTAATCAATTGGTCCCTAATCACTGCGCGCGGGTCCTCCGCCTTGCCGCCTCCAGCGGTATGAGATGGAGAGCAAGCCTCCGGCCTTGCAGACCTGTGAAGCGCGCCGAGCCCCTCTTTGTACTCATCCACGCCAACGGGCTTGGAACCCTGACCTTGAAGTCTTTTTTTCTCTCCGATCTCGGACACCTCTGTTTCTATTTACTAGCCATGTGAACTTGGCAAACCACTTCACCTCCCTGAGCCTCAGTTTCCTCAGCTGTCAAATGGGGGTTTATAAACACCTACCTCGCAGGGTTGTTGTGAGGATTTAATGCGATAATGTATGTAAAGCGCCTTGCGTAGTGCCTGGCACGCAATAGGCGCTCAATAAATCTAAGCTTCCCTTTGTCCAACCTTGGCATCTTCTTCCTTTCACCTACCCATTCCCCACAGTGTCCTTCCCCCAGGGCTTCTCCGCTCCTTCCCGCTTGGTGGGCGGTGGGGGAGACTCCTTTCTTTGAAGGAAACTCGCAGCCCACCCCTATCTCCCCCAGTCCGGACTCTCCCTTCCTTGCTCCCCCCCACCCCCGCTGGCTCTTCCCATTGCCCCAGTGCACTCCCCCCACCCCCCATTCCGGGCAAGGGCTGAGTCAGCCTGGGTAAATTTAGCCACCGACCTGGCGGGCGCGGGGGCTTCGCTCAGACTCAGTCGCGGAGTCCTGGCCCAGCCCTCGGCCCCGCCTCTGCCCCCCACCCCCACCGAGTCCGGCCAACTCCAACTCTGGCTCAGCGTTCAGATCCCCAGCCTCGCTCTCAAACCACTTAAGGTTTTGGTCTTCAATTATCTCAACGTCACACTCCCCACCCGCACCCAGAGAGACGGGCCAGGACAGGGAGTGGGGCAGGATGGCCTGGGAGTCCGCTAGCCTGGACCCTAACCTGGGCGTCTGGACCTGGTTCAGTGGAATACGGGGGCGGGATGAGGGGGTCCTCTTCGGACTTCTGAACCGGAAAGGAGAGCATTGGTCAGAATCACCCAGAACCCGCCTGGAACTCACACTGCCAGGTTTCAAACTAGGTCTTGCCGGAGAAAGTAAGTGGGATTCTCTTTGGGCAGAGATCAAAGGCCCCTGAAGTATGTCTCCCTTCCATATATAATTCTAACTACTATCAATTCTAACTACTGAGCATTTACTGAGCACCTGGGAGGAATTGGACACTGAGCTGGGCTCCAGGAAAGGGCTACGTGAGACCTACCTGACAATGGGGTGAAGGTGAAAACACACAGACAATGATGGATTTAGCAGTAGGTGTTAAGGACTATAAGGAGCCAAACAAGGCAGATTGTACGGATGGATTTTATGAGATCAGGAAAGGCTCCATGGAGGATGTGGCATTTGAGATAGAATTTGGGGAAAGGGATTCCAAGAAGAGGGAACAGCAGAAATAGAGGCATGGATTGGGGAAACAGGGTATGTTTAGGAAATTATCAGATGGTCTGGTTTGACTGGGGTTGATGACACATTCAGGGGCATTGTGGAAGATAAAGGCAGGAGTGAAGACTGAGGCCAGGTTGGGGTGAGCCTGGTCCAGATGAGGGCTGTGTGTCTTGGACTACTGGGCCTGAGAAGAGGATGGACTTCAGGCCAGGAAGAAATTTGAGGAAGACTAGGGAGTGGTGAGAGTACCTGCCTGGATTTGGCTAAGGCCCAGGCACTCCAAGGCTCTGGGGCTGGTAGGAGAGGTGAGCTGCATGGGAAAGTGGAGGGGCTGGCCCTGTGGAGGTAGGCTCCACTATGCTGCCTGGGTCTCTTTGAGGCTGAATACACAGGAGGCCAGTTTCTAAGGCTCACCTGCACTGTTACCATTGTTAGAGAACTAAGGTAGTGTTGTGTTTAGAACATGGACTCTGGGACCTGGCAGTCTGGGTTTAAATCTTGCCTCTACCTCATACCAGCTGTGTGACCTTGGGCAAGTTACTCAACCTCTCTGTGTCTTGGTAGCCTCAGTTATAAAATGGGATAATTAATAGTGCTTTTTTCATAGGCTTGTTGGGAGGATTAAATGATTCAGTATGTAAAATACTTAGAATAATGCCTGTACATAGTAAGTGATACATAATTGTTAAGCTCTGATTATTATTTCTTGCTAGGGTGTTTCATTAGTGTTGGGGGTGTTGGGATAGGAGATGGGGAAGAGAGAAGTAAAGGTAGGGGAAGAGGAGGAAAGGCAGCAGAAGCCAGGTTGAGAGGAGAGGGGATCCCTAGGGTGGAGACACACAGACTCTCAAATGGATGAATGGTGCACTGGGAGCACTGGGTGGTTAGGGTGTCAGTGCAACACAACCCTTCCCCCAGGATTTCCTCCATTTTTGCCTAAGGGTGGAATCTGCACCAGCTGCTGAAGATCTGGGGAGAAAGGGAGAGAGACAAGAGGAGGAGATACTGCAGATCTGGGGGCCAGCCCTTGGTGAGCCATATCTCAGACTGGCCCTGCAGGGCCCTGTGGGTGGGAGGCTGGAGGCTCCCTGCTGTGAAAATGACTTCTAAATCTGTCTGTGTCTGCCAGCTAGCCAGCCTCAAGACGGAGGCCACAACCACCTCCCACCTTGGGACAGCCTCACAGGTCAGGCGTAGGGAGAGCAATGCTGGAGGGTGTGGTCAGGGTCCGGCAGCAGCCCTCAGGTTAGCGCTGGACGCTCCTACCCTCCTAATAGCCAGGTTCTTCTCAGGGAAGCCCTTTTTGAATGGATCCAAGTTAATATGGCTTCAGAGGAGCTAAGAGCTTCCTCTCCCTTCAGAGTCTCAGGAGAGCCCTGGGACTCCCCTAAACCAGACACAGATGGGTGAATGAAACAAAGAATCAGGCCATATTCTGGTACTTCAAGGGATTCAGGGTCAGGAGTCTGTATGCATGTGACAAGGAGAGAACCAGAGAAGTGGCTGAACATGAGTACATACGTAATATGCAAAGTGTGTCTATGGGGAAAAGAGCCAGCCTTCACTCAGTTATTCATTAAACATGTATGCCAGGCCCTAGAGACACACAGGAAACTCAGACATGTTACCTGTCTTCAGGGAGCTCACAGTTCATGGTGTGTGTGAGATGGGGGAAGGGGTGTGGAAGAGGAAATTCAGTCATCACAGTGCAGGCAGTACAATATAATATATGTTGATGAAGGCATTCCAGAGGGTGTAGCAGAGTATCAAGGAAGGAGTGGCTCCCAAACTGTGACTTCTGGGGAGCTGGAACATATCCAGGCCTCTGGGAAACAAGTTACTGAGGGGGCATATGTTAGTGAAGGAAGGCTCAGGCTGGACACTGTCCTCTCTTCTGCATGTCCTGGCATGGGGTGAGATCCCTCCCTTGAAGTCCCTGGTACTACACAGTCTTTGGTGAGTCCTTTTAGAGAAGAATTGTTTCATCCAGCCATCCATCTATGTATGCATGCATGCATCCATCCTTTTGTTCATTCATCCATGCATGCATGCATCCATCCATCCCACCAAACCATTTGTCATGCATTCATACATTTATCTATCTATCCATTCATTCATTCATCCATGCATCTATCTACTAACTTAACATGCCTAGCTCAGTGCTGCAAGAGATACCAAGATGAACAAAACACAAAGTCCATGTCCTCAGGAATCTAGAAGCCATAGAAGGATGAATAACATGCACAGATAACCACTTGTGGAACAGCCAGTATGTGCTGTTAATGAAAGTCCTGCTAAGAAGGTGCTTCAGAAGGCAGGGCCACTTTGCCAAGGGAAATTAGAAGAGCTTCTTGGAGGAAGGGACCTTTGAGGTGGATTTCAACAGGAGGAGATGGGGAAGAGGTGTATTTCAGGGTGTGGGCAAAAGTGGAGTGGTGGGAAAGCACACAGCTTTCACTGGGAACAGAGGCATGGGGAATGCAGAGTTGCAGAGGGATGGGATCCTGGAATGATGCGTGGGAGCCAGATCATGAAATGTTCCTTGAAAGCAAGGATTATTGCTTTTTAGTGAGAGGAATTAAGGGAGAGGTGAGTGGCAGAGAGTTTTTGAACTACATATGTCCCAGTTGCCTCCCCAACGTCTATAGCATTGTTTTCTCTGCTGTTTGATCATGAGCTTTGTTGGTCTTTTTATCTTGTAGAATTTCCTGCTGGATCATGAGCTACTCAAGGGTAGAGTCTTTGATTTAGTTCTGTATCACCTACAAGCTTGCCCTGGAGCAGGCTCTCAGCAAAAGCTGGCAGAAGGAAGGAACAAATGATAAAAACTGTGCCATAGGAACACTGGCATGGCAATTTAGGATCAATACATAGGAGGAGGAGTGGCTGCTGCCTGGTGTGACCCCCACCCCAGCCCACCCGACTCAGAAGGGATGACCCTGCTTCCTTTGCTGGGGTCTCTCCAGGAGCTCTCCCAAAAGGCACCACAAGGTGGCGCTGTCCAAACTGTAGCTCTGAGTTCTGCCAATGTCCCTAACAGCGGTAGCTGGTAAAGTGCCCATTCAAGAACTGTCCCTGGCTGGTCAGAACTTTCTTTCAGCAAGTCCTGAGACAGAATGAAGAGTCTATGTGCAGCTATGGAAGAGAAGAGTCAACAGATTCCAACCCCAATGAAAGTACAGTCCTCATCTACACATCCATTCATTTGACAGGATCTACTACATGCCAAGTTACAAGGTTAGGCTCTTGGAAAAACAATAGTGACTGAGACACAGTCCTTGCCCTCAAGGAGCTCACTGTCTAGTCCTGTCCAAATCTTATTTTGCTTTCTCTCTCTCTCTCTCTTTATTACATACATTCACAAACCCTTGACCTGGGAAGCCATCTCCACATGAAATCTACTCTTTGGCATTGCTCACCCCTTCAAATCCAAGTTCCTCCCTAAGATTACTGCATGGCCGCATTAGTGTGAGCCCTGGATGCTCCTTCCTGGGATGGCTCCTCTTGCTCTTTCCCTGAGCTCCCTCACAAGCCCTTTTCCATTCTTTCTCCCAACTTCCCCCATCATACTCACACTACTCGGCCAGCCCTGATAGCTTTAGGGACCTCCTCAGGGTATGCTAGGCATGGGTTAGGGCCTCCCAATACCCTAGAGCTGTGTAGGCTACAGGGACATGAAGGTGGATCCACAGAAGGGCCCTGTGAGGGGCCACCAAACCAGAGAGGAGGAGTTGAAGAGTCCAGAAAACCAAAGACCTCAGAAACATGCCCCTCTGTGGCTTGAGGGCTCTGCCAGCCAAACCTGCCCCCAGACAGTCTGCCTTCTTTTCTTTTCTACTTTGGAGGGCCCAGACCTCTCCCTAGCAGCAATGCCATACTGGTTGGGAGGTGAAGCATTGTGGGACATTGTCCACTTTCCCATCATGCTCCAGGGCACCACTTAGCACTTGGCGGGTTTGGGAGAGCAGAGGAGGGAGGGTGGGTGCTGAGAGTGGGAGCCAAGCCCATCGAGGTCCCGGGAGTGAATGCCGCATTGTTGGCCAGGCCAGAGTCACAGATAATTACCTCAATTAGTGACAATGGGAGAGTAATAAATACAGGCTTAGTGTCTCCTACCCCACCAGGGCTCCGAAGATTAATCCAGGCTGACGGGCGGGCCCTGAAAGGCGTGATGGACAATTCATTAAACTCCCCAAATGCCGCACAACCTGGGCGTGAAGGCTGAGTTAGCCCCCTGGGGGCTGCGCCTTTGTCCTGATTGTGTGTCTCCGCCACAGCAGAGCCGGGCAGCCCCCAGAGAGCGGGGAGGTGAGTGGGGCTCCCCTAGCCGGGCCGGGCGACGGGGGGATTAGGCCTTGGTCCGGCCCTGGTTGCCCTGGCACACTGGCCCGGCCGGGCTGGAATGTCCGTGGGGGGGAGCCGGCCGAGCGGAGGGGCGGGGCCGACAAGGTGGGGTAAGGGGGGCACACAAAACCGGGGGCAGAAGGAGTTAATTAGACGCCAGCCGAGGAGGGCGAGGGGCCACAATAGGGCTGAGGGGCCGCCAGGGACGGCCCCTTCACTTCCGAGGATTAATAGGGAAGAGAGAGAAGGGAGGGGTCCAGCTCTAGGGGTGGAGAGCTGGGAGCTTCCCAGGGTGGCACTGCCCCCTCTTGCCCAGCTTGGTACCTACTTGGTGAGTGGCTGGGAGGCAGGAGGCTCTGGCAGCCTGGGCAGGTGCCCTCAGCCTTTCACCGAGTGGCTCTTTCTTCCTTGCATGGCACCTGCATTGGTAGGATGATTGGGCAGGGAGGAGAGAAAGGACTCTCTCATTTATCAGGGAGGTAGTAGAAGCAGGAATGTTTAGGGGCCCCATTCTCAGTGAGCCCGCTTCTCCCCCGCAACCTACTCTGAGGCAGAACCAGGAGCCTGAAGCTATATCCTGCCTTATGAGGTTGTCAGGTTAAAGCCAAGAAGTCCATAGGAGGGGCTGGAGCTGGTGTGAGTGCACGGGAGTAGGGGCTGCGGGGTGTGCATGCCCATACTCGTGCATACACGCAGATACGCGTGTGCACAGGGCTTGGTGTTCAGCAGGCCCTCAGCCAATATCTGTTGAATGAATGAGTGAACTTTGGTGCTGGGTGTGAGGAGAAGTGGTGCTGGGCTGCACCATGACACAGAGTGAGTGGACTTGGCACCATTCATTCTGAGCTTGCAGCCATGACCCAGGGAGTATGGGGACCCCACCTCCGAGCAGATGAGCAAATGTCCAGAAAAAATGAAGTGGCAGTGGTTCCTTCTCTTTGAAAAGGGCAAAAAAGAAAAAAAATGCAGTAGCCTCTTGGAAGCCCCACTTCCTCCTGGGCCCCAGGGAACAGGGCAGCCCTGGCTCCTCCCTAGGAGCCACCCCACCCTATCCCCTCCCAGGGGATGACAAGGGAGAGAGTTGGCGGCAGTTCCCTGGGCATATTTATAACCTGCTGCTCGCTCACCAGCGTCTGCTTTTAGCCCAGACGGGGGAGGGGGCAGGGGGGTGGTCTGTCTCATGCTGGGCGCCCTGGCTGGGTGTGGAAAGAGTGAGTAAGGGTGAGTGGTGGGCAGCTCTGCATGGATATTCCTGCTCACACCACAGCCAAACAGCTTATTTTCTCCTCATTTTGTTATTTTTCTCCCTCTGGCCTGGAGAGGAGGACTGAGCCAGCCTGAGGTGGGGGGGTGGGGGATGCTAGACCCTGGGGTATTTGCAGCCCCACTGACGGGGTTTTTCCAGGGTGCGTGTGGCAGGGTGTGTGTGGTGCCGGCTTGCTGACCCCCTGGGGACTGTGCAGGCCCAGTCCTCTCAGCTTTTCCGCTCCCCCCAGGATATTTCAGGACTAGTGCCTCCCTCACTTACTGAGGCCACCCATGTGTCTGGGGTCCCTGCCGGTCTCAGATCCTACCTGAGGATCAGAGGTGGGCGGGAGGATAGCCTGGTGGATAGGGCAAGGCTGGGGCATCAGGCCCATTCCTGATAACACTGTCCTATGGTGACCCCTGCACCAGCCTGCCCCGGGCCCTGAGACCTCTGTGAGGCCTCGCTCTAGGCACAGCTGCTCTCCTCCCAGGATTTACCCGTCCAGTGTGAGGATGGCACAGATGATCAGAATAAAATAATTAGCTCCTAGGTAGTGCTTTACAGCTCCTATGGCCCTTTTGCTGGCTTTTTTCGTTTCATTACAGCATGCCCCCTTGAGGGCCCAGCCTGTTCTGCAGTTCCCTACCCCTTCCCTCGAAGCCCCAGTGCCTGAAAGTGAAGGGCCTCCATCCTGAGGACTTCAGTATGGGAGTAAGTCCTTAAACCTCACGCATGTGCAGAGGGCTTTACACTTCACTGAGCCTTCACTGCACTGCCCCTGTTACCCTAACAATATCTGTCAATGTGCTTGATTCCCTGGCCAGACTGTAAACTCTTCCAAGCAGGCTCTGTGGCTCATTCATCACTGTATCCCCAGCGTTTGGCATATGCCTGGCACAGAAGAGGTGTCAGCAAGCGTTCAGATGACCCGAGGTTTCACATACATTATCTCATCTGAACCTCATCACTTTCATGAACAGGAGGACTAAGTACCAACAACTATCTCTGTTGAATAGACAAAGCAACGGAAGCTGAGAAAGCAATAGATTTTTTGAAAGGCTGGTTCAGACCAGAACAGGATTCACTGCTTCCCTTTTTCTTCTTCCAGCTCCTATGTGTAGCTCAGCTCAGAGCCCACCCCCAACTTCTAGGCCTGAAAGCAGATACGGATTCTAGAGAGTTAGGAGTTAGGTGAGAGTGGTTGGGGACATCTGCCAACGCTTCCACTCCCCACCCTCTGCTTCTCCCCGAATCTGGGTATTGTCCAGCAGGGGCCCAAGCCCCTTCTCCTGCCTCTGGCAGCTCATTAACTTCTTGCTTTGGGAGCTGGAGGATCTAATAACTCGTTGGTTTAGAGACTGGACATTCTTTGCAGGGGGTTCTTTACTGGAAACCCAAGGCTTGTCAGGTGCCTTCTACCCAGGATCAATAAGATTTCTCTTCCACCCCCTCAGCTGCCCATCAGAGCTGAGCTGGTGCTAGCTTGGTGGATAGAGAGAAAGGGAAAGGGATGTCCTTGCAGAGTTGAGCAGCTCCTGGCTCCACTCCCCTACCCCCATACATATCCCAAAGGCCAACAGCGGTCAGAGTTCACACAGCCAGGGAGAGGTGGGAGGCAGCAACAGCAGCAAAAGAGTCCTGGGGAGAGGGGGAAATTCTCCAGTAGGCTGGGATCAGTTGTTGCTCTTAGGGGTGGAGAGCTTCACAGCTCCCCCTTCCCTTTGGGTCCTCCCCTGGGGGGAAGTGTTAGGATTAGGAACAGACATTAGAGCTCAGGAAGCCATTAGTGTTTGTCTAAAGTTAGGTTAAGGCTAAGGTTAGACCTAGACTTAGGGAGAGGGAGAGGATTAGAGTTAGAGGTACATTTAGGGCAGTGGGTAGGATTAGTACTGCCCCAACTTTGGTGAAATGCACACAGAGGTATCGGTGTTTTTAGTAAAAGAATCCTCATTCGGGCTCTTTAGGGCAATGGCTAGCTTCATGGTTTGGTTATGGATCACACTTGGGTTTCCTTTGCTTACACTGGTTTAAATCTAGCCTCTATTGGATTTTAACCCACTTGCTCCTTTCTTCTCCCTCATCCTCATCTCTGAACTTTGGGGCACATCACTTGTTACCCAGATTCTACTGAGCCCAAGTGTTGGAAGATCCAAATAAGGTGTTTCCTCATCTTGGGGAGGGGAGTGGCTTCCCCACTGCCCAACACCCTGACCACAGTTGGCCCAGATGGGCTTCAGGGACCAAAAGCTCTACACTGGGGGCAGCAGCACCCTTTCTGTTTGAGTTTCTCTTTCTTCTTCAGTTTCTTTTCAGAACACCACGGCTATCACTCAGTTGTGGCTATTTTCACAACTCTTCTACATAGGAAAGGCAGGCTTAGAGTTTGTTTGTTTAATCCCCACTCAGCAGGGGAGGAAACTGAGGCAGTTATGGACTTGCCCAATATCACACAGATTCGTTTTCAAATAGGAAGAACACTGCAGGGTCTTTTGGCTCCTGAGCAGTTTATTCTAGAGACCTGGCTCTCCAGTAGCCTCGTTAGGGTCATCCAAGGGACAGAAGCTCAGAATCCTCTTCTAGGGCCAGGAAATCAGTCCCCCAACAATGTATCCTATCTGTTTAAAGGAGGTAAGCAATGGTGTGTTCTGGATTCAAGGAAAAGCCACCAAGTCATTGATAAAAATAGAGATTTTATTCTGCAGAGGAAGATACTACGTTGGTGGGGGCGAGGAGCCACTAATAGCTACAGTGGAAGGAAATACTGATTCCGGTAGGCAAAGGCATCTTTGAGAAATTGAGGAGAGGAGAAGAGGGGTCAGAAAAGGCTGGAGGGCAGAAGGAGAGAAGAATAGCAAGGGATTGGGTTGGGGTGGAAGTGGTCTCTGCAAACCAGGCTGGAACCCAGCACAATAAATAGTTTTATTTACAACAACCAAACTCGTGGCTTTGTATCCACGTTTCAGTGCAAATTATTTACACACTGATGAGGAGGCAGGACAGGAAGGGGTAGGAGGTTGCCGAGGGAGGCATGGCTCACAGCTGTTCAATGGCTCCAGAGACAGAGGCTGGGAGAATGGGGATATTTCTGTTGGGTCCCCCAACCTCATTTTCCACATCACAACAGCTGCGCTTTCACCCTGGAACCTCCCTCTTCAGCTGTAGGTGGGGAGGAGAAAGGCCCTGATGCCCAGGTGTGTGTTCAGGGTCTGCTCCCTTGGCAGGAGAATGCGACCTGGAGAAAACGGAGGATAAAGGAGAGGGAGAGAGGCAGGGGGGTTGCTGGCGCGGTGGAAGCAGAGCAACATGTTAGGAGCTGACCCTGATGGGGGAGGGGACGAATCCTTCTCTCACCTCCTGGCCAAGCAGAGGGCAGTGCAACAAGGGGTCTCCCGCGGAGAGGGAGGGAGGTAGGTCCAGGGCAGGTCAATCAGGATGGCCAGAGGGTTCATGCCGCCCCAGGCAAGTGGTTTCAGGAGTCCCCGGGTAGGAGAAGGTGGGAGAAAAGACTGGGTACGAATAAATCGCGGAGTGTGGCTGGAGGGACTGGGTGGGCGCAGATCAGGGTCTTAGGTGCCAGAGAATCTGTTCGGGGGTGGGCTTGAAGAGAACCCTCCTCCGGGCGAGCCCGCGCAGCGCCTCACAGGCACTCGTGCAGGACGCGCGTGTGCGTGCAGTTGCGGCAGCTGACGTGGCAGCACCAGTGGAAGGTGCAGTTGCAGCGCTCCGTGACGCGCTGCGTGCGCGTGCGGTGGCCCCGGCCACAGCAGAGCAGCTCGCAGCCGTCCAGCGCGGGCGACGAGCTGTTGCAGGCGCGCCCCGCCGTGCCCGCTGTACCCAAGCGTCCGCTGTATGTGCAGAAGTTGGGCGATTTCTCAAAGTAGACGAGGTCGTGAGGGGAGGGCGGCTTGTGCGCTGGGTCTTCCGGCTCGAGGCGCAGCAGTTCAGCCCGCGAGGCGCGGTTGCTGCCGCGGTTACCGTAGAGGACGCGCGAGGCGCCATCGAAGCGGTCGCGCAGCACGTCCCCCACGGCGCGCAGCGTGGGCAGCCGCATCCAGCACGTGCGCACCGTGCACGAGCCGGACATGCCGTGGCACTTACACTCCTGGCGCATCTCAGAGAACACCGTCTGGGGGAAAGGAGAAAGAATGGTGTCCCAAGGCACTGTCAGAGCCGCAGCCACTATCCCAGATACCGCCCCCTCCCGGACGCCGCCGAGCCCTTAGCAAAGGCCCAAGCCTAGGCGAGCCCAAGGGAAGGGAGGCACGCAATGTCCCGCGGAGATCTGGACATCAGGCCCAACTCTGCTCCACCGAGAAAATCTGTCTCGGCCTCTCAGCTTTATTTTTTGAATCTGTACAATGGAGGAGCTGTAGGCAATACATTCCACGAGTTGCCTGACTCCTAAGCTCTTCCTTGTCAGCCAGTATCTCTTCTATTCTCTGGCTTCCTTCCAAGCCTCCACTGCCCCCAGATACCCTCGCCTGGTTCCTTACCCTAACCCTTGGTCTTATCACCAGTCATTACTTCCCAAGTTCGAGGTTACCCCCTGCGCAGGGACCCCGAGATCCCTGCCACTCTTTGCTTCGGGTGCAGAGACCCTCAAGCCCGCTCACCGTGCGGCCCGCCTCGTTGTTGTGAAGGTTCATGAGGAAGCGCAGGTCCCGCCCCTTCTCCCCGGAGTCCACAAACTCCCTGCCAAAGAGGCGGCCGAAGTCAATGTTGTCGCTGCAGCCCCCCCAGTGCCAATCGGGACCCCCCGGGCCGCGCCGCCGGTAGTCGCACGTGCAGGACTCGATGGAGCCCTCCGAGCAGGAGCGCGCCACCGAATGGGTGACCCCGGCTGAGGTGATGGCGAAGATAAATGCAGTTTCCCGACAGCCTGTTGGGGAAGGAAGCGGGGATCAGCAAGGGAGCACGCAGGGTGCAACCTGCACCTTCTGTGGTGAGCTTGGAACCCTTGAGTCCTCTGTCCCGACTCCGCCCTTGGAGTCCCGAAAGCCCTGCGGCCCGCGGTGTGCGAAGCTGTTCTCACGGAGAAAGCACATGCGTGGGCACGTAGGCACGTCCACGCTTGTAATCACGCGTTACTGAGACTCAGGGCGCATTTTGGCTCCTCAGTGGAAGTGAGGCAGCCCCAGAGAGAAGAACCGAAAAGAGGGGAGCAGAAGAGTTCTGCACCGCCAAGACCTTTCCGTAGCCCAAACTTTCTGCCCATGTCAGCGATGCAAGCCTTGCTGGTCTGGAGGCAAGACTCACGCCCACAGAGAGCAGCTTCCCAGGCTCCTTTGAGAGGGACTGAAGGGGAGAGCGATAGCCAGCCAGCGTCCACGACTCAGAACTCTCTCTGGCGCAGTGGCTCATAAAACTTAAGTTTCGTGCCCGAAGTTCACGGCTTGAAAGCGCCTGGTAGAACGAGTCTGGCCCAGAGCTGGCACTGGCATGAAGCTATTGGCGGGTGGATCGTGTGACTTTGCAGACGCCCAGGACATCTTCCCTGCACTTGCCCGCCCCTGCCCTGGGGGTGACCCTGCCTTCCCCTGGTGCCGGAAGCGTTACCTTCCTGGGTACCCACCTCGGTTGACGATTTTGCCGAAGAGGTGGGGCCCTGAAGCCGTGGGACAGTTCCAGCGGCGGTTCCGGAACTGCCACTTGCACTCTCGCACAGCGCTCTGCAGCCCCCCGCTCACACTGTGGAGGATCCCAGGGTTCTGGCGGATCAGCCGCCGCTGTTTGCGGCTCAGCAGCTGCAGGCTGGGCTCGAGTACCAGTTGCAGGCTCTTAGAGTCGGTCAGCAGGTTCGTGGAGGAGGCTACGTTCACGATGCCCCTGGTGAGACGCATGATAGGAGCTCAAGCTCTGGAAGGAGACGTGCACCCTAACCAGAAACGTCATGCCCACCCTGTCCTCTTCCTGGGGCTATTAGCCCGAGAAAGAGCGATGGGAGATCAATAATAAGGTAATGACTCCGCGCTCCCGGGCTCACTAGTTTGAAAGGACTGGGAGTCCAGACTTTTATGTGCCCAGGAGTCTTAGGGCTGCTCGGGATCCTGCGCCTGGGACTGGACAGCGGAGGCATGGGGAACCCGGTGACTAGACGTTCACCTTGGTTCTCAGAGCCTGCTTCCCGGCAGCCTGGGCGAGGAAACCCTGGCCTACAGTGCATGCCCACCCAAGGCGTGAAATGCTTAGGGGTCCCACCCTCTTCTTGTCTCCTTTCTGAGTTCATGCCTGGCCCTTCGCTACCCGCTACCCGAGTCTGGGAGACCTGTGGTGTGGCTACCACCGTGAGGCTCGGTTTTGGGCTCAAGGAAGAAGGGCGGTGCTAAATGGAAGTGGGCTCCCTGCCTGGAGTATAATGGGCCACCAGGCACTCCATTCACCCCACTTTAGCAGAGCTGGATTCTCTGGAGCAGCTCCGCTCCAGAGCGCCCCTCGGTGTCTCAGAGGGAAGTCAGAGCGCTGGAGGGAGCCGGTCTGCGGACGGATCCCAGAGCGTGGGAGCTGGATGGGGCTGGCCCCTGGCTCTGTGCCCCGAGACAAGTGGCGACCCCGCACCAGCTCACTTACCACCATCGGCCACTGCTGTTGGCGGCCAGGGCTGCAGGGAGAGCGGCCAGCGCCAGCAACAGCGTAGCGGAAACCCAGCCGGGCAGCAGCACCCGGTGCCCCATGGCCTGCCCGGCCTTGCCCGCTCTGTGCTGCAGTTGGGGCGGCTTTGGCTGCTGCCCGCGGCGGTGGGACGGGACGCGGCGGTGGCGGCAGTGGCGAGAGTTCGCAGTCTGGCTCTAACAGCCCTGGGGGCGGGCAACCGGCTGCATGGCTCGCGGTCCCAGCTGGTGGGCTGAGGCAGCCACGGCGGGCGGCACCGCCTCTTATAGTTGCGGCTCTGGCTGAAATGACGATGGGAGGTTGCCCCGCGGGGCCGCACTGTGGCACCAGGGCGCACCGGTCAGGGGCGCAGACAATGGGCAGCGAGCGGGGCCGTGGCTCCCCGCCCGTCTGAGCCGAGAGCTGACGGGCTGGCCGTCGGGGCTCACCCCCGCCCCCTGCCCGGTGGCTCCCGCCTCCGGGCCTTTACTGGCCGCCGACCCCTCCCCTTGGGACGCCCTCCCACGCGCGCCCGCCTCACTACTCTGCGCGCCCGGAGCCCGTCGGGGACCACCGTCCGCCAGGGGGCGCAGCGAAAATATGCTTTGGGGACAAATTTGCCAGGAACCCAGCCGCTTTGCTGCCCGCTGCCATGGGGCTGTACCCTCGACGTCACCCCGGGCCCCGCCGGCGTCCCCTCTCTCCCCCATCCTGAGTGGAAGAAGGAAAACTGTGGTTCTGGGCAGCGACTCCAGGGAGACGTCTCCCCGCCCAGGAATCCCCGACGGCTGGACAGGAAAGGAAAAAGGGGAGACTGGGGGTGGGGGTGGGGCTGTGGCCAGGAAAATCCCAGGGGTGGGTTGCGGGGTGAGCTGACCAAACAAAGCCCTCAAACATTAGGCAGCGGCGGTTTGTGCTTGTGGGCTGAGAGTGCACAAGTGGCTGTGCTTGTGTGAACGTGTAAATGGGACAGTGCACGTGTGAGTGTGAGAATGTGTGTGAGTATGTTCTGAGGGGATGCACATTCATGTGTGTCCTCATGGGCAGAAACTCCATGTTCTGAGGAGGGATGTTGGGAGACTTTCCCAAGAATCTTGGAACTTAGGCCAAAAGGGATCATCCAGTCATCTTTTCACAGCCACCACCTGGGGCAGTGCATCATCTCCTATGTGTCAGGAAGGAGGTGGCAGCTACATCAGGAGAGACCCAGAAGGTTGACTGAGGAAGAGTGTCTGGAACTGTGTGTGGAGGTGGGTGGATGGATGGATGCGTGGGAGTTCAATATGCATACATGTGTCACTTCCACCCTGTTTACCTTGTGTCATCCTATGGTGTGTCACCCTATGGCATAGGTCAACTTGTGCATGTCACTGGGGGAGGAAGACGAGGCCTGTAACCAAGGTGGTATCAAGATGGGTGAGGCCTGGAGTGGCTGAGTCTCAGAGGAAAGGAAGGGCAGTGGAGTAGATGTCAGGTGTGCATATGGAGGAGCTGGGAGAGAAGGGCTGCTGGCTAAACCGAAGCCAGAATAGGGAACTTGTGCCTCCATGTGTCTGCTTTTTTTTTAAAATTTATTTTTCTGCCAAGTTTCTGTCTCCACTCCCCCTAACAAAAACTCTGGCTCTTCTCACTCTCACCATGCCAGGATACCTAGGGTGCCTGTGACCATCTCATCCTTTATACACTTTTCTCTCTCATGTCCCCACTTAATCTCAGCCTCAAGGCCACCTCTGCCTCCTATTGAAGAAGTAGCTGCTGTTCCCTATGTGGGGCCTAGGGGGCACTGCCAGCCTGATTATTATGCCCTACCACCACACACAGATGGCCTCTGGAAGGGGGGGAGGATCTCATTTACATCTCTCTTCTCTCCTCATTTTACAGAGGAAAAACTAGATTAGGCAGTTGTCCAAGGGCCACACAGCTAATAAATGAATAAATGATAAAGCCAGGTTAAAACCCAGACCATTTTGGCTCAAAGCCCATGCTCCTTCCACCTTACCGGCAGCTTGTGAATGTGCAGAAGTAGCAGGCTGGGGACCCTTCTCAAAACTGACAGATAAATGCAAATGATCTTTAGGGTCTTCCTGCCTCCCTTTTGGATCCTCTGTTTTTCATTTTCCCTGCATTTAGGATGCTTTTTGACTGAATAAGGTACCCAGGCCTGATCCTACAGAGTTCCAAGTCCCAGAAATGACCAGGTCTCCCCTCTAATGCAGAGAAATCACTCTAAGGAATAATGCCTGGTAAGTTTAATCTTCCTGGGGCACCTGCATTTTAAATGAGATGCATATTTAACCCAAATGAAGCCTGATGGAGGTTATTTTTGAGGGGAATACTTTCCCAGGCCCTTTGCCCAGTCCAGTATACCTGGCCCCTCCAAGGATGTGACCCTGAGGGCCAAGGGATACTGGCCATGCATCCTCCACAGGCCCCAATGCCAGGAGTCTCTGCAGAGGCCACCCAGCATGGATGGCTTGCATAAATAGACAGTGTACCATGGGCAGCTGGTCCTTTGTCCCTTAGGAGTTTCTTCCCACTGGAGCCTGGGTCACATCTTTTGGCTTGGTGGGAGGAGGAGTGAGCTGGGCTGTAAGAAGGGCAGCCCAGTCTGTGGCCACTGGTGACAAGCAGAGGTGGGAAGAGGAGAAAGAAGGATCCAGTGCCCTTCATTCCACCATTCTGCCCACCAGAAATAGTGGGAAAGAGTGGGATGGCTCTAGGTCTTGGTCACATTGTGTTTGTCCTGGTCCAAATTTTCTATTTAGATCAAATCATAACTCTGTCAATTGTCCTCTCTTTCTTTCCTGCATCATCAATTTACCTCCCTACTGGGTCATACCCATAAGCATACAAATATGCTGTAATGTCTCCCATCTGAAAAATCCAAAAGCTTCCTTTAACTTCACATTACCACCCAAGATTGCCCCATTTCTCTGCTCTCTGTTATTGCAGAACTCAAAAGTGTTCCTTTAATCACCAGTACCAGTTTTTTCTTTATTCTCCCTTTTTACCACCCTAATCACAACTTTGAACCCCCCTATATTTCCTTATCAAAATCATCCATGACCTCCATTTTGCTCTACAGTAAAATCTCAGTTCTTCCCCTAATCAACTTTTTAGGAACAGCAAACAGCAGGCAGATTTGAACACTTCCTTCTTGAAATATTGTCACTTGATTTCTGGAACACCATTCCTACCTTCCTGGCTGCTCACCTTCTCAGTCTGTTTATCTGGTTCCACCTTTGTACCCAGTTTCCACATGACTCGTTGGAGTGCACCCCAATTCAATCTGGAGCTTCTTCTTGGTCTACGTGCATGCCCTTGGTGAACTATCTAGTCTCACACTCCCTAATTTTACCTCTGGCCCTGAACTCTGGACTTGCATATCTAATACTTGAATAAACATCTCAAAATGTACAAGGTCCAAAACTAAGCTCCTGATTCTTCCCTTGCACCTGCTCTTTTTTGTCATGTCCATCTCAGTAAATGGCAGCTCCATCCTTTCAATTACTCTGGGCAAGAATCTTAGAGCCATCCTCCACGTGTCTGTTTCTCATACTCCGTGTCAAATCATTTTTTAAAAAATCCCACCCTTCTAAAATATATGTAGAATCTGATCCATTCTTTTTTTCCCTTTTAAAATTGAAGTATTGTTGATTTACAATGTTGTGTTAGTTTCTGGTGTACAGCACAGTGATTCAATTGTACATTTGAATCCGATGCATTCTTACCACTCACTCCTGCAGCACAGGTCAGAGCCACCATCATCTCTTTCCTGTATTATGGCAATAGCCTCCTAACAGCTCTCCCTGCCTCTGCCCTTGCGCCTCCAAAATCTATTTTCCACACAGCAGCCAGAGACATTCTTTCTAAAACAAAGTCAGATCATTGCATTCTCTGTTCAGAATTTTCCAACGAGTCCCTATCTCACTCAAAGGAAAAGGCAAAATCTTTATGTTGCCTACAAGGCCCTATATCATCTGACCCTGCTCCTTCCTTGTCCTCTAACTTGACTGCCTGCCACTCTCCCCTATGGGTTCCTCCCTCAGTCACACTGGCCTCCTTGCTAATTCCTTGAACATACCCAGTAAATGCCTATCTCAAGATCTTTGCACCTGCTTTTCTGCCTTCTAGGGTGTCCTTCCTCAGATGTCTCCATGAGTTTTTTTCTTCACATCCCTTTTCCTCCCCCTATATAAAATGGAATTCCACTATCTCCTTTACCCTGTTTTGTTTTTCTCTGTATCAGTTTTGACCATGGATAACTTTAAAGTCTGAAAGTCAAAAATCAGTTGCAAACCACTCCCATGGAATAGGAATAGGGGAAAGAGTTGTTGGAGAGGTAAGAGTCTTTACCTTGAATGGGTCTGGGGAGGCATCAGGGGACCAAAGCTAAGAGTTTGTGGGCAGAGGAGCCTGCCTTCCTTTGAAGCACCAGCAGGTGGCACTACCTCCTTAGGCTGGAAAGGCATCCACCTTCGTTAGAGAAGAGGGCAAAGTTCTGTCGTGGGTGATCCCACAGATTTGTTGGGGCCAACTGCTGAATGTGGGGGGTTTCCTGAGAGTCCAGCGCAGCGGACCCTTTGGTGCCTCCAGGTGGCGGCCTGCGGTGCTGCAGCAGAAGGCGTGAGAGGCAGAGGGTGGGCAGCACAGCTGAGCTCACCGCCGCCGCGGGCGCATCCATCCCTCCCGGGCCTATAATTTGGGTTCCCCGGGCCTGGCCGCCCCTATCAGCGGCTCAGCAATAGATGAGTCACCCGGGACCCCGGGCCAAGGCAAACAGGGGAGGGGGGAGGAGGGGGGAGGAGGGGGGAGGCTCCCTGCACTCAGCTAAAGCCGCCGCGTCAGTTGCTGGATCCCCCAATCTCCAGGGGCCCCGACTCTTTTCTTTGACCCCCGCCCTATAGGGCCCCAGTGTTCTTCTCAGATTGCTCTCAATACATCCTCCATCCCCATGATGGGAAGGCAGCCCCCTTCCCTTCCTGTCCTTGAGGGGAAGGGGGACTATCTTGCTCCCATTCTCTCCCTGAAGTAATGATAGCCCCTCACTTTCCCCCTGCTGTCATGGCCCCAACCCTTGTCAAGGTCTCTCTGGTTCCCGCCCTCCCCTTTCCTGGAGCTGGCCGCGTGCTTGGGGTATTAGGCAATGGGTGTGTACCCGCAGCCCTCTCCAGGCCCCGCCTGCCCCACCACCCTCCAGCCGCCTGCGGGTCAGTGCTCAGGCCAGCCGGTCGGACAGAGGGCACTGGGGGCCAGCTCAGGCCACCCAGTCTGCTTGCCTATGGCCTCCTGTCCCAGAGCTGGGCTTCTGTGGGGAGACAAAATAGAAGCATGGGTCCTTGGATTTGGGACAGGTCAGCTTGGGGAAGTCCTGGGGTCACTAAGAAGTTGGAATCTGTGGTAATAGTTCTGACCCTGGTCCTTCCTTGGCACCTGACTATACTGAGCCTGACAAGGGTAGAATCAGAAGAAGCAACCTGAAACCGGAGGGAGAACCAGAGACACATGGAGAACACAAACGTCTAAGAGGTCCCCCCGGTAGAAGAGGGGCATAGGAAACCTGGTTCCCCTCCTCCAGGGGATGTCGGTAAAGTTCCAGGCTGACATGCAGGGAACAGGACAAGGACACTAGTGACAATCACTGAATCCAGGTGTAAGGACAAAAGCTACTGAGATAGGGTACAGTTCCTGGTGGCTTCAAAAGCCACACCTACTTGGGTTCTTGGCCCCTAAACAGGAAGCAGGGGCAAGAGCTCTAGGGCTCCTTCTCCTTCTCACCTCTCTCCCAGAGGTGAGAAAGCAGAGAAAAGCAACCTTCTGGGGTCATAGCTGTCCAGTGTCAGGAACCATGGCACTTTCACCTCCCCAGCCTGCATGAGGCCTGACACATAAAGGTGGTTGATAAATATCCCAACAGATGAAAGTCACTAATGGTGTTCAGACAGCTCTGCCCCCTAGACAGCAGTGCCCCCTGCAGCACGGGGCAGGACCTGCAGCTGCACAAACTGGAGGCTGGCTGCCCAAGCAGAGCTGCATGGCCACTACCAAGGAAGAGATGACTGTGGCTGTGGGTTTCAGCCCCATGGCTCTACTTCTCCGGGGGGCCTGTCTCTGAGTCAACGTGCCAGCCTTGGGCTCTCGGGGCCAGCCGTGCCTTGGGCTGCGGTCTGGCAGGGGCGGGGGGCGGCTGGGAAGCCTGGGGCCCCTCTCTGGCAAAAATAGCCCGCAGTGGTTAGAGCTGGGAGGGTGAGTCAGGCAGGAGCACAGTGGCGCCTAACCCCTTCGCTGCCACTGGATCTCCCTAAGGTGGTTTAGCCCCGGTCTGGTCTGTGCAACCCAAGATCAGGCTCTTTCCCTGGGCTCAGTTTGGGATCCTGAGGCCCTCCCATGAGAAGCAAGTTTGTGAGTCTAGAGCAGAAATATGGACTAACCGGAGTGCAGATCCAGGATCCTGGGAAGAGCAGGAGACCTCTGCTGGCAAGGATGCCTGTGAGCCAAGGGAAGCATGGGGGCAGGCTGAAGATCTCTGGGTCTCCCCCAGCTTCTGCTAGGGCCAAACTCTGAGGCCAAAGCTGACCCCTCCCAAGGGGCAGGAGTAGGGCTTGGAGGTGGGCGGAAGCCAAGCCACCCAGAAGGGAGATTCTCCTGCCAGCTCAGATTGCCCTGCCGTGGGCGCTCCTTGAGGGCTCTACTGGTGACTGTCCAGCGAGAGAAGTCAGTTCTCAGCTCCATCTTCATCTTGTCCAAGGCACCTTCCAGCCATCCAGCAATGGATAGGGAAACTGAGGCAAAGAGAAATGACCACCTGGGACCAGGATCCTGGCTCCCTAGTCTAGGTCACTGCACCCTCTTCGCAGCCTTGGTGATCCTAGAGCAGGTGAGTGGAACTCTGGCCACCTCCCCCTTCACAGGGGCCAAGCCTGAGTCCGGGCGTCGGGGGAGAGGGTGTGTGTGTTCACTGGGAGGAGGGGGAGCGGCTGAGCTCTCCGGGTCAAGGCGGGGGGTGCTAGGAGTAGGGTGGGGATGCCCCGGGCTCGGGGAGGGGCCACCGCTCTGTCAGCCGCGGCAGAGACGCCGGTGAGCTCGGCGCGAGTAGAGCCAGAGCCCCCAGTTCTTTGCTCGCCCGCTCGCTAGCTTTCTCGATCACTCCCTCCCTTCCTCCCTCCCTTCTTCCCGGCGGCCGCGGCGGCGCTGGGGAAGCGGCGAAGAGGAGTGGCCCTGCCCTGGAAGAATGCGGCTCTACCGAGGGGGCAGAACCCGACGCAGTCTCCCCACGGTTTGAACAGCCAGAGCCCAGGCGACCCAACCGCGCCGGTGGCGGACTCCACACCAGAGCAGCTGGAGGTAATCGGAACCGGGAAAGCAGGGAGGGCAGGGACGCGCACACGGGGGACGAGACAGGCACACTGGTAGTCAGACAGACAGACACGCATCCGCCCTCGGGGGCAGAGATACCGATGGAGCCAGGGATATTGCCAGAGATAAAAACACAGCAAATAAAGGAGTGGCCCAGATTTGGAGGGCAATGAACGCGAGAGCAAAGGGGTGGGGACTGAGACTGGGGACCTAGGGGGGACCAGATGAGCGATGCTAGGAGGAGGGGAACATGTAGTTAGCAAAGGTGGTAGACGAGAAAGAGGACTCCGCTTGCGCCGCGATCCCTTCTAGGAGGGAACTCAGTTCCCTCCCTGCCTTTGCCGCACCTGGAGCTTCCTCTGGCTCTCTACTGCCGAAGAAGGGGGCAGAGTGGGCTGGGGAGCCCATTCTTCCACGCTTTTCGGGGAACCTGATGGCCCTCGACGGCACCTGGAGGCGTCACTCCCCTCTTTCAACCCTTCCGGCTGTGGGTGGTGGGGAACTCCCTCCCAATCCTCACCCATAGCCCTGAGAGTGGGTGAAGCTGTGTTGGGGAGTGGGGAGCCAGTCGTGGGGCCCTGAAAAAGGGAACGGTGGGCAAGGTAGTGGAGAGCTGTTTGTGAGTCTACACATCTGTCTGCACGTGAGTGTGTGTCTGTGTGCCAGGCATTGTCTGGCTGGGTTGGGCTCCAGGGCAATGACATAAGTCCCAGCTTCGAGTCCTGGACTCTTCCTCCAGGGCCCAGGTACTCTGGGAAACAAGGGCTGATACTTGTTTTGTTTGGGGGGAGGGGGGAGAATGAGAAGTCAGTGGGGTGGCACTAGTGAGTTAAGAGCCCGAAGTTGGGGATCCTTCGGTTGCCCAGGCGAGCCACCCTATTCCAGAGCCCTCATTAAAGTCTCCCTGTTCCGCAGGCCCTGATCGATCTGCCCACCGGCGCCTTCGGGCCCGGGCTTCGACATGCGGGAGGAGCCCCGGCCGCGGCCTCCGCCCTCGGGCCTCGCGGGTCTCCTGTTCCTGGCGTTGTGCAGTCGGTGAGCAGTTCCCCTGTCACCCAGCCCAAGAGATAAAGCCCTGGGCTAGAAGCACCGAGTCGGGGCGGGAGCAATCGGAGGGGGCGCGAGGCCTGGACCACAGACCCTGAAACGCCTTCTCCGTTCCCAGGGCCCTAAGCAATGAGATTCTGGGCCTGAAGCTGCCGGGCGAGCCGCCGCTGACCGCCAACACCGTGTGCTTGACGCTGTCGGGCCTGAGCAAGCGGCAGTTAGGCCTGTGCCTGCGCAGCCCCGACGTGACGGCGTCGGCGCTTCAGGGCCTGCACATCGCAGTCCACGAGTGTCAGCACCAGCTGCGCGACCAGCGCTGGAACTGCTCTGCGCTGGAGGGCGGCGGCCGCCTGCCGCACCACAGCGCCATCCTCAAGCGCGGTGAGCCTGACCGGGCGGGTCTGCGCCGCCGCCGGGGCTGGGGGGCGGGGGGCAGGCCGAGGCGGGCGGAGGCGGGAAGGGACGGGTTCACGACTGCGGGAGGGGCTGCCCCGGGAATTCCCCCCGGAGCCGCGCGAAGCTGGGTCTGGCCACCCGTCTGGGGCCCTGCGCTTCTGACTTCCACCTGCGCGCTGCCGGCAAGGCAGCTGGGTCCCGGTTCCCCTACCCTAGGGCCCCTCTTTCCTGCCTCCGCCCAGCTCGATCTGGGTTGCACCTGTGAGCAAGAGATGCCCCCAGTCCTGGAAGCTTCAAATGTCCCCCTCCTTTCCTCCCCCAATTTTCTGCCCCTCCCTCTCCATGGGACAAGCCCAGGCTGGTGTCCCCAGAGCCTCAGCGGGGGTGGGGTGACGCCCCCAACCGTTTAAGGGTTAAACCTACCCCCCTAATTACTGGGGTTCCCAGAAGCAGAAGCTGGGAACAAAGACCCTGATGGCTTTGAAGCCGGGGAGCATACCCCTCCTCTGTGCTGTGAGAGCCCCAGGTGGCTCTCACCTGAGCAGGTGAGGAAAGGCTAGAGGAGTGGAGAACAGGTCACTGCCGGCCTGGTCTGGGGGCCCTGGTCTGGGAGGCATCCCTGGAGGAGTAAACATCCATCTGAGGCTCAGCTCAAGGGTAGGGGCATTACTTTGGGGACTACAGGGTTAATAGGCAGCTGCCATCTGCGGGGGAATTCCCGAGACTTGTGCAAACAGCTTCACCCCTGGAGGGTTGGGGTTGGGGGGATCAGGAGGCTGGGCCAGGAGCCCTGCATCCTGAGGTGGGAGAGGCCTGGCCCCTAAGGAGGTGCTGTCTCTCTTCCTCTCAGAGCTCCAGAGATCCCCTGCCTAAAAGGAAGTGAGGGACCCCCTCCTTCACCACAGGGCCTGGGGTAGGGGAAGGCTTTGATGCCCAAATGAGAAGAATGTCTCCCTAAGTCTGGGAAAGGCTTATCATCCTGAGCCTCTGTGACCCCCAAAACATAACAAAGAAGCCAACATTTTAAGAGGGCCTTAGGGAAAAATCACCCCCACCTCTCTCCCCATCCCAGCATTTTATAGAGTAATAGCAGGTTAGGATAAACATAAAGGGCAGTCTTAACGGGCAAATATAAAACTAGAAACTGGGAAGAGGAAGGACAGCTCCACAGTTCCAGTGCTTTGGGGAAGTTAGGGTGGTGGAGGGTAGGTTGGTTGAGACTGATTAAAATAACCTTCAATTTAGGGGAGAAAAAAAAACACAAAACCAAAGGCCTCTGCTTCCACCCCACCTGCAGGGCTGGGGAATTTCTAAGGCTTTCAGATGTAGAACTCAGTGAACACATCTTCAAAGACCTCAGGGACTCTCTTAGTCATCTCCCAACCCCAGGGGTCTTTCCCTCTAGACTGGCTCTTTCATCCACACCTGAAAATCCCAGACTTACAGAGCAAGAATGGGCCTCGGGGATCCTCTCAACCCATCCTCTTCCTTTATAGATGAGGAAACTGAGGCTGTATGCTTTCTGTCCTCTTCCTTCTCCCGTGACTTGCTCCAAATCACTCAGCTGGTGAATGCCAGGGTCAGGACGCAGTTATGAATTTCTGGAATTGAAGGGTGGCTGTTTATTTCCTTCGGCCTCCTTACTCTCAGCTGCCTGCCAAACTTACCCCTACCATCACACCCTTGTCATCCTCAGGTTTCCGGGAGAGTGCTTTTTCCTTCTCCATGCTGGCTGCTGGGGTCATGCACGCAGTAGCCACGGCCTGCAGCCTGGGCAAGCTGGTGAGCTGCGGCTGCGGCTGGAAGGGCAGTGGTGAGCAGGATCGGCTGAGGGCCAAACTGCTGCAGCTGCAGGCACTGTCCCGGGGCAAGAGTTTTCCCCACTCCTTGCCCAGCCCAGGCCCTGGCTCAGGCTCCAGTCCTGGCCCCCAGGACACATGGGAATGGGGTGGCTGTAACCATGACATGGACTTTGGAGAGAAGTTCTCTCGGGATTTCTTGGATTCCAGGGAAGCTCCCCGGGACATCCAGGCACGCATGCGAATCCACAACAACAGGGTGGGGCGCCAGGTATGTGTATGCAACTTGTCCTGGGTCTCCCTAGCTTTCAAGGCCTGGCCAGATTTTGGGAGGCACAGCAGAGTAAGAGGATGAGATGTGGTGGGTGATTGTCACTCCCCATCTGGGTGACCTGGAGCAGAGCAAGTCACATAACTTTAGTTTTGCGTCGGTAAAATGAGTCTAATGATACGTACCTAACAATGTCATTAACAGTGAGCACTGGGCAGAGTGCCTAGTCCTTGGTGGGTGCTCACTACGTGTAGCTATTATTACAGCTGCCTTCCCCACAGAATTTAGTGGTGCTCTGGGCTAGACTCCCTGATTTAGCAGTGCTCAGTCTGGAAAGAGCACTGGACTGGGAGTCAGGACAACTGGAGCTGAGTCTCTGTTACCAGCTAGTGGTTGAAGATGGGTGAATGACACTATGCTCTGGCTTTAGTTCTCCAACCAGAAAATGAGGGATTTGGGCTATTAGCCAGCCTCGCAGTGCCTTTCTCTTCTGATATCTGTTGTCATTCTTGCCTCTATTTATCCTTCTGTGCTTTCTATTCCCTCCCCTCTCCCGTGTCTCTGTACTCCGTCCATTTGCTGCCCTCCCCTTCACCTCTCCACCACCCTCACAATGTTCTAGGTGGTAACTGAAAACCTGAAGCGGAAATGCAAGTGCCATGGCACGTCTGGCAGCTGCCAGTTCAAGACCTGCTGGAGGGCAGCCCCAGAGTTCCGAGCGGTGGGGGCAGCCTTGAGGGAGCGGCTGGGCCGCGCCATCTTCATCGATACCCACAACCGCAACTCTGGAGCATTCCAACCCCGCCTTCGTCCCCGACGCCTCTCAGGAGAGCTGGTCTACTTTGAGAAGTCTCCTGACTTCTGTGAGCGAGACCCCACCGTGGGCTCCCCGGGCACGCGGGGCCGGGCCTGCAACAAGACCAGTCGCCTGCTGGATGGCTGTGGCAGCCTGTGCTGTGGCCGTGGGCACAATGTGCTCCAGCAGACGAGGGTTGAACGCTGTCACTGCCGCTTCCACTGGTGCTGCTATGTGCTGTGTGACGAGTGCAAGGTCACAGAGTGGGTCAACGTGTGTAAGTGAGGGTCAGCCTCACTGCAGGGCTGGGGAAGGGGAGGAGCACCAGTGCAGACTTTTGCTCTGATTTCTGTCCAGGGCCAATCATTCTTGGCCCCGGAAGCCCACAGTATCTACCTGGAAATAGCTTTGGGGGCAGTAGGGGTCAGGTGGAGTCTGTGAGGTGTGGCCTTCTCCCCAACAGTTAGGAGGGCCTTAGGGGGGACCTGTCCCCCTCTACTGCTCCTTAAAACACCTGAATGGACTAAGATGAAATGAACTGTATTGCTACCCTCTACCCAACCCTGCGGTCCCTTTAACTCTGATGCATACTCCTCTTGGCTGGGGAGTCCTTATAGTTTGACCACTCTTCTTCTTTGAGGGTGAGCCCCAGGCATCCTGTGGAGCCATAAGACTTGCATCCAGAAAGAGACCACTCACTTCTATTTGCTGTTCCCAAACTCCTCTACTGCAGTATGGGCCCCCTCTTAGGGAGTAATGGGAAACAGCAGTAGAGAGGGTTTTCTTAGGGAAGGGAGAGAGTACAGGGCACTCAGAAACCCGGAAAGTTGTCTGTCCAGGCCCTTAGGGAAGCTGCCCTCTCCCCCCAATTCAGATGTTAAAGGGGACCCTCCAAAGGAAGAGTTTTACCCAAGACTCTCTGAGCCTCTTTTTCTTTCTTCAGCAGGAGGGATGGGAATGGATAATTTATTGTACTGAGACTTGTTCTTGGTTCTTGTTTGTAACAAAAATAAATTAAGTTACTGGATCGGTGGATGCAGATGGTGATATTTCTACCCACATTTGGATCCCAGTCCTGGCTTCTTTTCCAGGTGAATTCTCCTACCCTCCCACACTCAATGACTTTATGAATATCATGCCTGATTCCACTGAAGGATTTGGAATGGTCTTCAGGTGACTTAGTTGGCAACTTTTAGTGTGAAAAACCTGGGTGGGGCAGGGGGACGTCTGGGTGTGAGGGACTAGAGATCTAAACATAGGCCCTATTTACTTTCTTAATGCCTCACCTCCACTCCTCTAAAACAGGGTTTGAGAAGTTTTCTTTTTTTTTTTTTTTTTTTTCCTCTCCTGTAAAGGGCTTGACAGTAGATATGTTAGGCTTTTGGGCTTTGTCAAAACTACTCCAGTCTGCCAGCAGACTCTGCTGTCATAGATTGAAAGCAGCCATAGACCATACATAAACAAATGGGCATGGCTCTATGTCCAATAAAACTTAATTCACAAAAATGGACTGCAGGACCAGATTTGGTCTTCTGATTTTGGTTTATTTTGACCCCTATCATACCCCATGAGGTCACCTCTGTTCTGGGTTTTTCAAGTCCTGAAGATATCTCAACATTGCACCTGTGCCCGAAAGAGCAGCTGCTTTTCTCTCTGGCTCCAAACCAGAGAACTTGGGGATAGATAAAAGACTAATGGGAAACATATATAAAGGATTCTTATGCTCAAAATTGGGGTTTTTTGCTTTGGAAATCAGCAAACCCAGCATGCTCCCCCACTGAATTATTTGCATATGTATTCTATCCATCCTTATTCAGAGCTCTTCTGCATTTCATCTTAGTAAAATAATTCCCTTATCTTTTAGGAGATAACCATAACTAGAAAAAACAGAATTTCTTTTATTTCATTTCCAATTTCTTTCTATTTCTAGTCCAGTATCTTTGAAAAGAAACCATTATCTTTCAATTCAGAAAAGGAATATGCATCAAAAATTTAGAACTTTATAAATAATTGAATATTTATGGCGTTGCAAGATCCTGACTCTATCAGGTCATCTCCTTGGCCAGGGAATGCAGAAACAGTCCACTCCTCTAGGCAATGTATATCTATATATCTGCTACACAAATCACCCTCAAAATCAGGTGAAATGATGGTAGCATCAGGGCAGCAGCAAGGGCGGCAAGGAGTGTTGGTTTCAGGCAGTACTTTATGGCAAAACTGTATGTCCTGAGTTTCCACTTGCTCATTGAGAATTCTGGGTTTGGAAATTTGATGGACATAGGACTTTAGGCACTGATTGAGCCTAAGGTGTATGTAGGGTACTAGGGGAGAGAGGGATGCAGCTGGAATAGACCTAGGAAATGAGAGAAAATAATGATAAGGAATATCCAGAACAGGAATTTCTCACACTCAGGAAGAGGGAGGAGAATCTCCCATGAAATCACAGCAGGAATATTTAGTTTCCCCCCATTTCCTTCTTCTGTGCTCTTTTTGGCTCCCTCTCTCTTTCTAGCTTTCTCTCTTCTTTCGTCAGACACACTCTGTGGCAAACTTAAGCCCCAAACCACAACCTTGAGAAATTCCAAATGGATTTTGTCAGCAAGGCCAACACCCCCCTCCCCACCCCTGCTCCCGGCACACGCGCTGGGCTCAGGCCCAGGCCTGGGGTCAGTGACGGGAGTGGGAGTGTGCAACCCACAGAGCGGGTGGCTAAAATTTCAGTTTTTACTTAGCTCCAATGGCAGCCAGAGGGAGGGAGGAAGATTGATGAACTCTGGTCAGGCCTCTTGGCCTCCTTCAGCTCTGGATGACCTCTTCTCCCCTCAGCCTTTCAAGTGGCTGGAAAGCTGGGAAGTTGTGGTGGCTGGCTAATTGCCAGCTGGGCAGCACCCCTCCTGTCTGTGCTCCTGTTTGCTCCATGGGAAGTACCCAGTAATGCTGCAACAGACACTTTCCTCTCCAGACTCCAGAAGGGTGAAGGACAGAAGGCCTGGGAGATTCTCCACTTCCATTCATCAGTTCTGACTCAAATACCATGGTACTTGCTGCTAACTCTATTAGACTGTCACCATCTCCATCCTCTGTCATACCTGGGGCCCAGCTTTGAGAGGATCTGAAGTCTTGGGCAGGAACACTGACAGGTGTCACCTCCTGTCAGAGTCCCACAAGGTGTGTTGATATGGTTGAGGCCCTAGCAAGGACAGTGGCAAAGCATAATTTTGGTGGTCAATGTGTGTGTCTGGTGGCATGTGCTAGAAAATTCTAGAAAAAGAAATGGAAAGAGTGACTATGTGGAGGTATCACAGGGCCCACTCTAGGAGTGTGTGATAACACTGGAGGAGTCTTCTGCCATTTAAAACACAGGGCTTAGGAAGGCAAAGGTCCTTAATGGCAACAGCCGAGGACAGATATAACTCTCTTTGTTGTAAACATGCTCTTTGTTATCCATCTCATCCTTTACCACCTTAAATTAAGGTCCTCTTGGCTTCACGTTCTAGAGTTGTGTTATTCTCCAGGTTAAAATAAGAAAACAAACTGGGACAAGAGGAAGAGACTGCTGAATACATACATGGGGATTGATGGGGACAAGGGATAGACGTGATGTAGCTATCTACCAGCTTAGTTCTTCTTTGGAAGGAGGCAAGAAACAAGGCAAAAAAAAAAAAAAAAAAACCAACCTAGAAAAGCAACAATTTTGGCTCAAGCTTTAGGAAAGAGCCACGTGTTCCCTTATACAGATGGTCCCAACTTACGATGGTTCAACTTACGATTTTTTAAAGACGGTGCAAAAGTGACATGCACTGAGCAGAAACCATAATTTGAATTTTGATCTTTTCCCAGGCTTGTGATATGCAGTACGAAACTCTCTCATGATGCTGGGCAGTGGCAGTGAGCTGCAGCTCCCAATCAGACATGCCATCACAAGGGTAAACAACAGATAAACTTACAGCCATTCTGCGCCCATACAACCATTCTGTCTTTCACTTTCAGTATAGTATTCAACAGATTACATGAGATATTCGACACTTTATTATAAAATAGGCTTTGTGTTAGATGATTTTGCCCAACTGTAGACTAATATAAGTGTTCTGAACACATTTAAGGCAAGCCAGGCTAAGTTATGATGTTCGGTGGGTTAGGCATTTTCAACTTAAGATATTTTCAACTTATGATGGATTTACTGGGATGTAACCGCATTGTAAGCTGAGGAAGATCTGTACTGTTGTTATAAGGAGAGAGGGCACTTCAAGAACCTTCTTCCATTCTTAGTGCCCTTCTTGTATCACAAGCTGTTCCAAGGCAGCTTTGCCTGCCCAGACCGAGGTGCAGAAATGAATGTGAGGAAAGTGACGGTGGGCAGGAACAGAGAAACATGGGGGCAAAAGCCCTCACTTTCCTTGTAATACTAAATTACATACTCATCTAGGTATACTTCCTCATACCACACGTCTGAATATTAGGCTTCAACCGCTTGTCTTTCAAGTTCCAACTTCCTAACTGGCCCAGAGCCCAGCTGTTTCTTTCATTCTCGTAAATTCATCACTCTCCCTGTTCCCTACGGACAAGATCTCTTGATTCAGACCCCAGAGTAACGAATTCTTAGCAGTAAGCGACAACAGTGGTGCAGTGAGGACTGTGACGGGGGATGCACCTAGCCCTGGTTAAGAAATAAAGATGAGATTTGAAGGGGTAAGGGCAAAAGCAAGAAGCTGTTCACTCTTACGCTGCTCCTGACTTTGTCCAAGGAGCCCAAGCCCCGGGCCTCTCAGCCCAACCCATCACCAATGTGGCCAGTATGCAGCCCCAGTCTTAAATTCCAGGCATGGCCCTGGGGTTTGGGATTCTCACCTCTGTCCCCACTGTCTCATTCTCACTTTCCAGCTCCCGCCTCCGCCGCCCGCAGATTCCAGCCCCCACATCTGGCCCCGCGCGGACTTCAGCTCTAACACCCGGCTGCCTCTGCTGCAGCCGCTGCCATGGTGATGGATCTCGCGAGAACTGCCGCTCGCCGCCGCGCAACTCTCGCGCGATCGGGGAGGTGGGAAGTATCCAAGTCTGGGGGTAGGGGTGCGCCGCACTGCTCCTGTCGCCGTCGCGGCTTCCGGTGCTAGGTGGAGGGAAGGAAGGAGGGAGCCGGGAGCGGGGCCAGGGGAGCAGCCGCGCCGAAATCGGCTGGGGGAGCCGGAGAGAGTGGAGCCAGAGCCGAGCGGAACCTGCGGGGGCGGAGGCGGCGGCCGCAGCGTCGGAGCTGGGAGCAGGAACAGGTGAGGGGCTGGGGAGGGAAGGCGGGTCCTTGTAGAGGAGAGACTCGGGGTGGGGGCTGAGGGGATAAAGCCCTCATCCCTCAGCTCGCCCGGCACTGCCCGGCATGGGGCGGTGTGGTTCTTTCCACCCGAGAGCTCGGAGAGGGGTCGCCGGGCCAGCCTCACGCCTGCCCCCGCATTTGAAGGACGCGGAGCTGGGGTGGGGGTGGGGGGCGCACACAGATTTGTCCTCCGCCTCGCACAAGGGGGCGACCTGGACTGCAGTTAGGTTCCCCTCGCTTGCAAGAGGTGGGTTTTTGAGGGGTTGAGGTGGAGAGGGAGGAAAGCAGTCCAGGGGAAGGTGGTGCGGGGGCGGGTTTGTATCCTTTTCCTATTTAAGGGCTAGGGAATGTCTCTTTTTCCTACCTCCTCTCCCACTCGACCTTAGTAACAGACCAGAGAGAAGCCTTGCTATAGTGACACCCCCTTCCCCCGTCATGGGGCTGGGGTGCGTAGAGGGTTTAGGGATTAGCCGGAAACCCAGGCTAGTGGGGCACCCCAGGGGCGCTATTCTGGTGGAGGTTGCGCTTTCGGGTCTTGGGAACCGCACGTTGGGAAGAGGGCAGCAGGTGGGGAGCAAGAGGTGAGGAGGCAGGAGAAGGGGGAGGAGGATCTGATCTTGCTCCGAGATGAGAGGTGGTGCCATCCTCCCCCAGGCGAAGCGGGGGCGCTCTCACAGGAGGAGGGAGCATCTTGTCGCTGGCTCTGAGTTTGTGTCTTCCAATCCGCTTTCTTTCTTTAGGAAGTACCAGGATTCCCGGAACAGAAAATGGATCCATTGCTTACACCACTGAGGGAAGAAGGGGGAGGCAGAATTCCCTGTTAAAATGGACCACTTGATTAGCAAAGTGGTAGCTCCTTTTTGGGGAGTTCCCTTCTTTCTGGGTTGTATTACTGCTCATCTCCCTCTGGCCAGGCCCCGGGCGAGTGTGGTATGTGGTCAGGAGTGACAAGAAATAGTGAGGTCATTGGGTGAGGGAAAAGTGTAACTTAAAACCTGTCTCTGCCGCTGTTGGATTGGGCCACTCCTGGTCTATGGCATGAAAGTTTTATTTGGTATGAGATCTGCTGCAGGAGTCCGATTGCTTGGGTCAGTGTAGTAGGACAGAATCTAGTCTCTGCATGCTTCTTTCCTTGTCCCTAATCAGGTGGTGACAGTCTTTGCTGCCATTTATTCTTGAGCTTGTTGTTGGGGTGTCTCTACTTGCTATATCTGGAATGGATCAGTGAATTGGTCATTGTACATTAGACCTGAGTTTGAATAACATGTCTCTAAAAGCTCATTCTAAGAGAGAAGCCTATCCATTGAGTTCATCTTTCCACAGAATGAATCATTGACCTTGGATTAAGTTGGAAAGGGTCCTCATGTATCACATATTCACATGCCTCCTGCCTCCCACCATAGAGTTATTACCTTGTATAGTCAGAATTTTTCATGTGTATGTCTCACTTTTGCAAAGAGACGAAGCTTTTTGAGTGCAGGAATTGGATCTCCTCTTGAATCTCCCACAATGCCTATGCACATAGTAGGCACTCATGATGAATACAGGATGTGAATGAATTCAAGTTTTCTGACTACAGTTTAAGGAAGGAGAAAGAGATGGCTTGGCTGTCAGGGTCAGGGGGAGTGCCTGATAATAAGAGTGAGGGTGTAAATGTCCTTAGCCTTTGTAATTAAGAAGTCTTGGTCTCTCCACCTTCCTGAGAAGCACAAAACAGTCATGGATAATGAAACTAAGACCCCGAAAGAAAAATATTAGAACACAGTGTCATTATTTATCTGAAATGTGAGATCTCCTGCTTCCCCATTGTGGGCAAAGGGGTCTCTCCATTAGACCTGAGTCCTTCAGGGTGTTGTCTACAAATTGGGATCCTGGTGATTATGGAGAAGGGAGCCAGTGTATGTATGTGGTGCCTGGCATAGAATTGGTGCCAGTGAATGGTAGCTGCTATTATTAAACTGAGTGCAAGTGTAAAGGAAAGCAGACAGCAGGCTGGAAAGAATGGAAGTGAAGTCGTAAATGCACAAAGGGTCATATTGTGTGTGTTCATCGCTGCTAGTCTCTTCCAGTAGAGGAAATGGACTCAGAAGACAGTGGGCGGGATTTGTTGGTGAGAAGGAGGAAGTTCTTTAGAACCAGGTTTGTTAAAGCTGAGTCAATAACTGAGGGAAATTGTGGAATCTTCTTCCCCATATACCTTTAGAAATGGATGCCAAGAGGCCCGAGATTCAAAACATATCACTGTGTTTGGCTCTCCTCACCATTTTTTTTTTTAATTGAGGTGTGGTTGATTTACAATATTGTGTTAGTTTCAGCTGTACAGCATAGTTCCTCCCACCATTTTTGTTGCAGGTTAATTTAGTGACAAAATGGTATGCTAATTAAGGTTGTGACCCTTAGACTCAGACAAAATTAGGTTCAGATCCTGCCTCTGCTAGTTATTAGTTGTGTGATTTTGGTGAAATTATTTGTCCTCTCTTAGCTTTGTTTTTCTTGTCTATAAAGAGAATGATAATAACAGTACCTACTTCACAGTGTTGACATGAGAATTAAATGAGATAATAAAAATAAAGCACTTGGTATTACACAAAGCACATAGTAAGCCTTGAGTAAATGTTAGCTGCTGTTAATAATCATCATAATAGTAATAATAACATGAGCACTCAGGCTGCTTTGAAGGAAAGGAGGTTTACAAAAGAACAACTTGCTGCCTGAAGCACCAGTGTAGGGGGATGATTGTTACCATGACTTTCTGTGCTGGTCGTAGGCTTATGAGCAATGAAATCCTTTTTCAGCATCAGCCTCACAGAGGCAGCTCCTGTTGCCTGAGTGGGAGGTGAAGCTGGAGGAAGGCAGAGGCCCTGAACCGTCGACTTGGATGTAGGGTGAGGATGTGGGGGCTCAAGAATAGTGTTTGTTAGACAAGTCAGCATGACTCAGGTAATGGTTGACTCTTCCATCAAAGAGCACCCTGATTGACCTAGGTCGGGCATTTAGATTCCTAGGTCCTATTATTTCAGGTCTCAATCAGCATTTCGGCATCCTCCATTTCCTGGCCACTCTTTTCATTTAGTCACATCTCCTTTAAATGTCTGCCTCTGTTTCAGAATGTACTGAGTTGTGATATCTGTAATTCTGGGTACTATGCCTTTTCCAACAGCTATTGCAGATATAGGTAGGGTGCTAATAATAAAACTTTTTGATAATGAAAGGACATGGGGAGCATTTGGAAAAAGTTCCACCAATGTTTGGAGGCTTTGTATTGAAGTCTGGGAAAGAACTGCCTGAGGCAGGGGTTCAATGAAGGTGTTAGAGATTTATAATGGATTTCTGCAAAGGATCTGCTGCACCACCAGAAAGGAGATGGCTCCAGATTTCAGGAATCCACCATGATCAACATATTTCTGAAGAAAGGTGAGATGACTGGATGTGGCAGGTCTCACAGTACCTTTTAGCTCTCCCATTACTGGTGAGAGCCTGACATAACCCATCGTATGTGAGCTTAAACACAAGAGTGTCAAGCACGAATGTTTGAATTTCAACATGATTTAGGATGAAGAACATTTGCTTTCTGTTGCAGTGGTTTTGTCCCCTCTCCTCCTTTTTTTGTTTTTTAAACAATCAAACCTTACATTATGTAAAATCTTATTTGCAGTCTGATACACAAAATGAATAAAAGTGGAGCTGTTCTAGTAGTGGTGGAGAATGATGGAATATAATTAGAGCCTCTCATATGGTTCTCCCCTTCTCCCAGGCAGCCCCTGAATCCCATCCTAGGAACCTTAGGGCTCTGAGAACTTGCAAGCCACTTCTCCAGTTTGTCAGATACAGGAAAAGGATCGGAGATAACCTATAGAATACTGTCTTCCTCAGTCTCACACGTTTGCCTTATCCGTAGAACTGCGCTCAACAACAAGCATATCGATCACTAGCGACAGATCAGTCATGGTGCTGGATGCTGGGAACATGAAGCATGAAGAAGGCATGGTCCTTGCTGGCAAGGGACTGGTAGTCTAGTAAAGTACTTGCCAAAATTTTTCCCACCATGGCATACACAGAAAATGGTAACAGTATGACAGGCATAGCTGCTTGCAACCTGAGATGACTGGCCCATGGGCTGTAGCCACCCTAAGCCCTGTCTAGCCGTCCAGTATTAGTGGGCTCAGTATCTCCAGCTGACTTGTATTGCATTAGGGGCACATTATTTGGGAAGTTTTGGCTCTGGAAAGCAAAACACAAAAAGGTGAATAAAACATTTTGTGGTAAATCCTAGGGTAGAAGTGTGTTTGAGGTGCTAAGGGATCACAGATAGCTCTTATCCCCCAAGGTAGGCAGTTTCCTGTTTTCTGTATCTTTAGGCTGCTCTGTGATGGTTGGCCTTTTCCAAATCATGGCTTCCTGTTTCATCTGTTCAGTGGCAGCTCTGTCTTGACCTGCACAGTGGGACCAGATTGGGGCAGAGGTTTACTAAGGCTTTAGGCTGATTACTCATGGAATTTCAGTGATTTTGTAATTAGGAAAGTACAGTGTTCTAGATATCCAGGCCTATAGATGTGGGTACTGGAGCAGCCATTGATTATCAGGATATGGAGCCATTTTAAGATTCTAAGAATAGGGCAAGCTGAAAGCTTTGGTTAGAGGGCAGTGCCACACAGTGTTCCAAGGAAACAAATGAGTCTAGTTTTCATCTGGTCACTGGTTTATCTCGCTAGGTCATATATTCTGAAACAGACCTGATAACTCTGTTCTGACTCACTTGCTGAGGCTTGTCCATGGAAAAAGCCATACCCTTCTCAGGTGTTTGGGTCTCTATATTTAATATCCTTCTTCACTTGATGTTGTAGCCTCCTTCAGGTTATCCTGTACTGGAGTCTTCCTCTCGGACTAGAAGGGAGACTGGCATAATGATTCTGGCCTAAGCCTAAACACAAGTGAGAGGTGGAGTTGAGTGGAGCCTAATCTTAGACATGCTTTAGTTTATAACAGGGTCATCATTGATTGCCTAGTAGCTAAGTTCAGTAGATATCTTTCAGGCCTTATCTTAATTTGCCCTTTCTATAGCCTTTGACCCTCCTTCCTTTAAAAAAAAAGTTCTTTCCTCGTTGGTGTCTCTGATATCTTGCTCTCTTGATTTGCTTTCTCCCCCTTCTGTTGCTTCTTACTCTCTTTCCTGGCCTCCTTTTGGGCCCACTGCTTTAAATGTTGTTGTGCCCCAGGTTTCTGCTTTTGACCTTTTCTCCACTCTCACTGTACATACTCTCCCTAGATATATCAGTTAGGATGTATCAGTTGCAAGAGATAGAAAACACACCTGTGGCTCAAACAATAAGAGAATTTATTAAACATATAGCAAGAGGTCTGGGTGAAATAAGCCAGACATAAAAAGACAAATATTGTATGAGTCTACATTTATGAGGTACCTAGAATATTCAGATTCAGAGACAGAAAGTAGAATGGTGGTTTCCAGAGGCTGGAAGGAGGGGGATTATTGTTTAATAGGTACAGAGTTTCAGTTTGGGAAGATAAAAAAAGTTCTAGAGATGAATGGTGGTGATGGTTGCTCAACAGTGTGAATGTGCTTAATGCCACTGAACTCTATGCTTAAAAATGGTTACAGTGGTAAATTTTATGTTATATATATATTCTACCACACACACAAAAGAAGTCCAGGGATAGAATACTTTTTTTTTTCAATCCCCCAGCTTGACAGTGTTAAGGACCCAAGTTTTCTCACTTTTTCTGTTCTGACATCCTAGTGTTCTTAATGTCTGTCCCTTCATGTTCTCAAGATTACTCCAACATCCCACCCTTCTATGTTAACAACCAAAGGCTGGACAAGAGAACATTGACATACATTCTTTTTTGAGATTGAGGAAAATTTCCAGATGTTCCCAGCAGACTTTCCTTACATCTTATTGTCTAGAATTAGTGTCTTACCATTTGTGACTCAGTCACTGGCAAGGGAAATGAAATGCCCACATCACTTCAGCTGATCAGTTTTCATACCATACACGTAGGACTGGGGAGGGGTAACTCATAGTCACCCACTGCCAGCATCTGAACAATCAGGGGTTCTGTTAGATGACAGAAGGAGAAGATGGCTGTTTGGGTAGGCAGCCAGGAATGCTGCCACCCCTTCATCTTGGGTCCTCTTATGATGTCAGTTGCTGTCTATCCAGATGATTCCACATACCCAGACCAGACTTTTCTCTTGAGCTTTGTACCTTAGCACCTCAAAATCAATGTTAACCTAAAAACAAACATCTTCACTCTCAGGTTGGTTCCACTTATGTTTCCTGTCTAAAGAAGTGCCACCAAATCACCCAGGCCAGAAACCTGGGCATCATCTTTGCCTCTTCTACTCTTCCTTCCTCCGTTTAATCGGCCGTTAAATCCTGTGGATTCTACTGTTTTGATGTTTCAAATCTGTCCTCTTTGTTACCACCTCTGTTTTAGAGCTTTTGTTTTCTTATCTGTATTACTTTACTTCCCAAGTGGTCTCTCTGCCTCCAGTGTTCCTCCTTTTAATATTTCCCCTAAAGTGCTGTCAGAATGGTCTTTCTGAAGCACATACCTGGTCTTGTTACTCGGTATGACCTTTAAGGCCCTTCATGATCTAGCTCCTACTTACCTCCCCAGCTTCATCCCTTCCTTTTGCTCACGATGCTGCATCCACATCAACTACCCCTTAGTTGCACCTGGCTTTGGCTCATAAGTGCTGTCTCTAACTCAAGTCTTTATGCCTGTGCACATGCTTTTCCCTCTCCCACCTTCCCTGTTCTTTATTGTCTGATTACTTCCTTTTCTTCCTTTGAAAGCCTGCTCAGTTATGATCTGAGAATCACGTCTGGGAATTGGCCTTTATCCTCCAGTCTTGATTAACTGCTTCAGCTTTTTGTCCCCATAATACTATGTGCTTATCCCACTCTTTTCCCCATAGTCTTTGTAATCCTGCTTCCTAGTCTTTCTCCCCTATTGACTGAATTTCATGAAAGCAGAAACTGTCTTCCTCTGCATCCCTAGTTCAGTATACTCAGTAAATGTTTAATGAATGAATGGAAGCTGACATCAGAAGCTGTTTCTTGGCTTTGGGAAATCTTGGAGTCCAATAGAAGACATTGAGATACTGATTTAGGAGTTGTTGTGTGCTGATTACAGTGCTCTTGAGACAAAAAATTGGAAAGTTTACAGAGGTCACAACCAGCTGCACTAAGGAAACTAAATACAGGCAGACCCTGCTTTGGTTTCCTTAAATTTTATTGGTCTGCTCCACTGGCTGTGCTAAAAATATCATCTCTATTAGTGACCTCTCAATTTGAAAATTATCTGGGAATAAAGCTGCTTTTAGTGCACCCTGCCTGGCAGCAGAGTATTTGGGAGACTCTGGTCTTCCTTTTCCTGGACCCATGCAGCCTGAAGAGGAGGTACTGGATCAGGAGTCCCCTCAGAGGTGCCTCAGGACACATGCCTGAATCAGGAGTGGGGAGTGTGTGTGGCAGACTCCCAGAATCACCTGAAGGGTAAGGCAGGCATACCTTAAATCAAGATGACCGGGCAGTCAGTGACAGCAACAGCAACAGCCTGCCTCTCCAGGGGTGGGTGGGAGGGAGGGGTTGGGGGCAGTAAGTGGTTGTCAGTGAGGACATCCTCAGGTGAGGCTTAAATCAGCCAATGAGCTTGATGGAACGCCTGCAGTGTCCCACACGGATTGTACTAGAGCACATTTTTAGAGCTCCTGTAGTTATTTTTACCAGTGATAAAAGAGTTTGTAACTGTAAAATAGAATGTTGAGATACCCTCTTTGTTAATAGAGATACTACTGTATTCCATTTTTCATCCTGAGCCACTCACCTTCAGTTTTAACTCCTGATTCCTGGTTTCTTCCAGTCCATGGAACCCTGGCATTTTGCCCTATTGACATGGGAATGCCATCTGTGGCAAAAAAGAATAACCGTAGACTATATAGTACATACAGGGTTTGTTTATTTTATTTTATTTTATTTTATTTTATTTTATTTTATTTTATTTTATTTTATTTTATTTATCTGTTTGCCACTCTGCTTTCCAGAGCTTTTTCTAGGAGTAGATGAATAGTGGAAGTGAGAATTGGCTGTATAGCCAAAGATTTGTGTTCATGGCACAAAGCTGAAAATTGCCACCATCCTGGTGGTAGGGGCAGCATGCTATCTGGAAATAGGCAGGGACAGAGAAGGCCAAGACAGGGAATCCAACACCCTCTTTGGAATGTTCATTTGAGTCAAGCTCCTGATTACATTAAAGAGGAGTCATATGTTCATTAATTTCAAGGCCCTGGGCTGCCACGGAGGACACGTGGTAACTGCTTGGATATTTCATTAGTTATCAACCCCATTGCATATTAAGTGGCAAGAGAAAATTCTACCAGTTTTAGTCTTCTAGTCCTTTCATAGTTTTCCCAAACCAGTTTTGGGGTCAGTATGTGTGGAAAATGGCGAAGAATTGACAGGATATCTAAACAACCATCTGTGTGTAACACGGAGATAACAAGTACTGCTAGGACAGAAGAAGTGATAGAAGGATATCCTCAGATGATGCTTAAATCAGCCAGTGTGCTTGATTGAACTCCTATAGTGGACTTGGCACTGGGAGCAAGGACAGATCCAAAATAAATAAAAGGCATAGTCCTTGCCCATGGCAAATACACAGTTACATTGGGGAGACAGTAAAGGTACAGGCTTATAAAAGAGGAAAAAATACTTCACAACATAGTCAGTGC
The DNA here is from genome assembly GCF_036321535.1 of Camelus dromedarius. Taxonomy (NCBI): domain Eukaryota; kingdom Metazoa; phylum Chordata; class Mammalia; order Artiodactyla; family Camelidae; genus Camelus; species Camelus dromedarius. The sequence continues at coordinate 53,030,698 of NC_087446.1, read as the reverse complement.
CACTTGAGTGGTTCAGATAATTCAGGGGCTCTTGTCTAGTATGTCAGGAAATAGAAATAAGTGTAACATTGGGATCAGCTTTTGAACCAGGACTTTAGCATGATAGCAAAGAAGCAAACCAAAGGACGGTGTATGCATGTTCTGGGACAAGGGATATCTTTCAGCCACTGTTCTGCTCACAGTTGGTAATCATTTAATCAGCAATACTTCCAGTCATGAAGGACAGCAAGATAAATGTGTGGTATAAATTCAGTTCAGAATCTGGGCCAAAGCCTATTACCTAAGCTTTAAAGTGTTATCTGGAGCTGAAGGAAAGGACACCTGAGCAGGAGACAAGATAAAAACTAGGAAGACCTGGGGAGGATTTACATTTCTGGAAGTGGTGGCAGCAGAATCTGAAGATTGCCTATCACAGATTGCCAAGGTTGGTGGGATCTTACCTCCCCTCCTGCCTCAGGAATCCTCAGGAATCTATCTGCCTGGGTGGTTGAGGCAGGATGGGCAGGGAGGATGGCCACTGGGTGACTTGGCTGAAGTCAAGCCCTTAAGTTGAGCCAGGCCCTCCCCCGGGGCGTGAGCTCTCTGGGTAAGGGGCAGGGCTCATCTGCGGAACCTACCCGGAGCACTGCACTGCTCCTGGCTCATTAGTGGATGTCTGGGGAGGCCTTTGAAGATGAAACGCTCCATAAGCACTCATTGTTTCTGTTTTTTGGACAAACTAGTATTTTGGTCTCCAGAGGCTGTTGATCTGGCTCCTTTGTACTAGTCTGGAATTTGCTGCAAACTGAAGAGAGTAGGAAGAAAACAAACAAACCAACCTGAAATAGTTTTTGAAAAAACAACTAAACTCCCACCAAAGCCCCATGCTTTAGCTTGTGAATAGGATTCCTCCCTGTCCACCTTTCACATTCTTGGGTTTGGGTGCACTCTGTCTTGACCTGTTCTTCGCCTGCTGGGTTTGGGGTGTGCGTGTGTGTATCTCTGGTTCCCAGACTCTAGAGAGAATGCCAGCAGCTGGCATATGGTGGTTGTTGAGTAAGCTGCCCGCTGACGCACGTCTCCCACAGGCACAGAGAACTGGCTGGCATGGGTGATTCTGAACCCCCATTTCATTGTTTCAAAGATTCATTTCTGTGGCTGTGCTGAGCCATAGAGAAGGGAGGCAAGAAGAGAGGGAATGAACGACTGTGATTCTGTCTTTTGGGGGCGGTGGGTGGGGTGGGCAGACAGGCATTTTGTACCTTTACAGTGTTCTAACTGCTCCCTTCATTTCCCCCCTGTTACGTACCAGACATAAGTGTCTAACCTGAGTGAGCTGCTAGTGAGGCCACTAGAGGCCCTGGGAGTTAGTTCAGTTGTTCAACTACTGTGTGCCAGGCACGAGTCAAGGTACTGGGAACAAAATAGATAAGGAGTTGACATTAGAGGAGGAGGAGAAAAGCAGTACAGCAAGAAACAAATAACGTGTAACGTGTTTAGATGTAACGTGTCAGATGGTGTAAATGCTGGGAAGAAAAGTAAAGTGGGATAAATGGGGTAGAGAGCAGGGTGTGTGTATGTGATGGGGGTTATGGAAGGCCTCTTTGATAAAGTGACAGTTGAACAGACGCCCAAAGGAAGTGAGGGGGTGCTCCACGAAGGCTGTCTGGGAGAGGAGCGTTCCAGGCAGAGTGAGGAGCCAGGACAGAAAGCTTTGAGGCCGGAAAGTGTTGGGGAATTGAAGTGGAATAAGCAAAGGGGAGAGTAGTAGGAGATCTGATGTGAGAACCGGGAATGCAGATTGTGCAGGACTTTGTAGGCCACGGTACGGCTTTGGGTTTTACTGAAACGGAGATAGGAAGCCAAGAGAGGGTTTTGAACAGAGGTGCAACGTGACCTGGTTTTGGTTTTAAAATCAGTCTGACTGCTCTGTGGAGAATAGAGTGAAGGGGGTTAGAGAAGAAGCAGGGAATGAGATGACTGCCTCATTGCAGGTGACCAGGTGGAGCAGCTGTCCTAGGATCCACCTGGCTGAGGAATGAGGGGTAGCCTCTCCTTGCACCACCTCCCAGCTCTCTGTGCTATGTGTGAATGGGGCATGACTTGAGCAGCCGGCATTTTGCAGAGTGGCAAGGATCAGCCTCTTTTAAGAGTGCTGCTTTCTTATTTCTTCCTCATTAATTTTGGTATGTAAAAAGTAAGGCAGAATTGTAGAAATACAGGAAGGGAAGAAGCAGAGTCTCTTGACGAGAGCTGAGAGCATAAACCTTGGGAACATGGCAAGCCTGAACCTTGTCAGGAGTCACAAAGAGCCACTCCTCATTCCACTCCCTCCTCTCCCACCCTTTCCAGAAATCTCTGGGTAAAGTTGGGGGAGGGAGGGGCATTAATGATCTTTCAACGCCTTGGGGTATAATATAGAATGTCAGAACTGAAGGGACTTTAGAAATCATCTAGTTCAATCCCCTCCAGTTACAGGTGCAGATAGGACAGGTGAAGTAACTCATCCAAAGTCACGTGGGCAGGTTACTGGCAGGAAGCAGGGGTCCTGAGTGTTCACTGCTTTGTCTGTGCTCCCTAAAGCTCAGGATATGTCTGAGTGGGCCTTGATCTTCATAGTACCCTTAGGTTCCCAGTTTGTCATGAAGAACTCCAGCCATGACTTTGGCAAATCCCTGTTACATAAAATCCTGACAGATGGTGGTAATGAGTTTACATTTCTTTGCCTAGGATCAAGTCCTCCATACCAGGGACCAGGCCAAAACCAGACTGCCACTGCGCCCAACTGTCCTCAGAAAGCGACTACTGTGATCATGGGTAATATCTTCGGAAACCTTCTCAAGAGCCTTATTGGGAAGAAGGAGATGCGCATCCTGATGGTGGGCCTGGATGCCGCAGGAAAGACCACCATCCTGTACAAGCTGAAGCTGGGCGAGATCGTCACCACCATCCCCACCATTGGTAAGGGCACAGCTCAGACATAGGCTAGGCTTTCGTTCCATCACCTAGGCCAGACAGCGGGCCTATTCCTAGATTCCCCACCTGGCCACCAGGCAAGTCTTTGCAGTTTGTGGGCTTCTGGGAAGGATGGTTGTTAAGCTTACCAGCAGGTGCTGGGGCTGCCATTTGCCCACCTACCCTGGCCCTCTCTGATGCGGGAACTTCCTCGGCCTGGCACCCAGCAGCGGCCCTCAGGCATTGAGCTGGTTTGTTCTCTGTGTTGTTTGAAGAGCAGGTGAAGGGCTTTGATGTTCCTGCCAGAGGCCTGGAATTGCTTCATTGTAGATCCTCGGTGGCCCTGATCCTGGTTAAGACTTGCCTGTGGAAGAGAGAAAGTTTGCCTTGTAGAGGGGGCTTCTGATCATCGATCAGCTGGTTCTGCATTTGGGGCTCCAGGACTGTAGCTCACTTCTTCATTCTGCCTCACAAGCCCCACTTCTTAGCTGAGGCAGACTCTGGTGGCCAAAGTACAGGAGTGGGGCCGCGTCATTTCCTTGCAGGAGGGAGAATCAAAGGCTGAGAGAATGAGTGGGGCAGGTTGTCTCACATTACCCAGACGATTGTGAACCTCCTAACTGGCCCTCTTTGTCCTCTTCTACTTCTTCTCTGAGGCTTCCTTGTTGGCCTTTATGCTATTAAGTCAAAGAACACCAGGGCTGAGGAAGCCTTAGCTTTCTTTCCCTTGCTAGGATCATGGCCATGACTAGGGGAAACAGAAACGAACCAACTGGGGCATCATTTGCAGGCCTGGTATTTGAGGCTGAATGACCACTGTTTGTTTTTCCCAAAGGGTTCAACGTGGAGACGGTGGAGTACAAGAACATCAGCTTCACAGTTTGGGATGTGGGTGGCCAGGACAAGATCCGACCTCTCTGGAGACACTACTTCCAGAACACTCAAGGTATGACATAGGAATTGCCCGTGGGCTGGCATTAGTTGATTGGGTATGAGCAGAGAGTGTGGCTGTTGTTCTTGGTTATTGGCAGCCAGCTCTTGCCCTGCTGCAGCAACTAGGGGTGGGAGAAAAAGAGGAAAGGGGGTAGATATTTGGAGGGTAAAAGGAGGGTCTTGTCTTTTGTTGGTGGGGGAGGGGAGTTGATCTGTTGTCTCTGTGTAGCCCATGCTCTGCCTCCCTAGGGTTGATATTTGTGGTCGACAGCAATGATCGGGAGCGAGTAAACGAGGCTCGGGAGGAGCTGATGAGGATGCTGGCAGAGGATGAGCTCCGGGATGCTGTGCTCCTTGTCTTTGCGAACAAACAGGTGAGACATCTCCCTGTCCCTGGATTTGAGAGAGGGCAACCTGGCCGTGGAAATCATGGGGCCTCGGGGCTCATTATATGTGAAGCCCTGTGACTATGCTCTCAATTTTGAAAGTGTGGGAAATATGATTAGTTGGCTTCTACATGCTTTTCTTCTTATCCCCCAACCCCAGCTTTAATTAGCAACATTTCCATCCAGAGGGATTTTTGTGGTGGATACTTCACCTCCAATCCTTCTTTTAGCTTTCCTATTGTCTACTTTAGTGGAACTGCCCTCACTCCTACGGTCAGACAGACCTGATTGTTTGCCCAGCCTGAGTTACCTCTCCACTTCCCTACCAATTCCATATTTGGTTCCAGCTCCTCAGCGGGATGACCTTTAGTGCCTTGGATCTGGGGTTCTAGGATGGTTAACTCCAAGTAGCTCTTTAGGATCTTGCTCTGGGTTTCCTACACTGAAGGAGGAGAGGGTATTGGTATACATCTCTGGCAGATGGGTGTTCTAGAAGCCTTTGAAAGATCCTGAGGCTCCTTTTTGTGTGTCTCCCTCGTGCTCCAGGATTTGCCTAATGCTATGAATGCTGCTGAGATCACAGACAAGTTGGGCCTGCATTCCCTGCGTCACCGCAACTGGTACATTCAGGCCACCTGTGCCACCAGCGGGGATGGGCTGTACGAAGGCCTGGACTGGCTGGCCAATCAGCTCAAAAACAAGAAGTGAGAACCAGGCAGCCTGATCTGACCACCCCACCCACCCCTACTGTCTCCCTGCCCCAGCCCTATCCTTTCCTTCCTGTTGCCAGTGTGGCCAGGGCCCTGGGTGTCATGTCCGCATGCCCAACAAGAGCCTTGCCTCCCCTGCCCTTCCCTCCCTCATCCATGACCAGTCCCCAATTGCTGTCCTGATGATGAATCATTCCAATTTACCGGATTTAAAACAAAAACAAGGTTGTTATGGTTTCATGGGGTGGTCCCCCCTGAAGCGCTGGGGTTTGGGAGGTGGGGTGGGGTATTCTCTCCGTTTGCTTCGTTTGGCTCTGGTTGCTGTGCTCCTGGCATCTGAGTCCCTCCCCTCTTCCCATAGGCTCCTCCCCTACTCCCTGTCTTCCTTTCCTTTGCCGCTCTCTCCCTGTTCTACATGGAAATTGCACGGGCCTCTCTGTGTGTGCGTGCATGTGTGCGCGTGTATATACCTGTATAGAGAGATATATATGGGGCCGTGGAGGGGTGGAGTGCAGCTCAGGGCTTGGAGCCAGCACACGGCCCACTCTAGCTGATCATCTGCCCCTCCCATGTTGGTGAGATAAAGGAAGGAGGTGGAGGGAAGGCTGCCCCAGTCCTGCACTGGTTCCTCTCCTCTTTGCAGGTCAGTTTTCCTGGCTCATAGGACAGAAGGATTTTCCACTATTATCTTCCTTTACCTGTCTCTCCACCCCACTTAGGACAGAGAGGGTGGCATTTATCTCTAAATGACTGTTCCCAAGGAGATACCGTTCTGCCCTGCCTTGCTAGTGGGAAGGAGAGAGGAACCTACTCACTCTTATAAGCTCAGAGTGTTCAGCTGATTCTCCCCCTCATCCTTCGATCTGTTCCTCAGGAGCTTGAAGAGGGAGGTGGGGATAGCAAGATCTTGGGGTGTATTTGGGACCCAGGGCACTGGGGAGAGGGCCTCAGGTTTTCTATCTTCATCCTTCTTTGTTATTAGGAGAAGGTGAAACACAGATCAGTACTATTCCTGCCTTCTTGTCCCCCCTCCCGACCCCCCCAACTTCTGATCTTGGAGCTGGGCTCACCTGTCCTTTGTCAGAAGTTTCCTCACCCTGTTAGTTCTGCTGGCCTGACCAGAGCTGGCAGGCTGGTTTAATGGTGGAGTAGGGGAGTGGGGGATGACATAACAGACCTCAGTATCAATCCCTACATTCTTCAGTTCTCTTTTTCTTGTCCAGGATGTGCTGAAGGATGAAAATTCTCTGTTCTGTTTCTAGACCCTCAGACCATCCTCCATCTATTCCAACAGCTTTTCCCTGCTCTCTTCACCCACTCTCATAAAGGGATCTGGGCATTGGAGTGGAGGAAAAAGAGCTCTGGAGTGGTTGTTGGTGCTAGTGGGATGCAGTGGTCTTCAGAGTCCTCCCTCCATTATGTATTTGTTCAGAAGCTGCTGCTACTGCGTCTCTGTCTATGGGAGGCGCTTGTCACTGAGATCCTGGCCTGGGTCCTGACTTCTGCGGTTTCTGTGAAGCCGTGGCTTTTCTGTGGGCTCCTGTGTGTGCTGGCTGCGCCCTGAGCTCCAAGACGGCCATCCATAACCTTTCCGCTAAGGTCAGGGCCCAGGGGCCCTATAACGTGGCTGAGGGACCCCTTCCCAGAAAGGCTGTCCCAAGCCCCACCCCATAGGGCCAGGCTTCCTGCCACCTTTGTCTACAACAAGGCAGATCAATACGCCCCACCCCACCCCAGATTGAACTGTGAAAGAGAGGTTGCAGGGGTGTCTCCCTCAGTGCCAGCTCCTTAGTGATGTGTTACTACCCAAGATGCAGTGGGTGTATGCAGGTCTCTTTCTCTCTAGGCCTTTGTGTGTTGTGTGTGTGTGTGAGTGTGTGTGTGTCTGGTGGCGGGGGGTGGGGGGTGCTGGAGCTTCTATTTCGTTTTAACATGCATTCACTCCCCTGACCCCACATTCACTCCCTTGACCCCACAGATCCTTCCCTCTACACTTTTTCTTTGCCTCTGTCTCTATTTTGTCAGATTTTTTTGCACCTGCTCCTGTTGCCTCTCCCTCCCTGAAATTTTCCTTTGCCTTCTCAGCTTATTGAACTGCTGTTGCCTGTTTGTCTCCTTTCTCCTTGGTTTCCTACGTAGGATTCCTCACTCTATATCTCTGTGGTTGGTGAGGACTTCACCTCTTCTCCTGCCTCCCTCTCTCTCTGACCCTCCTTAGATACCAGTCCCAAATAGGTTTTTCTCATTTTAAGCCCACCTTGGTTTTTAGGACTAAGGGTGTTAAGAAGCAGCCTTTGAGGTTGCCTTGGTGCTGCTCGAGGATCTGTCCAGCAGGGGGCAGTAAGTGATCTTGATAGTATCCCTAGCTGCTGGCCCTTGGCAGGGGCGGCCCTTTCTACGTTCCCATTCACCTAAAAGCTCTTGGGATTGTATATTTCATTCCATTTCTGCCCACTCCCTCCCCCACTCTCCTCTGGTAGGTTTAGTTTTATGCTTTCCTTTGTTCCAGCCTTTCTTCTCCCTGGGGATTCCCCCTATTTCCCCCCCCCCCCAAGTTTGTTTGTGGTGTTATAGTGGTAACTGCAGTTCTGAACTGGTTTTTCTCTTTTTTTTCCTTCCTCTGGAATGTAGACTGTACATGTTTATAACTCACCTTCTCTCTCCTTGCTCAAAATGTGGGGTACGCGATGACTGTGACCCTGGTTGGAAATTAAACTTGTTTTATGCAGCTTTGGAGCAGACCTTCATCCTTGATGTGCAGCAGCCATGGGACAGTGTTTAATATTGAGGGTAGTTCTGCTTCTGGTCCCTCTCTCCAGGTTGCGCCTTCTCTCAGCAGAGGGGTAAAGGGTACCCTTGACTGGGCAGAGTGAGATGGTGGAGGAACTTGGGCTCATCTCCACACTGCTTCCTACTTCCTGTCATACCCCAAGAGGGAGCCTAGTAAGTTGGGCACCGGAGCGTGAGGCCTTTATGACTTTGCCCCTCTAGTTCTGAAGGGTTTAACCCTGAGCTTAGCCATATTTATCACCTTTTGGTAGACATTAGGGACTTCAGTGGCTAGAGGGCCCTGAACTTGGAGTGCCCCACACTGCCTCCACTCTCGGATCTCCCCAGCTCTGTGCATCAGGTGCTTCTAGTTGGAACAGGGTCCCCTCATGCATAGATTGGAGTCTACTCACCCATCTAGTTCTGGGCTTTGACAGTGAGTAAGCATGAAGGGTAAAGGTCTGGGTGGTATAATGAACTTGATCCTCCTTACAGCTGATGGCCCTGCATCACCTCTGCTGTAGGTGTGTGATTCCCCATTGTCAGGAGGCCAGGCCTCTTCCAGAGATTCCACAGATGTCTTGAGGAAAAAGACAGGCCTGTGTCCTCCCATCCTGCTCCCACTACTTCTCTATTCCTCTCCTGCCATTACTCAGGCAAAGAAAGGGGTGGTGCTACCCTTTCTTGGATAGGTGAGGTCTGGGTGAGCCAGGCAGGCCTTCCCCACTCTTACCACTTTCTTAAGCTTTGAGGACAGAGGTCTTCCCACCCTGATGTTGTGGGGAAAGGACAGGATTTAGGCATATAAGTTTGAGATCCAAGCATCAGTGTGAAGTGCACCATTTGTATTCAGTTACCTCCCTGCTGCCTCGCCTGCCAGTTTTCCTTTTCAGCCCCTTTCTTGCTGTTAAGATAAGCCATCACCCTTAAGGACCAGTGCTTCTCCTCTTAAGAAACCCTTAAACTACTCCATCCGGACATGGCTTCCCAGGCCACCCACTTACCCGTTAAAATCAGGTGATGCTTTCCTCCTCCTAGACTCCTCAAAAGTCCTGCTTGGTGACTGAGGTTACTGATAAGTTAGGAGCACTTTCCCAAGTACTTTATTTTTATACTAATAAGTAGATAACCTCTAGAGTTACAACCTCTTATAAGATAGTAATAATAGAGAGGACTTTAGCTGCATGGCAGGCCGGTGGGGGCCTTTTTACCCCTGAACAACTTGGCGAAGAGGATGACCTAGTCCCTCTGTCTCAAGTACTCGGCCTAGGATGCCAGGAAGGAGGTGGAAGGAGCTCTCTTGTGGCAGTTGCTTAAACCTTCCAGCTTTTTTTTTTTTTCCAGGGGAGAAGGGACATGGGGGATGAAAGGGAGAGTTAACCTGGAAGGTGAATGCTTAGCATCCAGCTCTTAGGACAAATAGCAACCTTATCTTCCCAGAATGTGAATAGCTCTTTGTTTATGGCTTGACAGAGGACCCCGGTCTAGGGTCCACTTCAGGATAATCTGGGCAAGGGAGCTTCTAAAATGAGCCTGGAGAAAGCCAGTGGAAGGATTGGTCCTGGTGGGATGGAGGCAGTGACAGGAAGAATGAGTGTGAGTGTGTATGAGTTTCTCACACTAGAGGTATAAGGTCTGAAGGCTCTAGGGAGTCACTGCATTACTTCCAGTTCCAAGTACCTAGATTGGTCAGAGCAGAGCATTGACAGGTATTTATTTTGTACTTTCTATGTTTCCTGACCTATGCCAAGAATGGAGTCAAACCTCTGTACTGAGGAGAAGACCAGTGAATCTATTTCTGGGATGCTCTGGAATCCTTTGGGATAACCATAGTGTACCATGTAGGGCAGTGAGAGTTGGAGAATAATTGTGTAGGGGGATACCCCTTGCTGCTGCTTGGTGCAGGGAGTGGTGTCTTTGTGCAGGCAGTCATAGTACTAAGAAGAGCCTCTTTTCCAGTTCAGAAGGGTGTGGAGGTAGGAGGGTCAACTCCAGTTCTCTATTTTCTAAGCTGGTAACTGGAGGGATGGAGTATCAGGCTGGTCACTGGGGAGTGATAGGATCCAGATGCCTTTTTTTCCTCTGCAGGTTTTTCATTCAAATTAAGCTCCCTGGCCCTGGTTGCTGGAATGGGTAAGGATGATCTTGAGTTCCTGGGCAAAGGGAGGAAAGGGTTAGGTCTAAGGAAATCTGAGCCTTGAGTATGGTAAAGGGAACAGTGCCGCTGAAAGTCTGGAAGTGAGGAACTTGGGTCAGGACTGTTCACCATCAAGGCTTGAAGGTAAGTGTCTTCTTGTTTGTGTCACTGTGGCCACAGCTACAGAAGAGACTATCTGGGCTCTAGTTTAGGAGCAGATCTGGCTCCTGAGCTGAATGTCGTGGAGTAGAGAGCACAACACTCGGGCCAGAACTCTGGCTGTCTGTGCCCAGAGCTGACCAGTTCTTCCCACACACCTTTCTTCCCCTGACCCTTCCTCCAAAGCAGGTACATTGAGAGTTGTCTCTGAGGAGGTCTGCACAGTTAATCTGGGCCAGGCAGGAGGTTTGAGAATGAACTTTTCCACCTGACACCCCCTCCTATACATTGTGGAGAACCATCCTAGGACAGAATTGAATACAAGGCCTTTTAAGGGTTGGAGGGCTTAGCTTGGGGCTTTGAACCACAGAAATTTGGATGCAGGCTTCTTTCTGAGTTCTGAATATAGGAATGCTGGCTTTAGATAATAGATAGGAGTTAGAGGCTCTCTGGTTTTGCTTATGCCAGATCTTGCACTGATGGAATGGTACCTCCCTGGCTAAAACAGCCAAAAGGGAGAGTAGGGGAGGGAGGTAATGTTTCACTCTTGGTTACGAGTGTATAACCATACCTAAAAAGAAAACATCTAGTCAGCCAGGGTATGCATGCTCCTGAAAATACGGCATTTGATTTTGAACCCAGATTTGTATATATTGACTCACAAGCTTTTATTTATTAACAATCTGTTAAACATATTAAAACCATTTAAAAAGCAGTGCCTTGCTTATTATCTGGCACATAATAGGCACTCAGCCTTGATGAATGATTAAACATCATTGTCCGTAACCAAGCTGGGCATGGTGGGCGCCCCATGGGTCTTAGAAGTCAGGGGTCTATGGTAGTTTCTCCGGCTGGCTGACACAGACACCTTTGAAGGTGGCAGCCTTTCCAGGAGTGGTCCTCCAATTAACTTGTGCCTCAGGTCAGGGTTGGGCCAGCTCCCCTCCCTTTCCCAGAACCATTTCACCTTTCTCTGTCCTTCGGTTCCTCCTAACTTGATCCAAGGAGAAAGCTTCTTCCTCCCTGGTCCCTCCTGGGTCCAAGTGGGCTTGTGCTGCCCTCTGTGGGTGATACTGTTGTCTTAGTTTTGCCCTTTTCTGCTACCATCCTCTCACCACTTCCCATTCAGATTACCAAACGAAGCCTCAGAGCTGAACAAGATAGTAGCCTTCCACCTCCATGACAACATTCTAATCATCTGACGCATCAGTGTAATGTGCGTGGTCACCCCTTTGCTCAGAAACTTTCAGTGGGTTCCCACTGCCATTCAAGGCTCTCCACAACCAGCTCTTACTTCCCTCTCCAGTTACCTCTGTCTACTCTTCTGGCTAAATCCTGTACTTTAGCCAAACTAGTCTATTCATTTTTTCCAATTATCCAACCCTCTGCCTTTATACCCTTTCTCACTTGTTTAGAAATACCACTTTCCTTTAAGATCTGCAAATCTGCCCATGACCTGTCTAATCACAAGGACTTCTTTTTTCCTGGTCTGGCTCCTTTAGCTCTATTAGCACAACTCCTTCAACACTTCCCATACGTTGCCTTGTACTGCTGTATATCGTGTTCATTCATTAGATATTTTAATGTTAAAATTAATTTTTGTAACCAAAATAATTATTACAAAAGATCCAAACAATACACAAATCTTCAGAGCAATATGTGGAACTTGTTCCCCTCTGCTCACTCAGTCCCCAAAGGTAACTACCCTCAGCTATTTGATGTGCATCTTCTGGTTCCTTTTCTAAATATATATACCTATGCATGTTTGGGGAGGGGTTAAAATATAAAGGGGCTCATGTCACATCTATTATTCTTGCTTTTTGTAACCTAAAGTTATATACATTTGTCTTAGAGGTTTTCTATATTAGTTTAGTTTTTCCTTTTTAATGGTTTCTCAGAATTGCATAGTATAATATTTATTCAAAGGAAAAACATATATGTCTAGAAACCGTTATATGGAGGCTATTGTGCAGCTAGCATCCAAGGGCCTCCGGGTATGATCACAATCTTGTCCTTGCCATCAGAGAGCTGGCTCTTGAGAGGGAGGGAGGAGCAGGTCGTACACAAATAACCACAACACAAGGGAAAATACCATAAAGTCCCTGAGTTTATGCCTGAAGTTCAGAAATAAGAGAAGTCACTTTCACCTAAGAGAATCCGGACTTCACAGAGGAGGTAATCTTTGACCTTGGCTTGGAGGGAGCTTGACAGGTGAAGGAAGAACATGAGCTGCGCACAGAGATGAAAACACTTGGTGCAGGTTCATCTGATTGCCATGAGCAGAAAGGGGATTTGATTCACTTTATAAACATTTTTGGAGCATCTATATGTCAGACACCATATTAGGCAATGAGCATATAGAAATAAGATGAGGTTCCTGTCTTTAAAAGGCTTTCATTTTAATGGTATCAAAGCCAACTTTGGAAAGGCAGATTAAGACCAGAGGATGAAAGCTTTCAATTGGCATGTCAGGTAGTCTGAATTTAATTCCCGGGGCAGTGTGGAGCCTCAGCCGGCCTTTTAATGGCAATTAACATGACTGAAGCTAAGCAGATAACAGCAAGGTACAGAATGGGCTGATGTAGGGAGAGGCTTAGGAGCTTATTTTTTTGTTTTGTTTTAACAGGATAGAAGCTCATTTCTATCTTAGTTAAAAGGTGTCTGGTGGTAGGCAATCCAGGACCGGTATAGTGACTCTACAGTTACCAGTCTCTGATGACTTCTTTTTTTCACCATACTAGCACGTAACTTCCATCGTCATGGTCACCTTATGGTCTCAGGTGGCTGCTGGAGTGTAATTCATCTCATCTACATTCCAGGCAGCAGAAAGAAGGAAGGGAAGGAGACTGGGGGAGGAGGTGGAGCACTATGGCACACTTCTTAGCTAAATTAACTCCCTTTAAGCAGCCTCCCGGAAGTCCTGGACAATATTTCTAACACTTCTGTGTCTTATTGGTCAGAATTTAGCCACATGGCCTTATCCAACCTTAAGGGAGATTTGGAAATATAGTTTTGTTTGTGCTTGTTTTTTTTTTTTTTCTTTTTGAAAGATTTGCGGTATAATTTGCATACAGTGCAATGCGCCGATCTTTTGCAGTTTGGTAAGTTCTGACATGCATACACCCATGGAGCCCACATCCCTAGATATGGAGCACTTCATCACCCCCAGAGATTCCCTCCTGCTGAGGGGACTTTTTTTTTTTTCTTTTTAAATAACCCAGAAGAGAGAAATAAGAGTTAATTAGGGTGGAAGCCATGGGAATGGAAAGAGGGCTGCAGAGGCTGTGGAGGGAGAAACCAAAGGGGACTGGTTGGATGTGGGAGATGAGAGAAGAATCAGAGAAATGCTGACAGCAGAACCATGAACAGAAACAGGCAATTGGGAGCAAAGTCTAGATTGTTGCAGGTGGGATGGAAGGAGAAAGAGGATTGAGAACAGTATTGTGTGTCTTGATTTGAGGTGCTGGTCAGACATCCAGGTGGAGATTCCCTGTATGCAGGGATGCAGTTATGTCTAGAGCTTGGAAGGGCAGTCAGAGCTCTATGGCATCACTGACTAAAGACAAGGACTAAGAAGTGACTTCAAAATATGGTGAGTGTGAGCTCACTGATGACTTCTGAGGGAGCAGAATCCAGATACCTAAGGCCTGAGTGGACGGGCCAAATGCTGAGGGCTTAAATCATGCACAACGGGACTGGCAGGGTCACCTGAAATAATTTTAAAACCCTTTTAAAAGCTGAAATCCTTGCACAAATGTAAAAGGGTTGTATGTAGCTGTCCTTTTGACAAGTTTGTTGATGAAAGGAAAAAGCAAATGGTAATGTCAGAGGAAGAGATCAGAGATTCACCCATCCTTATAGTAAAATAGCTCCTTGCTCTTTTCAATCAGCCTTCTGAAGGACAGGGCGATGGGACAGCTCCCTGCCTCCTTTTGGGTATATGACCTCCGGAAGTTCTAGCCGAAGGGCTGGATGTGGGAGAGGGATGCCACCTTCGACAACGGCTGGGGTCGGGTGCGCCTGCCAGACACTGCCAGGATAGGTGTGAGGAGACACATCTTTAAGAGGAAACAGAGCAAACGTTTACTCTGGACTCGGATAGTCCTGGGTTTGAATCCTGTCTCTGTCACCAGAGATGACCTTGCGCAGCTACTTAACCTGAAAACCTAGTTCCTCATCTGTAAATTGGAAACAATTTTGCCTACATTTTAAGGTGGTTTTGAGGATTACAGACAAGTGTCTGAAACACAATAGGTAATCATAAGTGGGTGCTACTAATGTGACCCAGCCCCTTGCTATGGGACCGAACGGATAACGGACAGCTTAGAATCTGTAACCTCCCGATCTTAGAGGGAAGGGAGAGCTCCCGCGGCCTCCTCCCTCCAGGAGGTGGGGACAAGGTGGAGGAAGGGCTGCAGGAGGAGGAGCTGGCGTGTCGCGACCCGCCCCGTCCCGTCCAGTCTGGCCTGGGCGCCGAAGGAACTGCTGTCCTAGCCGCTGCCACCCAACAGCCTGTCCTGGGTGCCCTGATCCCTGCCCCGCATCCAGTCATGACCCTGCGCCCCTCACTTCTCCAGCTCCGTCTGCTGCTGCTGCTGCTCGGTGGGGCAGCGTGCCGGGCTGAGGCCGGGTTCGAAACCGAAAGTCCTGTCCGGACCCTCCAAGTGGAGACCCTGGTGAGGAGGAGATAGACCAGGGTGCCCCGGAGGTCGGGCCTTATGGTGGGAATACTGGGGTCTGAACGAACCTAGGAGCGGGGAGGAGAGGAAGTGCGGGGACTGAATCGGGGGTCCCGAGTCCGGGGGCAAGGACGGGATCTTTGGAGGAGCCTCCGTGACTCCTGTAGTGCGATCGTAGGTGGAGCCCCCCGAACCCTGTGCTGAGCCTGCTGCCTTTGGAGACACGCTTCACATACACTACACGGTGAGGGCCTGGGGGACCGAGGCGGGGCCTGGGGGGAGGGGGCGTCACCCTGCTGAAACACGTCAGCTTTGGCATGGACACGTGGCAAGTGGTTCGGGAGTAACAACTCCCGCTCTGGGGTCGCCCAGCACGTGGCGGGGGGAGGGGCGCCCCTCTTCCCTCCCTGCTTTTTCTGCCAGTTCCTCCCCGGCACTGGCACCGAGAAGTGAAGGGTGGAGAGATATCCGCTAAGTGCCAGCCCTTATGGAGCTTCCTGTTCCTCTCTGCCCCAAGGGGAATGCTAAACTGCAGCTGCCCGGGGGTTGCCGCAGCCTGAGGCCCAGGTGTTTGCGCGCCCTGCTGGGAGGGAGAGGTACTAGGTGTGCGCTCTGGATGCTCTCTCCCTGCAGGGCAGCTTGGTAGACGGCCGCATCATTGACACTTCTCTGACCAGAGACCCTCTGGTTATAGAACTTGGCCAAAAGCAGGTGATACCAGGTATGTGAACTGTACCTCCCATTCCACTTCTTTCCAACCTAAGCCCTTTCTTAGTAACCCTTAAACTACTTTGGCTGGAATAAGACCCCAGGGCTCCACCAGCCACCTCCTGAGGTTCACGCCCCATTTCTAGGACTCCTTTTGCCCCATACCACACTGGAAACCAGAGATTTGAGAAGTGGGGAGCTCATTTGAGGGTCAAAGGGGAGTCTTCGATCCTCTCCTGGGATTTGGGGAATGGAGGTAGTTTCCTGTTGAGTTGTGTCTTCTTCTTCAAGGTCTGGAGCAGAGCCTTCTGGACATGTGTGTGGGGTGAGTATCTGCACAGGGGTGGGCTTAGGTACCCCCTCTGCATGGGTGGAGGCTATCTCTGCTATCCTTGGTCCTAGAGGAGGCAGGAGCATTTGCCCTGGCTTCACACTGGGCAGGTCAGGTCAGGTCACTGGGTACTGAGGCTTTGGATAAAGCCTCAGGCTTTCTGGCTGTGGGTTTTGTTGGAGGAGTTGAGGCATGTCAGAGGATGGACACTGTTTCTGGTCAACCTATTTGCTGCTCAGGTGGGAAGGTTCACATTTTGGGTGTGACTATCCAGAGGGTTTTGCTGGTGGGGCTTCAGATGGACTGAGGTGGCTGGCCTCCTTGGTCTCACCTTTGGCTATGACTCACATTCCTTCCCGCAGAGAGAAGCGAAGGGTAATCATTCCTTCTGACTTGGCCTATGGAAAACGGGGATTTCCGCCGTCTATCCCAGGTAAACTGACTAGGCATCTCCCTGAGGCATTCAAAATACCCTGTCCCTAAGAGCTATGAGGAGCCACATACTCTGGAGCTTGCGAAGGTCTAAACCCAGTTTGCTGAAAGCTTCAGGAGTGGCTGAGGCCTCCTTCTGCAGGGCCACATTTTTCCTTCTCAGATCACCAGCAGGGACTAGAGACATGTCTGTTACAGCAACCTGGCTTGCCCTCTGGCAGCCAGCAACTTTTAGGGAGGAGACACCTGCTTGAGACACATGGGTCTGCTGCCTGTGCCACCTCTCCAAGAACTCTAGACTTCCGTCTTTTTCCTACAACTCCAAACTCATTTATGCAGCTGGCATGGCTTCTCACCACTTCACAACTATTCCTCTCAGCATCCACTAGGGACAAGACAGAAAAAGTGATCACCATCAAGAAATTCAAAACAAAATAAAACAAAAAACAACTTGTTTTAAACCAAGCCTGCCCCATAGCTTTAAAAGCCTTCACAGGTCACTGCTGATACCTATTCCTGAAGGCCTGAGGTTGGACAGATTTCCCAAGATGCATATCACTTGCTTTTGGCTATAAGAAATGTTGTATTGCTAAAATGAATTACACCTCAGAGTACTGGGATAAAAGTTCTTATCCTAGTTCTGGCTTAGAGGGAGATCCAGAAAGAAGGGCCAGGAGGGCTAAAGAAAAATTCTTTTACCCAAAGCTCTGTTACCTCATTTCCAGTGCTGCTTCTATTTGCATTTCTCCCCCAACTCACTCCTGTTCATTCCTCTACTTCTTCTTAAACCACATCCTCCTTCCTCTCTAGCCCTTATGTTGAAACACCTATATTTTTCTAACAGTCATGTTGAATGTGCTCATTGGTTGGTGAAATTTTTAAAAGTCTAGTTTAAATCCAATTAATTTCAGCCCCACAAAGATTCTATCCACGTGGCTGTTTGGGAATGGAATACAGTTAGTACAGAGGTTCTCTAACGTATAAATGGAGAACAGCCTGTACTTTTCAGACCCACCGAAAGTTCTTCTGCCCTGTCAGAAACCTGCCACTGAACATAGGGCACAACTTGTATGTTTTGGGTAAACATGACTATCACTAGAGAGCCTCATAACCCTCCTCTGCCCTCTGCCTTTAAGAGAATTCAGTCCCACATTTAAATCTTGCCAGCTTCGTAGTTGTTGCTGTGGTGTGGTCTGCCCTCCTTGTTTTCGTTCAGATTCTGAGTCCTGGATAAAATGTACAGAGATTCTAACCCTCACCTCCTCTCTGCCTCCAGCGGATGCAGTGCTGCATTTTGACGTGGAGCTGATTGCACTGATCCGAGCCAACTACTGGCAAAAGCTGGTGAAGGGCATTTTGCCTCTGGTAGGCATGGCCATGGTGCCTGCCCTTCTGGGCCTCATTGGGTATCACCTATACAGAAAGGCCAGCACACCTAAAGTTTCCAAAAAGAAGCTCAAGGAAGAGAAACGAAACAAGAGCAAAAAGAAATAATAAATAATAATAATTTTTAAAAACCTTCTCTGCATTCTTCACCA
This sequence comes from Camelus dromedarius, assembly GCF_036321535.1. Classification (NCBI taxonomy): domain Eukaryota; kingdom Metazoa; phylum Chordata; class Mammalia; order Artiodactyla; family Camelidae; genus Camelus; species Camelus dromedarius. The sequence goes on along the minus strand of NC_087446.1, from coordinate 53,012,982 downwards.
GATACTTTTCGATCTGTGTAAGTGGGAATGAGGTAAAGGGCTGGGGAAAAAGGCATTCTGAGTTGGGTCTTGCCTGGCATGGGTGTGGTTAGAGGCTTTGGATCACTTCTCCTGGCCTCTTCCGGTCCTAACTCACCCCTAGGACCATAGGATCTCTAGGTCCTGAAGGTATGGGTTTTGGCTCCCATGGTGTCCTGACTCTGAGGAGCAATAAATCCATCAATGAGAAGTAAGTCTCCTGGTAGTTGCCTAGCTATTCTCTCTACTCCCTAACGCCGCTGTATTCCTAGCATCTTCCAAGAAGACTATTCTATCCAGTACAGCAAAGATAGAAGAAGCTCATAAACTCCATGGAGTCTTTTAATAGCAAAATTCTCAGGTCTCTCAAAACACTCTCTGGGAGTTGAAAAGAAATTTTCTTGTATCACAGGATGTGGGAGATCACATGGGCTGCTTCAATGATGTTGTAAGTGGTTGGAGGTTTTTTGTCACCTGGCTGGGCTGCAGGCGTGGACAAGGGCTGGGGTAGGTTGCTGCGATGATTGACGATGAAGAGTGGGTTGAGCTGGCTCAGCACTTCATCACTCACTGAGATGCCATCCAAGTACTGCCTGAGCATCTCCCGCAGCTTCTCATTGATTTCTAACAACTGGGCACGTCTGTGTTGGAGGCTCAGTTGCTCTAATTTCACTTTGTTGTACCTTTTCCAGAAATTCTCCATCCCTGTGTAGTCCATTATCACCTGGGAGTTGAATTAAAGGGAGAAGGTGTGTGGTAGGACCCTTGGCAAGTGCAGCCCAATGCTCTGTCATCCCCGGCCCTGGGCGACGGCCCCGGGGCCCTAGGAACTTTACCTTTGCCAGCTCGTCATTAAACTCCTTTGGGTTAATTTCCTCTATCTCCTCCTGCTCCTCGTGAGTCAATACTGATGAATAAAAAGGCAGCACTTTTTCTTCCTCTGTTTCAAATTTCCTACATATTTCAGCCAGTTTAAGGATCTTTTCACCCTATTGGAAGCAAGAAGAGACCTTTTATTAGGAAAGGGGGTGGGGAGGGGAAATAGTTGAGTTGGTTCTCCTGCTTCAATCCAGGGAAGCTACCTATCCAAATGGAAGTCAAAAGTAATAAACACATCTAACCCAAGAGTGCTTACTATGTGCCAAGCACAACTGCAAGTATTATATATTCTTCTAAAATTCATTCATTATTAACTCATTTAATTTAAAATGTGAGAGGGAGGGAACATGGAAAACAAAAGATATTCCAAGTGTCCACTCGGGTAGGAAGCAGGAGGAAGCCCTCCACCTCTCCCAAACTCCTTTCACTTCGCAGGGAGCCAGTTTCCTTGGTTTTGTTCTGACTGCCCTCTCCCCTTTGTTACCTTGTCAACAGCCATTCTCAGGGCCTTGAGGGTGGCGTTACTTTCCAGGGTGAGTCTGACTAAGTTCTCTTGTGATATTCTCCGGGCCTGAGTCCTTTGGGCCTTAAGTTTTCGCAGTTGTACAAGGACCAGCTCCTTGTCATTACGAATGTCCTGGTTCTGTTCTTCACTCTCCCGGCTGTGTACCATGATCTTGCCTTTCAAAATAATTATGGAATCCTAAAGGAACAGAGCAGATTAGAGGAAACACTTGACTAGGTGAGGGTCTTCGGTGAGACTGGCTGGGGACTGAAATCAGAGCATACCATCTTTCCCCAACCAGTGACAAGGCCCAGTGGAAACTGGGGAAAGAAGAGCAGGGGATAACGGAGCAGTTACAGCAGTGACTCAGGTTGGTTGCACTAACCTGTAGTCTCTGTATTTTTTTCATCTGTGCTTCAATCTCTTTGGAGCTCTTCTCGTCCTTCACTTTTAGAGTCTCGAAGGCAATCTTTCGATCTTCTGTGGCATCAGTGTAATTCTTGAGTGCATCCTGGAACCTTCTCCACAGATCTTCAACTATATTCTCCAGTTGCAGTCTTAGAAAGTGCTTCTCTTCTAAGTTCTAGGAAGTGGCCCCAATAGACCCAGTGCTTGGAATTACCCTATTAGCACCCTTTTACTTCTACCAGCAACCTCCCCCTCTTGAGCTGTTTGTAGCACAGCATGGTACAGAGGTCGCCAGTGAAAATGCCTACAAAGACCAGGCAGATGATATAAATAAGCGCTGTGGGCTACATGGGGCCTGTGGCAAACCAGAGAGGAAATGTTCCAATGGTGGTGGGGGGTGGGGGCACAGCTGCTCAGCTCCACACGAATGTCCCCATTTGGAAATATGGCCCAGGGTTACCAGATCTTTAAATTTGTCAAGGGAAGCTGAGTTTTTGGATTTTTATGTGAAATCTCCCAATTTTTAAATGTAGGAAGCTTATTAAAATTTTTTATAAAACACTGTGGGGCAAAATAAACCCCCCCCCCCACTCCCCAAAACCAGAGCTTCAGGTTGGCTAAGTCTGCACCCTCCAGGATAGTGGAAAGCTCTTGGGGACCCCGGGCAGGAGACCTGGCCTCTCCTGGCTCTACCACAAACCAGTAGCATGACTTTGGCAGGTCATTTCACTTCTTTGGGCCTTACTTTCTTTAGTTACAAACCACAGGGGTGAGGCCATATGATCTCCTTGGTGCGTTTTAGCTCTTAAATGCATTTCCTAGACATTTCAAAGTGGTCCTCCCTCCCCGCCAATTTTCACAAAATTACAAAAAGCAGTAGGGGTACGTATATTGGCAGCAGGCATTTTATTGACTACGTTGGTTAAAGGGATCTCTTCTAGCTCTACCAGCCTTGAGCACGTTTCTCTCACTTCTCTCCCAGTTCCTGCCTAACTGCTCTCCCTTGGTACCTTGTTTTTGAGATCATCCCACATGCTCTGGAACTCCAGCTTGCTTTCATACTCAGAATCTATATAGTTCTGTTCCATGGCCATGAAAACATCTTGTAGGTAGTGAATCTCTTTTTCATGTTGGTCAATAATTGTCTTCCTATAGGAGACAAGACACTGTCCTTGCTCTGAGGGATAAAGCATATGAACCAATAATGACAACTCAAAGCAGTATGTAATAAAACTATATGAATGGTATAAACTCTTAGGTCTGATGACAAACAGAGGGAGGGTGAGTTCTATTCTTTTTTTTAGGGCCAGAAAGAATGAATAAGATTATTTTGATTTCTGAATAGGTAATACATTCATATGGTACAGAAAAAAAAAGCAGAAAAGCTACAGTGAAAAGTCCCCTGAGTAGTAGATGGGTAGGATTTTGATAGTTGAAAATGGGGTGGGGAGGGGATAGCTCAGTGATGGAGTGCATGCTTAACATGCATGAGGTCCTGGGTTCAATCCCCAGTATCTCTGTTAAAAAAATTAAAATATAAATAAATAAACCTAATTACCTACCGCCCCCAAAATGTTTGTAAAAAAGAAAAGAAAAAAAAAAAAAGAAAGAAAGTGGGTGGCTGCTTTCAGGCAGCACCTTGACGCAGGCTCTGGATACTCCTGTATACTCAATCCCCCATCTCCTCTTAGGCCCCCACACCTTTCTGTCTCAAACTCCTTGGTGAGGGCCTCCAGCTCCATGTTGTAACTCTCCTCTAGGAGGCTGAGCCGGCATCTCTGCAGAGCCAGGAGCTGGTCGACGTTGTGCAGGTGGCTGCGCAGGGCGTGGGCATACTGCTCCTCTGCTTCTGACAGGTCCTTCGCTAAAGACTGTATAGAAAGCACAGAGTTACCATTTTGGCTGAATGACATCTGTGTGAGGAAATAAAAATGTACTCAGCTGGCTAGCTGGGTGGCATGAAGGGCATCCCCTTCCCCCAACTCCGTTCCTAGTGCCAATTCTTTGGCTCTGGGAGTACTGGTTCTCCCACTTTTGAATGTGGGAAGCCAGTGTCTGTAGGGGCCATGTGAAAGCACTGCAGTTAACAGCCCAGCTGAATTCCCAGCTGACAGCCAGACTCAACTGCCAGTCAGCGTAAGACACCCAGCTCAGTCAAGCCTTCAGATGACTGCAGCCCCAACCGACATCTGACTGAAAACCATGCGAGATGCCAGGCAAGAACCTCCCTGGTAAGCTAAGTCAACCTACAGTTCACAGAGAGTTAAATAAGATGTTGTTTCAAGTCACTAATTTTGGAATGGTTTGTTACGTGGCAGTAGATAACGGGCACAAAAAAGGGACAGTGTGAACATCAATAAGGCTAAGAACTGCAGTGGACTGAAAAAATGTCAACCTGTTTGATTATGAGCGTATCAGGATGCTTTAGAAAAATCAGTTACCATTAGAGGGTGGCAGACAACCAATTTTTTTTAACTGGTTTATAAAGGGAAGAGAAAGAGTCAAGCATTTCTTATATAAACTATACCTCTGGGTCACTGAATTATAAATGATAGGAAGTATCTTTTTACAGAAGTATTGAAACTAATAAATGAAAAATGAATGATGCTATTAGCAAATCAGCACTTTGCAATCTCCAGTGAATTGGATAATCGTCAGCTGCTAACATCACAAATGTACCTTCTACTGGAAGAACACAACACCTGTGAGTTTCTAGATGGAATTACCAGACACAGGAAATACTGAAGACAAATTAACATGTTGAACTAAAATACAGAATACTATGCAGTTGTAAAACAAAAAATGTGAAGCTCTTTATGGGCTAATGTGGAATAATCCCCAGGATATATTATTAAGTGAAAAAGGCAAGGGGTAGAACAGTATGTAATACTACCATTTGTGTAAAACAAAGGTTTACTCATGAAACTAAAATTATTGGGAGGGGCATAGGGTGGCTGAAAGGCACCAGTGAAAGGGAACTTTTCTCTATATAACTTTTTTAATCTTTTGAATTTTGAATAATGTGAATGAATTACCTATTAAAAAGAGTAAAACAAATTAAAATTAAAGTGAGTAAAACAAAAAAGTATTCACAAGAGAGCAGGGGGAGGGTATAGCTCAGTGGTTAGAGTACATGCTTAGCATGCACAAAGTCCTGGGTTCAATCCCCAGTACCTCCACCAGAATAGCTAAATAAATAAATAAACCTAATTATCCACCCCCCAGAAAAAAAAACAAAACAAAAAAAGCATTTACTGAATGCCCACATGATCCACTCACCATAAACTACCCCAGAACTAGCTTTTACCTTGTGTATTTATTATGAAAAGGATTTATGAAATAGGTGCTGATAATGGAAGACTGTTCACTCACTCAACAGATGTTTACTAAACGTGCTATGTACCAGCACCATGCTGGGTGCTGAGGATTCAGAGATGGAAAGATGTTCTCACTGCCCCCCAAAGAAGCTTGAAGTCTTGCAGTAGGAAAAGTTATATAAACAGAAAATTACAGTATCACATGCAAAATGCTATGAGGTGGATGATTTCCCAGTGATAATGGGATATAAAGGGCTGAATGCCTACATCTGACTAAGAGCAGTAGGGAAGGCTTCACAGGAAAGACGTCATTTGTATCACTCTTAAAGGAAGAGTGAGAGTGTTCCTGGAAGAGTGGGGAGATGGGGAAAAGAGAATTCCAGATAGAGGGAAGAGCATGTGCAAAGGTACAGGAAGGAAAGAAGGCTGGCTATGCGAAAGGTACAGGCAGAGGCAAGATCATGAAGGGCTCTGATGTTCTTTCCATGGGGTTTGGATCTTTTGCTGTAGAAGAGGGGAGCCACTAAGGAGATTTAAGTAGTGGAGTAACAGGATCAGAGTTTTGTTTTAGAAAAACAATCCTGGTGGCTGTGTAGACAATCATCCAGAGGCAGTTGAGCACAAAGGCTGGAAGATAAGAGACTATTGCAGTAGTCCACGTGGGAGATAATGCCCAGGTCTCAACTACAGCAGGACAGTAGGGAAGAGCAGGGTGTGACTTTGAAAAATACTTAAGGAGAAGATTTATACAAGACTTAGTAACAGAAGTCAGGGATGGAGGCAGAAGCTAGGATGATTCCCAGATTCCTGGATTGGGTGATTCGGTGAATGGCGCCTGGGTGATTCGGTGAATGGCTCCAGCTACCCGAATAGAGTATAAGGAAGACCAGATTGTGGTGGATGGCGAATGGGGCTGGCTAGGGAAGGGGGAGCTCATGAATTCAGTTGTGAGGACAATGCAACAGCCAGGAACAGATATCTAGGGATCCTGAATATAGGGATTTGGAACTCAAGAGAAAAACCCCTTAGAAAAAAAAGATGGTATGGACTCAACTCAAGAACCTCCCAAGAGTGTAAGGATGGCTAATTGAATTGCCCAGAGAGCCAGAACTCTTACCAATGGAGATCTTCTCAACCTCATCCAGGGCCACGGAAGTTGAATTAAAGAGGCCAAACAGAATTTGGCTGAATAAAGCGCTGGAGTGCGAATCAAAATTGTGCTTTCATCACAGCCCTCTCACTGACTTGCTGTGTGACCTTGGGCAGGCTGGTTCCTCTTTCTGGAACTGAGTGTTCTCTCATTAAAATGAAGGTGTAGGACTAAGTTCAGGGCCTTGGGTGATGTCTACTGTGCCTTACAACTCTAATATTGTTCTGTACTGGTTTGAGGCAGTAGATGACCAAGGAGAATGGCTCCTCTAAGGGAGGGAGAGGGATGACAGCCCAATAATCTATTTTTCATTTCAGTGAAATCACCAATAGCCTGGCTTAATCACAGGCTGTGTCTTGTTAGGGCTCGATTAATTAATTCACTCAGCCCATTTTGTTAAGAGAAGAGATCAAAGCAGCCAAATTCAAGTGTTCCCTTGGGAAGAGCACTTGCCTTGATGACACTGTCCTTGCAGTCCACCACTCGTTCAAATGTTTGGCTGAGGATCTCAATATCTTTATGAAGCTCTCTGGTCTTGACTTCCCGAAGGACCATTCTCCACTGCGTGTTAATCTTATTAAGGTTCAGAGCACTATTGTGCTCCTCCTTGGCCAGCTTGTCCTGTGCGAAGGAATAAATATACCCCCGCCGGGAGGTCAGGGTTAAAAGCCCTGATACGGTACAACAAACAAGATCACACTTAATTTGTCAACTGACACTCTGCCTTTTGTCTTTTCTGAGGGACCAAAGCTCCTGGTGGCTAACATTCAGGAGTTCCTGTTCTCATTTTGGGAGGGTCTGAAGTAAGACAGAACAGCCCAATGGCATTTTAAGAAGGGTAAAGGTGAATTTCCTTCTGAGTGGAGGCATCAGAGCAGGATATTGTTTGTAAGGACCCATCTCCAGGGAGAATGTCAGAATTTCAGAGAGCTCAGACAGCTGACAGCACCCACTGTCCCAGTTCTGGGGCTAAGTTGTGATTGCCAAGCTCTAGACCACCTCCCTCCCTCCATACTTCACAGAGAAATGCCTCTTCCCCCAAACAACATTGCCTGAAATCTAAGTATATCTGGGTCTTAAGACTTCCAGAGGAGGGGAGGCCAGCATAAAAATGAGGCCAACACAACGACAGGGTCAAGGCAAAAGGGGCCAGTGCAGGGAGTGGGTAGAGTTTGGGCAGGGAGTAATGCAAAAATCCATCACCTTCAAGAACTGGTTCAGGAGCCTCTCTTTTTTCTTGGCCATCTCCTCCTCTGCCAGCAACTTCTGCTGAAACAGCAGCAGCTGTTCCTCATCGGACAGGGGCATCTTGGCCTTTTTCCCTTTCTTAGACATGGCTGTGTAGGGGACTGGATCTCGGCGAGGATCCTCGGCCTGCCAGGGCCAGTGCTAGAGGCGGTAGGAGGAAAATGTCTCTAGAAAGGAGCCTTCTGGAACTACCCCTGGAGGGTGGTGGACCCTTGTATCCCAGTCCTCAGGCAGGAGGGAGCGTGCAATAGCGGTGAGGCGGGTCTACCAAAGCAAAAGGCGCATCTCCGTCTCCTAGCAACGGGAATCTCACAAAGATGCCACTGTTGGAGCTACGAGGAGAGGCCCTGGCTTGGAGCGCCCTCTGCCGGCTGGAGGACTGCAATCTGTTTTTGAGAGAGGGTCGTTTTCCCTCAAAATCTCTAGCCTCCTCACTGAACACTTTGAAAAGCTTTTTTGGATTGTTTTTCATAGAATGGCCATATTTAAAAATATAGGTAATAAGAAATTTTGGAGAGATATGGAGAAACAGGAACACTTATACGTTGGTGGTGAGAATTAAAAATGATACAGCCACTTTGGAAAACAGTTTGGCAGTTTCTTAAAATGTTAAATATAAATTTACCAAGTGATCCAGCAATTTCACTTTTAGATGTCAATCTAAGAGAAATGAGAGCGTATCCAAGGGCTCGCACAAGAATGTTTTTAGCAGCATTATTCATAATAGCCCAATTGGAAACAAGAAGTTTATCCAACAAGTGAATGGTAGACAAAATATGCTCTTTCCATACAGCGGAATACTATTTAACAGTAGAAAGGAACAGATTATGCATGCATGCTACAACGTGAATAAAATGCAAAAACTTGTTCAAAGAAGCCAGATATAAGAGACCACATATTGTAAGGTTCCATTTTCATGAAATATCCAGAAAAGGCAAAGGTAAAGATGGAAAGTAAGCTACAAATTACTTGAGGTGGGGAGGGGAGATTAATATTAAATGCACATGAGAGATCATATTGGGTTGATGAAAATGTTCTAAACTGATTTATGTTAGACAACTTGATGAATAGAATAAAAGGGCTGAGTAAGAGGAAACTCCTCCTGCCTGCCTGACTGCTTGAGTTGAGACAATGGTTTTTTCTGGTCTTTGGACTCAGACCAAACATCAGATGGATGGAGATTTTATATATATATATATATATATAATATATATAATATATATATATATATATATATATGTTCTGTTTCTCTGGAGAACTCCAACACAGGCATTATATCTCACATTTAAAACAACTTTATTGAGGCATATTTTGCATATCATAATTCACCCTTTTCAAGTGTATAATTCAATGATTTTTTTTTTGCCTGAGGACTATTGATGCATTTGCTTAAGCAGAACAAAGGAGTACACAATAAGCATGAAACAAAGAGAGATATTCCCACACAAGGTGATAAGCCCAGCGCAGGCTGTATGGGCTCTTTACTTCTTGGTAAGAAAGTGTTCCAGGCCCAAGGTCCATTCTTATGGGGCTGAATGGGGGTTGAAAGATTGAGAACATGAGACTGCCTTTCCTAGCAAAAGGTGATCCAGATCCCTGTGAACTGAATGATGACATAAAACTAAACAGTTGATACACTACTGAGACAGAACCAGGAAGGTGTATTGCTGGCTTCGCCAGCTGAAAGCAAACTGCTTTTGGTAAGGATGGAGAAAGACACTTGCCAGCTCACTAGCTACATACCAAGCACCAAGGAATGTGTTGATCTGGTCAAGCAATGAAACCACATCTGGCAATTGGAGTCACTACCTGGTTAAACTTACAATAATCTGCTCTCATTCTCCAAGATCCATCTGTCTTCAGCACAGGCCAAATAGGTGAGTTGAATGGTGATGTGGTAGAAACCACGACTCCTGCACCTTTCAAGAACTTGATGATACTAATCTGTATAATCTCTCCAGGAATTCGGTATTTCTCTTGGTTTACAATTTTCCTAGGTAGAGGCAGTAGGCAGTTCTAGTGGCTTCCACTTGGTCTTTCCCACCATAATAGCCCTCAACCCACAGGTCAGGGAACCCATGTGGGTATTCTGGCATCTGCTGAGTGTATTCCAATTATGCATTGCAGAATTGGGAAAACAACCATAGCATGGGTTCAGGGATTCACTGGCCCAGGGTGAGATAGACCTAACTGATCATCTTATGATCTCTAGAAGCCCCTACTGTGACTAGTGGACCACAGTGAAAATTTAGGTCTCCTGGGTTTAGTGTCATTTCATAGCCAGTGTCCTGTAGTCCCTGAAAAGTTTGACTATTTCCTTTTCCCCAATGCACAATGACTCTGGTAAAAGGCCATAGGTCCTTTTGGGGAAGGCTAGGAGAAAGATGAACAGTCCAAATTTTTGGCAGTGTACTGAGGTCCTTCCTCAAGAAGACCCAAACTCTTCTTCATTCAAAGGGCTCTGGGTCTGTTAAGTGGCTCAACTCTAGGAACTGACTGAGGGGCTATGACTCTCTGCTTTTATGATTCAAGTTAGAATTTTGATCACCTGACCTAGACCTTTTCTGCTTATACAGATCAAGTAAGAATTTAGTAGGCTTCCTATCTAGTTCACTTCTAGGAACACCATGATCGACATCAATCTATGTAATGGGTCTTTGTCAGTCAGACGTCTGATTTCTGCTTTGAATATGCTCTCCATTATGGTAGCCACTCCCACCCGGCCTTTGGTGGTTGAGTGCTGCCACTTGACCCCTGCAGCCCTAGGACCTAATTTCTCCCTTGCATGTATTTTTCCCAATTCAGTGGCTTACCTTTTCACCAAAAAAAAAAAAAAAAAAAAAAAAATCATAATATTCTTCCTTTCCCTTTTCATCTTTTTAATGTTTTGCTTGTTTTTAATCAACAGAATATTTTAAAAATGTAACATAGTCAAATATATCATTCTTTTCCTTTAGGCTTGCTGTTTCTGTTTTGCATACTGTTTAAGAAGTCATTCCCTATCCTAAGGTCATGCAGATAGGTTCCTATCTTATTTTCTAAAGGCTTTATTGTTCTACCTTTTACATTTATACCTATAATTCACCTGGAGTTGATTTTTATCTATTGTGATTTTACATATACCTTGGAGACATTTCCTCACTGCTCTGCACATCCCCTTTGTCATAAATCAAGTGTCCATATATGTGTGTGTTTCTGTTTTGTTTCCTTATTCTATTCCATTGGCCTCTTTCTATATCCTGTAGCAATGCCATACTGTCCTAATTATTATAGCTTTATTATAAGTCTTGATATTTGCTGGACCAAGAACTCACATATTATTCTTCTTGAAGAGTCTTGGTTATTCCTGACCCTTTGAGTTTCTGTATAAATTTATAAATCAGCTTGTCGGTTTCCATTAAAAAAACCCTGTTAGGACTTTTTTTTTCCTTGTTAGGATTTTATGGGGCAAATCTCTAGATAAGTTTGGGGAGAAGTGCCGTCTTTACGGTATTGGGACATGATATATCCCTCTATTTTGGTCTTCTTTAATTTCTCTTAATATTGTCATATAATTTCCCTATTAGAGGTCCTGAATATATTTCATTAGAATTATTTTTAGATATTTGATTTTTTAAATTCAAATGTAAATGGTACCTTTTAAAACTTACTTTTTTTGTTTGTTGCTGATATATTGATTTACATGAAATATTGATTTTTGAAGATTGATCTTATATTCGGCAATATTGCTAAACTCATTTCTTAACTCATAATTTATGTGTAGATTTCTCAGGATTTTCTATCTCACAATTGTATCATCTGTAAATACTGACAAATTTATTCCTTCTTTTTCTCAAATTGTTTATTCCTTTTTCTTGCTTTCATGCACATTACATTATTCTAGTTCAAAATTTCAGAATAATGTTAAACAATACTGAATAGAAAAATGGTAGGATACCATATGATCCAGCAATCCCACTCCTGGGCATATATCTGGAGGAAAATATAATTTGAAAAGACACATGCACCACAATGTTCACAGCAGAACTATTTACAATAGCCAAGACATGGAAACAACCTAAATGTCCATTGACAGCTGACTGGATAAAGAAAATGTGGTATATATACAAGGAATACTACTCAGCCATAAAAAATAAAATAATGCCCTTTGCAGCAATATGCATGGACCTGGAGATCGTCATTCTAAATGAAGTAAGTCAGAAAGAAAAAGAAAAATACCATATGATATCACTTATATCTAAAAAAAAAGGTCACAAATGAACTTATCTACAAAACAGAAACAGACTTACAGACATGGAGAATAAATTTATGGTTACCACGGGGCAAAGGGCATAGGAAGGGATAAACTGAGAATTCAAAATTTGCACCTTCTGGGAAGTGATGGAAATGTTAGCTATCTTTTTTTTTTTTTTGAAATGTTAGCTATCTTGATTGTGATGGTGGTTTCATTGGTGTATACATCTATCAAAATTCATCAAATTGTACATCTGAAACATGTGTAGTTTACTGTACAAGAATCATACCACAATAAAGGTGTAAAAATTTTTTTTTAATTAAAAAAACGATAGGGGACATTTTTTTTGGATCTCAAAGGGAAAGCTTTCAACATTTCACCACTAAGTATGATATTTGCTTCTAGGGATTTCAAAGTTATTCTTTATCAAATTAAGAAAGTTTTCATTTATTCCTTAGTTAATTAGGTTTGATTATTTTAAGTCATAAATGGATGTTGAATTTTACCAAACACTTTCCTGCGTTTATCGCTCTGCACTGCCCCCTTTGTCATAAATCAAGTGTCCATGTATGTGGACAAAACCATTCAATTTTTCTTGTATGTTGAGTTCATATAGTAAATTACATTGATTTTCAAATGTTAAAATTCCTTGCCATTTTTGGAATAAGGTGAACATAGTCATAATATATTATCCTTTTTATATACAGCTTAATGTTACTTGTTTCTATCTTGCTTAGAAATTTGCATTTGTGATCATGACTTTAATTTCCCTTTTTTATAATGTTTTTATAAGGTTTGGTGTCAAGGTTATGCTTGCCTAATAGAATGAATTGGGAAGAGTTTTTCTTTCTATTATTTAGAAGAATTTTTGTCTAGCTGGCTTTATTTCATCCTTAAATGTTTGGTAGAATTCACTGGTGCCATATCTGAGCCTAGCATTTGATTTGTGGGACTTTTTAAAATGAGAACTTTATTGAGATATAATTCACATACCATACATTCATCCACTTAAAATGTACAGTTCAATGGTGTTTAGTACATTCACAGAGTTGTGCAACCATCACCACAATCAATTTTAGAATACTTCCGCCACTCCAAAAAGAAACCCCAAACCGTTAGCAGTCCCTCCCTTTTTGTGGCAATGTTTTAAATTATAGACTCAGTTAAGAGTTTTCTAGGGGGAGAGGGTATATAGCTCAGTGGTAGAAGTGCATGCCTAGCATGCATGAGGTCCTGGGTTCACTTCCCAGCACCTCCATTAAAGAAATAAATAAATAAACCTAATCAAAAAAAGTTTTCTGCTTCCTTCATGGTCAAACCCAATGCCCACACTTCAGGATTAGCTTTTCTCAGAGACTCCAGCTCCAGGATCAATGTCAGCAAACAACAAGGCACTGATTGTCTGTGGCACTGTGCAGGGATACAGAAAGGAGATGAGTGAAGAGGGCAATGAACCCAGGCTCTACATAACTCTGTTTTAGCACGAGGTTAGAGCTGAGATTTTGAGCAAGTTTACATTCTGAATCTGCATCTTTGTCTACCAAGTAGGGAGCATAATCTCCTCTATTTTTCAGGACTAGGGTGGGACAAATGAGAGAATGTGTGTAAAAGCACTTTGGAAATCGTAAAGTATTCAAGTATTATTGAAGAGCTGGCGATTTAGCTAAGGAGACACATACTAAATATAGAAACATAAGTGTGTGCAACAATACATTTTTGAGCACTCACTGTGTGCTAAGCTCTATATTAAGGGCTGTGTATGCATTACCTCATTGGATTCTTACAATTACCCTCTGAAGTAAGTGCTGCTCTTATTTTTATTTTAGAGATGAGAAAAGCAATGCTTAGAGGGATTGAGTAACTCACTCAAGGTTATACGGCTACAAAGGACAGCTTGTGGAGAGGAGCTGCTCAGTTTGGACTTACCAATAGCCCTTGAGAAGACTGCTTTTATGGTCTCTCAACGAAGCTTGACAGGGTAGGAGTTACTCCAGTATCGCTTATAAAGCAATCCCTCCTCCACCCTGACGTCTGTCTCCCTCTCTCCATAATTTTCTGTGAACGTTTTCTCTTTGCCCTTCTTATGCACCCCACCCTGAAATTCAGATTCTTCTCATAGCTTCACAAATCAGTTCTGGGATGGATGCAGAGGCTCTTGTTTCCATGGTGATGTGGGGAGGCTGGTACACCACAAGCCAAGTGTAGGCGATGCAGAGAATTGGCTCAGGATCCAAAGGTGTCGGCAGTAGCCAGGCTCCAGGAAAAGAGATCGATGAGAAAGCCAAGTTTAAGTGACTGGACCTCCCTTGAGCTCCAGAAGGACTTCCACCCCCAACAAACCCCCTGCCCTCCCCAAACTCCTAATTTGGGAGTAGACCGTAGGAGCCCTGGGAAGGGAAGCGGTGGAGGCTTCAAAACAGAAGCTACCGCCCCTGACTTGTTCGAAGACAAAGCCTAATCTCGTTGGGAAAGTCTACCCAGTTGGGGGGTAGCCCCCTCCCCTAGCCCCTCTGCCTCGCCTCACTCTCCTCTTCCCCGCTCTGACCTCATTCTTTGAGCCCTGGCCGGGTCGCTGAAGGGGAGCCGCGCGGCCAGCAGGGGGCAGAGTCTCCCTCCGTCAGAGCTCCTGTAGGAATCCTTCCTCTGCTCCTGCTACCCCTGTTCTCACCAGGATTATTTTCAGCTGACAGGCTGCAAAGGCGCAGTAGGTGGATTTCGGGACAGGGGAGGGGTTCTGGCAGGGGTTGTGAGCATGTGAAACTTTGGTCTTAGGCTATGAGCCCCACTGGAGAGAGGGGTATTTAGGGCCACAGAGTCAGGGCACCTTAAATTTACCGACAAAGGTTTCTTCTGAGGTTTTTCTTGATAGGTTGAAAACATTAAAAATGCCCTAACCCTGAGGAGTGGCTTAGTCATCCATTCAGTAACTGTTTATTGAGTATCAACAATTATATTCACAGATGGATGCATCCAGTCAGAAGTGAGTGTTTACGGAATGCCTACACAGTGGTTCTTAACCTTTTTTTGGCTGGGGGGAGGCATTGCATACCCCTCGAGATTATGATTAAAAAAAAGAGACCCTCTCCTAGAAAGAATGCACTACAAATCTACAAACATTTTTGTATGATTTTGGGACCCTCCTGAACTCCTGGGGGCTCCTCTGTAGACCCCAAGTCTTAAACTCCTGGTCTATTATGGGCCCTGTGCTGGGCACTGAGGGTATGATACAAATTAGATAAACATGGTCCCCACCCTTTCTGAGCTTGATGGGCTGGTGGGAGACACAGAAGACAAAAGGAATTTTCACATATTGAAGTATGGGGAGGTCATTCTGGCTTATACATGAGTTAGCTTGAATTTTATGCTAACTAGAACAGCCTGTTTGGGGCCTTTACAATGCACATCTGCTTTAATTATGAAAGAAAAGGGCACTCTGACCAGAAGTAAAGAATGTCTGTGTTAAAAATAAAGATGAAATGCCTCCTTTCGTGGGATGCCAATGCTGGTTCTCCTTTGATAAGACTCCCTTCCCAGGTGCCAAGGCCGTACTGACTTACTGTGTATGTGCTGATCTTTTCTTCTTCTTTTTTTGGAAAACTTGAAGGAACATATCCCTGACTTGTTTGATGTTCTTTGTTCTGACAAGACATAAAACGGTGCTGAAAACCATACTTCCCCAGAGCAGTTCCTCAGAGTTATCTGAGAAGCTGTCTTCCAGGCTATAGTCCTCAGTTTGGCTCAAATAAAACTCTTTTCTATTCCTATAAAGATTGTTTATTGATTATTTTCATCAACACAGATAAGTGAAGAAATACTTAAAATACAGTCGGGAAATTCAGGTGCGGGGAGACCCACCAGGACCTAGACCAGGGCTCTTATGGAAGGCTTCCTGGAGGAAGTGACAGGTAAACTGAGAGCCGAAAAAGGAGCAGGAGCTGGTCAATAAGACCACTTGGGGCAGGGAGAGAGCATATGGAAAGGCCCCGAGGAGAGAGAACAGCAAACCTGAGAGGCTGACAGCAGGCCTGTGTGGCTGGCTCAGAGATGCCAGGCGGAGGAGTCATGAGAAATGGGGCTGGAGGGTAAGGGCCATATGTAGGCCCTGGGATGCAACAAAAAACAGGGAGACAGCTGCTCCCCTCAAGGACAGAGATAGGAAAGCCGGTGGCTATGCTGCAGATGTGTAAATTGACACTGGGAGTGAGCAGAGGGAGATGTGGGAGCATGTGGACGGAGCTTCAACCCCAGTCTTGGGGATCAGGCCCAGGGCCCAGGAAACGAGGCTCAGTGGTACATTCAGTGTGTCCAGAATTCCTTCAGCCTCTGAAAACAGCTGGGGGACAAAAGAAGAAGTCACGAGGGCACCTTGGGTTGACTGAAGCCTACCATCAGGAACATCTGCTATTCTCGGGGTTATGACGTCTGGGCTGGCATGAGTTCAGCTCTGCCAACTTTTTTAAGTACCCGAGTTGTGGCCAGAAACAGCCTTGGCTAGAAAAGCAGGTGAAGAGAGAGAGCAGTAGGCTTGGCCCTGGCTCCCCACTGTAGGCTTAGGGGTGGGTCTGGAAAGAGACAGGGAAGCAGATGTTGCAATGAGGTATTGCCAGTGATTTATTTTATTTTGCAAACATTCATATAGTCCTTACTACATGCTAGGCACTGTCCTAAACACTTAGTAAATTCTAATTCTTAACACTCCTAGGAGATAGGCATGATCATCGGTGTCATTTTATACATGGGGAAAATGAGGCACAGAGCAGTTAAGTAACTTGACAAGATCAAACAGCAAGTGACAGAGGTGCCATCTGAACCTAGGCAGGCTGGCTCCAGAGTCTGTGCTCTTAGCCACTAAACTATGCTACCTCTGAAAGGAGGGCGTTGAAAGGGCTAAGAGTTGTACCTGGGCCTCCCGCATAAGACAGGTGAGAATTCTATCATTCCACCTCCTAGGACACTGATACAGTACAGGGAGGCAGGCTATGTGGGAGGTCCCAGGGCAGTGGGAAGAGCCATGGGTAATGGTGGGGCCTTGCAACCATGGGCAGCTGCCAGAAACTAAGACTTAGGGTCCAGGATGGAGAGGGGCAGCTAGCTAAGGGGAGGTCAGGGGGCTGGTAAAGTGGCACCTCCTATGTGGCCCCTGAGCTCCAGCCCCTTCCTTGTCATTGTCATTTCTTGCCACTCTCCCTCACTCACGATGTTCTTTCCTGCCCCAAGGTCTTCTTATTTTGCTGTTGCCTCTGCCCTGAAACACCCACCCCCGGCACACAGACACACACCCCTTACCTTTCCGCAGGCTGACACCCACTCATTCTTCAGATCTGAGCCTCACTGTGGGGTCTTCAGAGAGGCCCTTTGGGATCCAATCTCTGAATTAGATCCCTTCCATTGTTCTCTCATAGTAGCAGCCTATTATTTTCCTTTATAACTCATAACTTGAAATTATAGATCCAGTTGTGTTTATTCATTTAATGTTTGACTCTCCCATTAGACCATGGGCTCCCTGAGGCCGAGGGCCCCATCCTATTCTCCACTCTAAACCTTGCTCCTGGCGTTATGCTAAGCACTTACAGATACTTCATTACATTTTAATAAATGAATTTAGAGGGCTTTCAGAGGTCTACTGGTCCAGTGCCTCTTTCCCTCTACCATATGCCCAGTAGGCAGTCATCTCCTTCCTCCTCAATTACTCCTAGTGTCAGAGAACTCACTACTTCACCACAAGGCCGAATCCACTTTTGAAGAAATTTCATAGTTAGAAATTTCGTCCTCTTCGAAGAAAAATCTGACTCCCTCTTACTTCTTGGCCCTCGTTTGGCTCTCTGGAGCTATATGCAATCAAGACAGTCTGTTGAACAGTTGCAGACAGCTATCCTGCTTGCCCCCACCACCCTCAAGCCTTCTCTGTGCTGCCCAGACAGTTCTCTCAGTTGTGGAAGGCTTGGTTTCTCAACTCGTCTCCACCCTGGGCCCCTTTCTCAAGAAACACTCCCTTTGGTCAGCACTCAGAATGTAGCCTGATTTAGGAATTATTACCCCCTCACCCTCAGCCACTCCTGTAACTAGATACAGGTCCGGCAGGATGATGGAGGAGGAGGAGGAGGAAGTGAGAAAAGAAAGCTGTTTCTTTCTCTCCAGTGTAACTGGGGATGTGTTTCTCCAGGAAACAATATTATTAATGATGGCTGGGGCCCCAGGCTAGTCCTGAACCAGATGTACCATTGTCAGCTGCATTCTGGGTCAAGTGGCCTTTCTGGACCCTTTTAATACATTTTCTCTGGGAAAAAAAAAATGTGTTTTAGTTCCAAACAACCAAGTTATATATAAACCCTTTAGATAACTGGCTTACAAATTGGGAACTGCTCCTAAAGAAGTATTTAGGTAACACCGAGTGGGAGAGTGAAGGGACGAGAACAGAGTGGGCTTGTTCAGAAAAGTTTCCAAGAGGTTTTTGAAGCAAAGGCGGGGAAAGTGGGAAGGCACATGGGCTTTAGAGCTGTGAAGGAAAAGCCCAGATGGGCTAACGAGCTAAGTCACAAATCTAAGTGTGATAAGTGTCAGTTTACTGATACAAGTTTTGCCGGGCTAACTCGTAAATCTGAAGTTTAGTGTCAGTTTACTGGGCTAACAAGCTAACTTGTAAATCTAAGCTTAACAAGTGTTAGTAACGTGATTTGTTCTGAATTGATAAGCTTTAGTGTACTGATTTTTTGTTTTTTGTTGTTTGAACCTTATTGGCTAATAGCCCCATACTTGTAATTAACCCTATAAAACCTCATGCGCATGTCTTGGAGGTGCTCAGAGCTTTGGAGGAGAAGCCCCTCTGAGCCCGCCGGCGTAATAAATCTGAGTACTCCAACCCTCCGAGTGGTGTTTGTTTTTTGGCTGGCCTGTCGTTTCCGTAACATAGCCAGATGAACCTGGGTTCAAATCCTAGCTTTGCCACTTATTGACTGGAAGGCCCGCTGGCTCTACCTAACTTCCCCTCTGCTTCCTCTCTCTAGGAGACCAAGATGATCATTTCTCCTCACAGAGTCACCTGGCACATGAGTACTGTTGAATGGTAGGTATGGTAATGTTTTCAAAATATGGGTCTTTTCCCTCCATGTGAGGTTGCAAGATCCATGACCCACGGAAGTCCCTGACCCCGAGATGCAGCTCTCCTGCATGCCGGCCGAGCTGACTACAGAGAGGACTGTCCACTGTCTTCCCTAAAGAGATATTCCAAAGCTGGGGGCGGGGGGCGCTCCAGAATGGAATTAGGGGGACAAAGGTATTGAGGGCCTGAGTGTCCCCAAAGACGGCTGCTTCAGTACGAACTGTTTCTGTAGAGGGGTGTGTCTGCGTGGGTCCTGGGTGGCTGTAGGACAATATTCTACCTGTCAGTGGGACTCAGGAGATTCCCTAGTCTCTCAGGGTCCATTACTCAGCCCTTTGCGCCCCGGCCTTATCACTCAGCTGCTGCCCTCTGGCCTCTTCCCTTTGTTTACCAACTTGGCTGGCTTTCTCCTCTGGGAACAAAGGAGGTGTTCAGTTCTGGGCAGTGCCTGGCTCCAGCTACCCGCCCCCACTCCCTACCCCTTTCCAGGAGCATTGCCCCCCTGTCTCAGGCAGACCCCTTGGTTCTGAGAGGCCCCTTCCCACAGTTCCAGGGAGAGGGGAAGCTGGACTCCTTAGTTGGCACCCTCTTTTCTCACCCTCTGGCCCCCATTCCTGTTCCCTGAAGCTACACTGGTCTAGGCTGGAGGCAGCTCCTCTCCCCATTGTCTGGCCAGGATTTGGAAGCTCTGGTTTCCATAGCAACCCCTGGGCATTTAATTAAGGGAGGAGGCCTTCATCTTTTCTAGTCCGGGCAGTTCCGAATCTCTACCCGAAAAGGATACCCTGAGGGGGTGAGGGAAAAGCATTGTCCTCATATAAAACACCACTCCGGCTTCTCCACAGAACCCATTATAGCTTTCCCAGCCCACCCCCTCCCACCGCCAGCCCTATCCCCACCTCACACCAGAGCAGGCTGGGGAGACCTCAAACCAGTCAGGGCAAACCCCAAGTCCCAGAATAGCAGGGGATGGGTCATGGGGGACAGGCAATTGCTGTAAGCCACCCCCTCCCCCATATACTCTGCTTTGTTTACTGGGCTATCGGGTTGGAGATGAGGTGGGGTGGGAGATAATTCAACACTAGCCTTACTATCCAAATGCTTTACCAAGAATGGGATTAGGGGCTCCTCAAACACTCTGAAATTGAACATAAAATTTTGTATATAACTTCATTATAAGCTTTACCCCTGGGTATCAGGTACATAACTTTTCATCAGACCCACAAAGGTGATCTCCAAAAGGTCCCTAGATCTGCCATTTGCCTGCTGTGAGACTTTAGGCAAATTACTTAACCTCTCTGTGCCTCTGAGTACTCATCTGTAAAATGGAGATCATAATTCTTACTTTACAAGATTGTTGGTATCTGGAGGGCACTTGGTAAGGGGTTATTGTTGTCACAGTTATTATTACTACGAGGGGGGTGCTAACTGGAGGCCCTGCCTCTTATTCATTTCTCACACACAGTCCCTCAAGGTGACCAGCTGACTCTCTCAGTAGGAGGCATTCACCTCCTCCGCCCTCTTTCCCTCTGGCTCCACCCCAGGCTGCTGGAAAGTGCACCAGACTCTGATCGGAAGCTGGCAGCTGCCAAGAGCCTCGTCATGAGGTGGAATTTCCAAGCTCCCTCCGGTCGGTCACCGAGTTATCCTAGTTCCTGAAATTCCTGACTCCAATTTCTCAGCCGTTGCCGTGATCGCTTTTTCCCATTTCTGGTTAGGTTTGTTTGTATGTGTGTGTGTTTTTCCTTTTCACTGTATTTTTAGACTTGGGAAAAATAAACAGTTCACACACTAGCACCTTCCTGATCTTTTGGTTCTTCACAGGCACGCGGGTGGGGGCATTTCTTTCCATGACTGTCTGTCAACTTTGCCCCCCACCCATCCTTACCTTTTGTTGAAAATTCCCAGTTTAGCCCACCCTTCTCTCGTCACTCTGCCTTTCCCATCCCCTCAGCAGCGACAAATGTAGACTGAACACAATTCTGAACTGTATGTGTCTCTGGGTCTTTCATCCTTTTAATACTTTTGTCTTGTTTTCCTTCTGGGAACTTCCCCCAATGGTGGCGTTTTCCCCTCCCTTCAGAAGAGGCAGTTCTGTTTCTGCAGTGCTTGGCTTGTCCCACCTGTTGCCACAGGTGATAGCACCGTGATTCAAAAAAGGAGCTGGGGAGTCAGATGAACTTAGGAAACTGCACCCCACCACTTACATTTAGGCTTCATCATCAGTAAAATAGCATTTACCTAATAGGGTTGTAGGGAAGTTGAAGTGAAATAATGTGAGGAAAGCCCTAATCGCAGTGCCTCGCAGGTGGCAAAGGCCTATATAATGGAGCTGTTATTCACTGGGCCGGAGGGTCCTCCAGGATGCAGGGCTATTTCTCAGCCCTATTTCCTTCAACTCCATCCACACCCCAGTCAGAATTCTGGAGCTGGACTGGGCATCACCAGCATCTGAAGACAGAGGTGACAGAGGGAGGTGGCAAAGGAGAGATGTGGGAAGGCTGAGAATTAGATTTGTGAAGGCGAGAGAAAGGGACTTGGATTATTCAATCTGGAGAAAACTGGAAGAGGGGAGGCAAGGCTTTTAATAATAACAGACGTCGGGGCTCTCTGAATCAAATTCTCTTTTCTCCCCATCAGGGGAGAGGAAGTGTTGGGGTTAGAGAGACCATGGCTGGTGATCAGAAAAATGTCCCAGCTGTGGATGAAATGCTGGCTCAGGAAATCCAAAGTCTTTGCAAAGAAAACTGAAGTTCAGAGAGTTTGTCTAAGGTCACAAGGTAGAGAGTGCTGGGCCCTGGACGCAGACCTCAGCCTGTTGAGAGCAGAGCCAAGGCTTTCAATCTGCCTGCTGTGGCCAGACGCCAGGAGCCCCAGGGGGTCAGATGAGCTGGCAAGCCCAGTGGAGACTCCCAGTTTGCTTAAGATTCCCAGTCCCCAGGAAGTGCTGGAAAGAAGATGAGGTAATGCAATTACCAGCGTCGCCATTTGAGACACCAGAAAGCTCAGAGAAAGACTGAGTAATTTACCCAGGGTCACATCACTAGTAACTGCTCGAGCCAGGATTCAAACCTGGGCCACGTGGCTTGAGCTGGGGCTCTCCACCTGTGCTGCCTCTGAATGTGTCGAGTCAGGTTTTGAACCTAGTGGGGCTGACTCCTGGGCAGGAATGAGTGAAGTTCTGCACCACCTCTTCAGAGGACTGAGGACTGAGTGAGACAACGCAGGTAGAGCACAGCATGTAGGAAGCACAGCACCGTGGTTGTTCTCATTGCGCCTGGCTGGCTTTCCATTTTTGCTCTGTGCCTGGGTTTATACCTTTGGCCTTCAGCAACCAGGAATCTAGGTCCTGTCTCAGTAACTGTCCTCAGTGGGTAGACAGGATTGCAGGTGAACAGGTGACTGCCTGACCCTCTCTGTCCCACCCACTGCCAGAGTTGGTTATCTGGAGCACATCCTCTGGCGTGTCCTGGAAAACTGGGCTGTAGGTAAGCCAGAAGGGTGCTCCAAGAACAAGTCCAGCCCCACGTTTTGTAGAGGAGAATGCTGGGGACCAAAGAGAGAGAGAGTTTGGATCAGGGTCGTTCCTTCTGTCTTTCAGCATTCACTGAGCTCGTGCTGTGTTCTGGGCACCGTTCTAGGCACTGGGGATATGGCAGTTGTCAGTACCAGAAAGTCCCCACAAAGTCTACCTTATCAACATGGGGGAGAACGACAATCAACAAAAAGATAGGTAAACAAAAACATTAGGCAGAAAATATTATAGTGACAAATACCAGAGAATGTTAAAAAGAACAATCAAGTTGCTGTTTCCGTCAAGGTGACCTCTCCAGACAGAAGACACCAAACCCTGAGATCTAAGGGATGAAAGGTGCCAGTCAGGACAAGCAAGAAGGGCATTCCTGGCAGAGGGAAAGCAGCGAGAAGACCTGGAGTAGAACCAGAGTACATTGTACTTAGTAAAGGTAATGATTTAGGAAACAGTAATTTCAGTATGAATGTGTATGTTATATATATATATTTATATATATATAACGTGTGAGTGTGTATGTTTTGGGTTGTGGTGTAACATATATTTCTGACTAAGACTTGTGGGCAGAAAAGTCTGAAAGCCATGACGGGAGGACTGAAACGTTCAGCATGGCTGGAGCACAGCGGGAGAGGGGAAGAAGGCAGGAGACCAGGGCCACAGGGGGCAAGGCAGGTCAGGTATGGCTTGGAAAGAAATTGGATTTTACTCAAAGTGGACCTGACCCCATAGGAAGACTTAAGCCGAGGATGGACACGATCTGGGTCGTTTCTTGGTTTTAATTTTAATCTAGCCATTTAGAAATAGAGAAATCAAGTCTCCTCAGTCATTTTCCCACCAAAACAGATTTGCTTCACTTTTGCAGGCAAGAAATTTAGGGCAGGCAGGGGAGACTTATACTTCTGTCCATCTTTGCCAGATCAAGGAGGACTTCCTGGAGGGGTCCAGGAGGGTGAAAGCACAGAGATCCCCAGGGAGGCTATAAGGAAGGTGAGCAGGAGGACCAGAGAGGGTAGAGGAAGGTGCCGGAGTTGTCATGCGGGAGGATGAGGAAGTGGCTGGATCTGGGAAACTGGAGAAGGGGTAGGTCTGGCTCAGGGTTCACATCATTTCCCAGCTCATTCCCACGTTCCTGAAGGTCCTCTCTTCCCTGAGAATTCCCCCGAGCATGAGAGCTCCCTACCAGTCACCCAGCAGTGGCCACCTTGATCTTAACCAAGCCCTGGTGGTGGCAAGAGAAGGCAGGAAGCCTCCATGTTGTGGTCTCACCAGTGTCCTGGGCTCTGTGTGGCCTGTTCCATGTATGGCTGCTGCTGAACTCCCACTGGGTACATTCTGCTCCTCTAGTCCCCACGTCCACCCCCCAACTCTGCCTGATCCAGACAGAATGCAGGCTTCTTCAGGGCCACTGCCTTTACTGCATCCCTGTTTCCCCTCCTGCCCCATCCTCAGACATCTTTTTCCTCCTAATTTTCAGTCTAGCTCAGGTAGCCTTTTTCTTTTCTTTCTTTCTTTTTCTTTTTTTCTATTTTTTTGGTCTTCCTCCTCTTCTACACGCCTTTACACACACGAATACACACACATTCACTGGTCCTCTTCCTACACCTCCATCTCTTGCTTCCACACCACCCCATTCCCCAAGAACATCCCTTACACCCTGGCCCACCTCTCAGCACCCTATTCTTGTTTTACTGCATAGCTCAGTGCTACTTCCTCCAAAAAGTTTTCCTGGAACATTTTCCTCTTTCCTTTTGTTTCTCCTTCCGATCTCTCACATAACCACAGCCCGCTCCCAGGAAGAGGAGCCGAAGAGCACTGGAAGGACAAAAGCCCCAGGAGTGGGCCTGACCTTCAGAGCTGGGCTTTGGTTTTCTGCTATGGGACATAAACAATTTCACAGAATACCAACATCAAGGAGACTCACTCTGGGAGAGTCACATCCTCTCTGCAGTCACATCCAGATATGAAGATGAAAATATTACCCAAACCACAAAATGAAGAAACATCCCCCTAGCCTAGCTAACGTGAGTGGCTGCTGCTTCTCTACCCATTGCAGCGTCTGCCCTGTTTCATTCTTCCCACCTTCTAGGTAAGAGTGATTGAGGCACCTGACTGTTGAATCCTCCAGCTTCCTGACTGCCTCTAACCCAGAGCTTCTGTGACCTCTCCCCAAATCAGAGAATCTAAGTCCAAACCCTAAGTCCTTTTCCTGGATGCCCCACAGTTCTGCCATGACGTGGACTGTTCTCTTTGCTGAAATGAGTCCACAATCCCAGTTTCATTCAGCTACAACTGTTTGCTGGTGGTCTTTGGCTGAAGGGGACTGACACTCAAGAACAACATACAGGAATACTTGTACGTATTGTTTTAAACTACGAACTCCTATATTTTGGATTTTAGGTGTATTTTATGATATTTTAGTCTCAGATTTCCTTTCCTAATTATGTTCTCAGGCAAACTGCCCCACCCTGCCGACTCATCTGGTCCAGCTGGTTGGATTTATTCTCCAGTCCTTGGATGTACTTAGCGTTTTCCTTCAGCCGTCCTCTGCCCTCCCCAGTCTTGTATCAGAATTGAGGTCCAGGTGAAACCACCCTCTTCCATAAGTCTTCCAAGGTCACCTAACCAGATCTGACCCCTCTCTCCTTAGCACTCCTACTGCACTTGATTTAATTACCCAAGGGGCTCTGGCTTTACCTCCTCTCATAGCTAGAAACCCCCTGAAGACAGGGACTGAGTCTTAAAAACCTGGTTAGCATTCTAGTGTCTTCTCCAGCTAAAAAGCCCAGTCAAAAGGTCAGGTATTCCCAAGGCCAGCGATGAGAGATCCCTGAGATCATGAGAAGCTGGGGTTTAGAACTGAGAAGTGGAGCACCTGAGTCACATTCGGGGATGGGGAGACTGGGCCCTGCCCTGCCACAGTCCTGGGGGACGCAGGTGGCAGGGTGCCCGGCAGCTCTTTGTAAGGATCCCTAGGGCAGAGAAAGTACTGGGTTTGTGCACCCTCGGTAAGAGTCAGAGTGAATTTGAATTTGCTATCATGCTGAACACCTTTGTGTATTATGTCACTGTCCCAGATAAAGACCTTATCAAAGTAATCAGAGCCAGAAAAAGATAGGGCAGCGCTGAGCTTTGAACATGTGGTACACACACACACACACACACACACACAAGCGCGCGCGCACACACACACACTATCCAGGCTAGTGGATTTCAGACTGTGTTCCCTGGAGTTTGTTCCTTAGAGGTACCCCAGGAGGGGAGAGGATGCTGAGTGAGCCCCCACCTCAAGTCCTTTATTCTGATTCAACCAGAGCAGTTTTATTTTTCATCTTTTTTTTGTGTTTTGGAATTCTGCATAAGATTTAATTTGTAAAGGGCTTTACTGCATGTTAACAACACCATGGCGATGCAATCAGCAAAATCCAGAATATGGAAGACACTGCAGAACCTGGTTTCCTTTCTTTTCTTTTTATTGAAATATAGTCAGGTTACAATGTTGTGTCAATTTCTGGTGTACAGCATAACAGTTCAGCCATACATATACATACATATATTCGTTTTCATATTCTTTTTCATTATAGGTTACTACAAGATATTGAATATAGTTCCCTGTGCTATAGAGTAGAAACTTGCTATGTATCTATTTTATATATAGTAGTTAGTACCTGCAAATCTCGAACTCCCAGTAGTTTATCCCTTCCCACCCTCTTCCCCCCTGGTAACCATAAGTTTGTTTTCTATTTCTGTGAGTCTGTTTCTGTTTTGGAAATAAGTTCATTTGTATTATTTTTTTAAAGAGAATTCTTTTATTTTACATATGAGTACTGCAATCTCTATGGATTAAATGATATGATGTTTACAATTTGTTTTAAAATCATCCAGTAAGGAGGTTTAGTGGGGAGAAGTGGGTGGGGGTATAGATGAGGCAAGATTGTGTTGAGAATTGTTGAAACTGGGTTGATGGTTACACATGGGTTTATTGTATTATTCTTTCTACTTTTTAAAATGTTTGAACATTTCCACACAAAAGCTTTTCAAAAAAACAAGTTAAAGGAGATTGTATAAAGAAGAATGGGAATAATAAACTTATTTTTTGAAGTAACAGCTTTATCAAGATATAATTCACATACCAGATAATTCACCAGCTTATACTGCACAATTCAGTGGTTTTTAGTATATTCACAGAATTGTACAACCATCACCACAATAAAATTTAGAAGAGTTTCACCACCCCAAAAAGAAACTCCATAAACATTAGCAGTCAGTCTCTATCCCCCTAGGCCTTACAGCCCTAGGCAACCACTGAGCTACTTTCTGTTTCTTTGGATTTGCTCTGGAAATTTCATACAAATAAAACCATATAATATGTGGTCGTTTATGACTAGCTTCTCCCACCTTAGGAGAATGTTTTCGAGTATAACCTTGTTTTAAACTTTTCTGGTCTTGATAAAAGAACAATCTTGTAAATTTTGTACTCTGGCTATGGAGTTTTAAATAAAGACACTGGGAAGAGGTTTAAACAAACGGGGGAGGAAGTCTAACTGCTAATGAAGAAGAAAAGCTAAACCCCCTTCTTTAGTCCAAACCCCTCACATTACGTTCAAGGAAACAGGGGCCCAGAGAGAGAAGTTTACCTAAACACACACAGCTTCTTAAGGGCAGAGCTGGCCTAGCACCCAGGCCTACTGAATTTTGGCTGCATCCTCCTTTCATGTTGCTATGCTGCCTTTACACACACACACACACACACACACACACACCACTTTTCCCACCACAACTCATAAACATGTAACCCACAAAATATGTCAGAGAAACAGCTTGCGAATCAGCCTTGATGGGGGTTGCTCTGCCTCACAGCTTGGGCTTTCTGCTGCTCTCTCCTGAAAAAGAGCCACTCAGGGAAGAACCAGTGTTAATACAGTTTCCAGAATTTCTATCTCAGTGGAGCTCTAGAAATGGCAATCTTGTAAGAAGCCAGAGGAAGCTGTTTGCATAACAAGAACACATTTTACTTATTTAAACATTTATTTGGAGTGGCTTGGGATGGGGGTGTGTGTGTAAGGGGAGGCTGATAAAGAACATAGGGGAGAGAGGGCTAAAGCCTTTAGGGCTGCCACCGGAGGGAACCCAGTTAAGGGATAAGAGAATGTATGGGAACCCCACTGATGCCTCCAGAACTGAATTCAGATGAGACTGAAGGTGGGAGACAGGAGGGAAAGATCTTACAGCTGTTCCTGTAACTCTCCCAAACCATACTTATGGGCAGCTCAGAGGGGCTGTCAGGCTGCTGAAAAAGGGCAAGGAGAGGACAAATTCTATAGACAGAACACTATCTGAGGGCTGAGGATGAGGCCTGGGAAAAGATAGGGGAAAGAAACTTCCAGAGAGCCTGCCTGAGAGAGGAGGGTAACCAGCCAGATGTAGCACCTGGATAACTGTCTGTCTACCCTGGAGGCTCCCTGAGGTGATTCCTGATCCCTGGAAGGGGAACCTTAGGAGATGGCCTTAGAGGACAGTGCCGAACTTAGCCTCAGAGCCCTCAGCCAAGCAACTTGGACTTGGATGCCACAGGCTTTGATAGGAGGCACATTGGCCAGGCTCAAAATATCCTCCATTCTACTGTCTATAGAGGGCATTGGAAATCTTACCTTTAGAGATCTGTCCCTTTGAGTCCGGGGAAGATCTTTAAATATCCTTTTTGTTCGTTTTGTTTTATTTTTTGGTGGAGGATGTAATTAGATTTATTTATTTATTTGTAATGGAGGTATTGGGGATTAAACCCAGGACCTTGTACATGCTCAGCACGTGCTCTACCACTGAGTTCTACCCTCCCCCTTAAATATCCTTTATAAATGGGGAAAATACCCCTGGGTGGGGCAACAATGATGGCAAAGTAGAGTAAAGCTCAGGTGGAACAGGACCCAGGCCTTGCTCCAGAGGTGCTGGACTTGACAAGGTGAAGGGACCTAAGCATGGACCCTGGAGTGTCTCACTTTTGCCCAAGGTCAGTCTGACTTCAATCCCTGATCCCCAGGAGGCCTTATCTGGGCTGTCCTGGTTCCTGAATAATCAGTGGGTTTTTCAAGCTGCCTGCATACATCTCGTGGGTGTGTCTAGTGGAGAGGCGGTAAGATGAAGGGCTCTGAGGGCCAAGGGCTGGCAGGCAGTTACGTAGCTCATCTCAACCTCATCTTGCCTTCCAGCTTCCTAATCCCGAAGTCCCAGGCCCAGTCTTCCAGACTGGACTTTAACCAGGTGACACAAGCAGTACGTCAGCATCCGTAGATGTCAGCCTGAAACTGGACCTGCGCCTGATTCATCCAGGAAGCTAAACCCAAACAGCAGAATAAACACCCCTAAAGCAGCTCCTGCCAGGCCTGGGGTGAGAGGTTGTCTGGCCAAACAGACAGCAACTTTGTTTGCTTTGTACTCCTCTCTCCCATCCCCACTTGCCAGACTCCCTCATTCCTTTCTCTCTGCCCATCTCTGGGTCAGGAGTTCTGTGGGTTTTTTCCAGATGATGCAAAGAGGCTTATTTATTTATTTATTTATTTATTTATTGGTGAAGGTGATTTCTGAGGAAGAGACTTGGGCGTTGAAAGGGGTCCAGCAGGAGCTTCTGTGAAGGGAAGCCAGAAGTGGGAACGGGTTTGGATGGGGATTACAGGGAACAAAGGGGTCAGAGATTTCTGGGACCACCTCCTTCTTAGGGGTGCCATCTGTCTATAGTTTAGGCAGGTCTTGCTCTTCTGGGACAACTCCAGCTTGTCCTCACTTCCTGCACTCATGACTAGTTTATTGTTTTTGACACTCGTTGGTGGACACTCAAGACCATTAAATTTTGCTTCACATCTCCTCCCCCCTCACTAGTACAAATACACAACAACGTGGGAATCCCCTTTCAGAGGAAGCAACCATGCAGCTTTAAGAGAAAGGGAAGGGAGGGAGAAGGCTCTGACTCAGATCCTCCTGCCATTGGCTGCTGGAGGGGATCCCACCTCAGGGATTGGCTGTGACAGGGTCTGCCTCCTCTTGTCATTGGCTCAACCTGGGATATATAAAGCGGCTGTGCCGGCCTCTCTCTCAGTTGGAGAGAGGCAGGGAGTCCGGCTTCCGTGCGTGCCAAGGCGCTCCTGGCGCAGCCCTCTCCTCTCTGAATCCTAGTGCAGGACCTGCGGAGGCTGCAGCCATGAAGGAGAGACGGGCCCCCCAGCCAGTCGTGGCCAGATGTAAGCTCGTTCTGGTGGGGGATGTGCAGTGCGGGAAGACAGCAATGTTACAGGTGTTGGCGAAGGACTGCTATCCCGAGGTGAGTTCCCCGCCCGCCGTTGGGCAGCTCTGCTCCCTGTCTGCCTGTCTGCCTGCCTGCCTGCCTGCCTGCCTGCCTGCCTGCCTGCCTGCCTGCCGGGGTAGCTTCCCACCTGCCCACCGGCTCTGTCTCACCTCACCCCACCCCACCCTCAGCCGCTTTCTGGCTGGTGGATCGCTTTCTGGCTGGAGGACCGCCCTGCCTTAGCTTCCCCTGAGACCTGTTCCACTTCTGCAGCCCCGCTGGCTCCTCCTTACCTCTTCACCCGTGGGCCTCCGATCAAATCCCCTCCTACCTCCCTTCATCCTGGAGTCAGCTCTTGGGAGAGGGAGGCATTTGAGAGTCTGGGGTTTCTTCTTGACGTAATACCTTCCCGTGCCTTCACCCATCCTCAAGGGATCTATGCGCTTGTCCCCAGGCAGGCTTCTGTTGCTCCTTTCTGCTGCCCTGCTGGTCCAAGGGGCTTGTGGGGAGAAGATAAAGAGCTAGAGTTGTCTGTGGCACTGAAACTGGGAGACAGACAAATCTGGGGACAAGAGGAATCTGTGTGTGTGTCCCCAACCATCTAGGATATGGGGGGGCTTGTCCCTGGCAGGAAGTCATTCACATTTCTTACTTCAATGGAGCAAAGTGTGCCTCTACACTCTCCTCCTCCTGTCATATGTGTCCCTCCTCTCCTTATCTCCTGCCACTTTAGTGTACTAGGATGGGTGGCTTCTTGTGTAGACAGCACTAATCGGAGGGTTACAAGTGTTGGCGCATCCAAGGTGTGAGTAGTACCTGTCTTTTCACAGACGTATGTGCCTACTGTGTTCGAGAATTACACAGCCTGCTTGGAGACAGAGGAACAGAGAGTGGAGCTCAGTCTCTGGGACACCTCAGGTAAGGCTGTTGGCTCCAAATGTCCTCTTCTCACCCCCACTGCTCTGCTGTAGCTGCTGTCTTTTAGAAATTGTTTCCCTCTTTGATGAGGAGAAGGAGTATACTGCTTGCCAGGAAACTGAAAGAAGGGGACCCGAAGATTCTTTAGTTGGGGATGGGGGTAGAGTTTGGCCAACTCAGTTGGCTGATCCAAGGGTGCAGAGTGGATGAACTCCAGAAGCCACTCACTTCTCCGAATATAGCTCTGTCCTTCAGAAGGCTGGGATGGTAAGGTGAATGGACCCCAGAATACTACTGGGGAGGCAGTCAGGGTTTCTCTGTTTCCACTCCCTGCCACTCAGCACACTCACGCAGCCTTTACTGCCAGATAAAAGGCAGGAGGGAGTGTTGCTGGAGGCAGTGATGGTTGAGGCAGGGAGACAAGCCTGCTTTGGGGAAATATTGCTCCTGACTCAGTTTTCTCTCCTGCATTC
Organism: Camelus dromedarius; assembly: GCF_036321535.1. NCBI lineage: Eukaryota > Metazoa > Chordata > Mammalia > Artiodactyla > Camelidae > Camelus > Camelus dromedarius. The sequence goes on along the minus strand of NC_087446.1, from coordinate 52,981,928 downwards.
CATCTCGGGCCACTGCTGCCTGTCTGCTTGCCTGCCGCAGCTCAGCCCCACTGTCATACCTCTGCGGCTCAGGGATGAAGCGATGCATCATCGATGTTTTGGAGGGTGGGGGCTTAATATGGGGCACAGTCACATTGTGGATAGTCAGGGAAGCAGCGGTGTTGGCTCTGACCATTCCCCTCTTCCTCAGGACTGGGCTAAGGTAGAAGATGCTCTTGTCTTTCTGGAATGTAGAAAGCAATATGTTTCCAGCCTCTCATCCCTAAACCTTTAGTGCTAGGCTATCCTCTGCTTTGATTCTGACCCCTTCCCATTATCTCTTTACCCTAGCCCTTTTTAAATAGACTGAGCTCAGAGTCATAATTAAGGACTAAAAACCAGGAATAGGAGAAAGAAAATAAAATCTACTCCTCTCCAAAAATGCATATTCAGGCTGAGTTTTGAGAGGAACTATAAATCACTAGAGGTTTCCTGTTACATATAAATATGCCATCCTACTCCTCCAGAGAGCTGTTGCTCCCATGATCCAATCTTGAGGTCTGGAAAGACTGGAGGTAGGGGATGGGTAGACGGAAAACAAGCCTCCCCTTGCTCCCCACCCCCCCAAACAAAACGAAACAAAAATTCCTCAACCTGGTTGGTATGCTTTCCTCCGTTGCAGTTCCAGGGGTGGGGAGGCAGGATTCTGGTTATCCTGGACTGTGCTATGCTGGCTGGATTGGACTGGAATGCAGCTTAGCTGCATGATGTATGGTTTTTCATTTGCTGTACTCAGCTCACCTCTCAGTCTTCCTAGAATCTTACTGCAGCTCATCTCTTTTCACTACCACCGCCCCAGAGAGCCCCCTCCCACCACTGCTGCTGCCTCCCCTCTCCTCCCAGTCAGAATGCAGCCGTTGAATCCCAGTCCAGATAATGGAAAATCAGCAAGGTGGTCTCTGTTCCCTGTGTCGCATCCCCAGCTCCCAAATTCTGAAAGGATGCAGGCTATCAGTCAGCCTCAAACTCCCTCTTTCAAATTAAGTGCCCACAAGGAAGGAGGACTGGCAGGGGTGTGTGGGATGGGGCTTCCCAGCACTGAGGCCAGGGTTGAAGCTGTTCCCATTATTCACTTGCTGGTCTTAGGGGAGGGGGATCGCTTGGAGCCAGAACAGAAGCCTCCTCCCCTCCCCCGTCCCCAGTACTGCAGTGCTCCCTTTGCTCAGCACTGCTGAGATAAGACCCCACCTCAGAGAGGGATGGGGACCGAATGCTGAAGGAGCAGGCAGCTAACCCAACTCCCCTTTACTCCCTTTTGTTTTTACAACCAACCCCCCACCCCCCGCCTCAGCTTGGATTCCCCCCCAGTCTCCATGGCAATTGCGGTGCAGGGAGAGGGGCTGCTTGCTATTCTGAGCACGGATTGTCTGGGTTCCAAATCTGCTACCATTCCTTCCCCAGGGTGGAGGGGGCCAGGCTCAATCCTTAGCTTTCTCCCACATTGGACCACCAGGGTCTGCACTGCCTACTCCCTTCCTAGTGAGGGGCCCTTATTCGAGCCTCTAAATCCCAGCTATAGGTGCTGCTGTCTTTGAGTCAGCCTCCCTGAGATCTCAGGACAGGGGCTACAGCTTTCCTTTTGCTCTTCTCAGGATAAGCTGATTTGGGTGGGAGGAGGAGTGGGACCCTGAATCATTGATGCTCTCCCTCCGCTGCCAGCCTCCAGAACCTCCTAGTTCTGACCCCACGGCAGAGAAGCAGGGCAGCCAGTTATGTAACAGGCAGGTTTGTTTCTTCACTGGGAAGACCCTGGAGCAAAAGAAGGGAGCAGAGGTTGGGCAGCAGGCAGACTCTAGAAAAGAGACCTTAAACAAGCGCTGGTCTTTCTGCAGGGGCTGGGAGCATCTTCCTCTGGGACTCGGAAAACTGGTGGATCTTAAATTAAGCCCACTGTAGGAGACCCAGACAGACAAATTATGCTCCACCACCCTTTTATTTTTCCCCCTTTCCCTTTTTCAGGACAAAAGTAGATGATCTTCATGCACTGCCTTCTGGTCCCAAGCTTCCAGGCGGCAGCACATTCTCCTGGGAGATGGGTGGGGCCAAGGGACCAACCTCAAGGACCAAGCATGGTAGTCCCAGGACTCTCTAGGTTTGGGCCTGCAGGGGAGGGCAAATGCCATGGCTCAGCATCTGCTCTTCCCCCCACCAGGGTCTCCCTACTATGACAACGTCCGTCCACTCTGCTATAGTGACTCGGATGCAGTATTACTCTGCTTTGACATCAGCCGTCCAGAGACAGTGGACAGTGCACTCAAGAAGGTAAGGCTGGCTAAACTCTGTAGTCTCTAGCTCAACCTGAGAACAAAAAGGAATCTTGGGGACCCTGTCATCTAATCTCATCTTGTGTAAAAGGAAGAGACTGAGGCCAGGGAAGGAAGAGATTTGCCTGAGGCCACACCCTTCGCTACAGCTTTGGGATCTCCAGTCCCCTCTGCATCCCTGCCTTTCCCCCCATCCCGTACTGCTCTGCCAGATGCCCAGCAAGGAAGGTGGTGCTGGTAAATCAGAAAGTGAAGGATGGAGAGTAGAGAATTTCCTGCTGGTATGGTTTGAGGGTCGGGGATAGGGCCTTTTGGCGATTGCTTTTATAGACCTTGATCCCAGGCCTACTGGGACTGGGCAAGCCAGGCGGGCCTGAGCTGAGCTGCTGGTAGGAAATGCCTTAGTCTGGGTGGCAAGGTTTGTCCATACTGAGGGGTCCCAGGATACCTTGTGGAACTCGCCCAGTTTCTCAGAAGACTCTGGGATTATCTCCTTCCATTAGAGAGACTGGTTGCCCTCTTCCTGGATTTCTGGACTTGTGAAGCCCTGTGACTGGGTTGAGGCAGCAAACCCATACCCTGTGTGCTTGGCAGAGAGAAGGAGATTTGCCCTGTGCTCTCTCTGGTGATTGGGCTGTTGAATGGGGGGACAGACTCTTGGGTCAGCACTCCTGTGGCCCCAAAAGGCCTCATGGGCAGGAAGATGATGTAATTAGTGCAGTGGCGATGCTGTGACTCAGAGGGAGAGCTGGGCTGGTGATAAGCTGGATGGTGTGTTTGATGCTGCCAACTGGGCTTCTCCGGGTGTCCGTCAGCCACTGACTCCCCTTCCTTCCTCCTTCCCATTTTGCATGGCTCTTCAGTGGAGGACGGAAATCCTCGATTATTGTCCCAGCACCCGTGTCTTGCTTATTGGCTGTAAGACAGACCTGCGAACAGACCTGAGCACTCTGATGGAGCTGTCCCACCAGAAGCAGGCACCCATCTCTTATGAGCAGGTGTGTGTGTGGGCGCGGGCACCTGTATGTGTATCGGGGGTGGGTTGGGGAAGGCTACAGGAGAGGGCTTGAAAGGTGGCCCTTGCTCAAACTCTCACTATGGCAAGAGAGAATTGGTATTCTGTGGGGCCATCTATAGTCAGCAAACTAGTTACCTGGATAGACGTGGTGGGTACCAGATTTATGCTGTAGTCTGGCAGGTGAGCCATTCCTGTGCGTGCCAGTGTTTCTCAGGTGGTTGTTTGTTCATCGTGGATCACCTGCATTAGAATCACTAGAGTGCTTGTTAGAATTCTTGACTCCTTCCCTATAGAGTCACTCTAGGAGAAATGTTTGGGAACTGCATTTTAAATTAAATCCCTGGATAATTTCTGATGCACATGGGAGAGTAAGGATCATTTCTTTTAAACCATTGTTTCACATTACAATCATCTGGGGAGCTCTTAAAATACTAATGCCTAGATATACCTCCAGGAATTTGGATTTACTTGGTCTGGCATCAGTATGGTTTTAAAAGTGTTCAGATGATCCCAAGGTGCAGTCAGGCATCACCTTCAGAAAATAATCAGCAGAGTGTGGTGGTGGGAGACTGGCAGTTGGGTCCACTGGAGCTGCCCTGGGGAGGACCACTAACCTCAGAAGGTAGTGTTTCAGAGCCATTTTGGATCGTGGTATTGATGACCTTGCTTCCCCTGCAGGGCTGTGCAATAGCCAAGCAGCTGGGTGCAGAAATCTACCTGGAAGGCTCAGCTTTCACCTCCGAAAAGAGTATCCACAGCATCTTCCGGACAGCGTCCATGGTGTGTCTGAACAAGCCCAGCCCAGTGCCCCCGAAGAGCCCTGTCCGAAGCCTCTCCAAGCGACTGCTCCACCTCCCCAGTCGTTCCGAACTCATCTCTTCTACCTTCAAGAAGGAAAAGGCCAAAAGCTGTTCCATTATGTGAAGTGGGGGTTGGAGAGGGGAGACAGCCTCCCACTTCCTCCCTTGGGTTGCAGAGGCACGGGGAGAGGGAGGAGGAGACAATTTAGGACACTGGACATGAGTTTTTCAGACGGCCACGGTGAGGGCTTGGAAGGAGACAGGAATGGGACAAGGAAAGAGCCAGGCCCGGCTTGAGGACCTGACACTGAGAAAGAACCATCACACCCCAAGCCAGGCACTAGGTGGTGGAAGGGGCAGCTGCCCCAGTGCCCTCCGCTCCAGAGGAAGGAAAGGTGTGGGGGTTTGGGGGGCATGCTGGCCTCTAGGCTTTGGTTGGGGGCCTACAGAAGCCTCACCTTCAGCATCATGCCTCTTCCACACAGTGTTTCCATGCAGGCCGGGGGATGGGAGGGGTCCCTGAGCCCTTCCCTTCCCCTCATAGGAGGCCGCAGAGGAGTGGAGAGTGGGGAAGCCAAGAGGCAGCTCCTTGGGGAGCTGAGCTCAGGTGCTTCGTGACTTAAATCAGAAAGGCAGGGGCTGGTCAGAGCCAATGAGAAGGAAACCTCATCTTTGCATAGCCCATGCCTCATGGAGAGGTGACATCATACATTCACATGCTTCTCACCTAAGTCCCCAGGGTCCAAGGGAGAAGCCCCAGACCCCCTTCTCTTGCAGTGTGGGGGTGGTGGTGCTGCAGGGGGTAGGGCTGGGTGGGGGTCACCAGACTTTCTCTGCCCTTAGGGCAGTATAGCTGGCATTTGTTTTATAGACTCTTGTCTTTGGAATTGGGGGGAGGGGGGAGTGTTTCAATCTGTTATATGTTCTGTGTTTAAAGAAGAAAAAACCTATTTATTAATGAAAACTATGACATATAAAGAAGTTGGCTCCATTTTCTTAGTTTCTTTCTGTTTCCTTTGGTCTTTGTTAATGAGGAAAAAGCTGTCCTGGGGCCCTTTCTGTGGGTTGCAGAGTGGCTGCCTCCATTGTTCCCTGGCACCTCTAACAAGGATCTCCTCCCTCTCCCCCGACCTCCTGTCTCATCCCCTTCCCCACCCAAGTCCTGCTAAGCCAACGAAGATCTCCTCAGCCCTAGAGCAGGGTTTCTCAACCTCAGAACTAACGATATTTTGGACTAGATAACACTTTATTGGGGCTACCTTGTACCTTGGAGGATATTTAGCAGCATCCCTGGCCTCTACCTGCTCAGTGTCAGTAGCATTCCTGAGTTGTCACAACCAAAAATGTCTCCAGATATTGCTAAATGTCCCTGGAGCAAAACTGCCCTAGAGAGTCTAGAGTAGAGAGAAAAGGTAGTGAAATCTCAGGAGGGGATCCAAGCTGCTGAGATCCCAGCCCCAGCAGAAGGTGGACAGACTGAAGCCAAGGTTGGGAGGTTACTGAGGTTCTGGTCTCTGAGTTAAAGGAGAGGTGATGCCTTCTGCTTTCTTGACCTTCCAATTCCACAGCCTGTTGATGGCAGCTTAGCAGCTTAGGGGCCTTAACATCCCTTGTCTTCAGCTGCTATTAGGTCTTTTTTCTAAGTTTCACACTGTGCTGGGAATAGTTCCTGTGTATTGAGTACTTACTATATGCTCAACACTGTGTTGAGTGCCTTACCTACAGTATCACATTTAACCACATAAATTAATAGCTAACATTTGTTAAATGTTTACTATGGGTTGGGGTGTGTACGAGTTTTTTGTATGTTACTTATTCTTGTGATAACCCTATGGGGTACCACCGAACTCATTTTAAAAACAAGAAAACTGAGGTTCAGAGAGATTAATGTGCCTGAGGTCACACAGCTAGAAAATGATAAAACCTGGCAAATCAAGGCAACTTTCACTGCTCTGCTATCCTAGCGTGTGAGACAAATGGTGTTATTATATCCCTATTTTATAAAGAGGAAATAGAAAAGCCAGAGATGCCCTATAACTAGCACAAGGTCATACTCTGGTAAGTAGTAGAGATAGGATTCAAACCCAGTCTCAATGTTAACTATAATTCCATGGGCCCCTTACTGCTACCCATGTTGTACCTGGATATGAGACTCTACCTCGGGTCCTCACTAGAACATAGTCCCTCTGTTTTTACCTCCAAGGATGCATGTTTGCCAAAGAACTGGCAGGGTAGGACAAACCACACAAGTATCCTTTAAGCTCAATGTCTTACATGTGTCATAAAAGGTGTGCACAAATCATAGGGGAACTCTGCCACTGTGAACTTGGACAAGCTTCATCAACTTTCTGGGTCTCGAATTACTCATCTTTAATGGTGATGGAGAATGGTAGCTTGGAAATAGGGAAAGAGCATGGATTTTGAAGTCAAATGAACCTGAAGTCAAATCCTGGCTCCATTCTTTTCTTAACTATGTGGACTTTGAAGGCATAATTAATCTTTCTGGGCCACAATCTCCTTATCTGTAAAATGGAGATTAATATCCATCTCATACTGTTACAAGAACAAGTAAAATAAGTAATGTAAGTTAAGTGTGTAGCACAGAGTTGGGCACGCAGAAGCTTCAGCTGCAGCTCTTGAAGATTCCAGTCTACACTTTTGGTCTGTTAGTTCTATTCTGTGAGTGGAGAGCCCTCCAGTGTTCACTGGGTGAATTACACCTAGCAGATCTGAGACATCTCCCTTCAGTTCTCTCTCTGGAGTAGAAGTGGGCAGCTCAAAGGCTGCAGAGTTCTAAGAGCCGAAGTGTGTCTCTCCCAGGGTTACTACGTGCCATTGTAGTGATACTCAGAGCCTTAGTACTATTTGGGTCTATCCCCAGGCTCTGCCTCAGTAGAATTGAACACATATTCTGAGAGAAAAACCAGCCCTAGAACCATGTGGGACTGGAAGCAAAAGCTGATGATGGTTAAAAGGGAAGGAAGAAGGCATTAGCTACTTCCTGGTAACTAAAACATCCTAGAAGTTGCAAGGGTTTTTGTTTTTGTTTTTGCTTGGGAGTGGATGGGTGTGTAGAATTATGATAAGAACCATAAGACCAAAGAGAAATAAAGTGAAAGTACAATTTGGGGTTTAAAAAAAAAGCTCATTTGAGGACTGAAGAGAGGAAACTAGGAAGAAGAAAAAGTATAAAAGCAGCCCAATAACTGGCCAGATTCTAAAGAGCCAAACAGTGAGGAAGCTAGGTCCTACCTGTAATGTTGAGAAAACCAGGTGCCATAGCCCAGGAGATACTATCTTTCCGGGAGGACTTTGGAATCCATTGTGTGGGCTCATTTCGAGTTGTCACAGTAACTAGGGTGTTGCTGGGCGGGGCGAGGGGGTGGGGTGGACAGGTTTGTTAAAATGTCTTCCTAAACCTGGGATCGTCTCGCACAGTGAACTGTCCCATTCTCATTGAGAAATACTAGGCTGCTCCTGTAACTTAACTTTTAGTTTGTCCACCTGTAAAATGGGGCTAATAATCTATCTCACAGACTTTTTTTTTTTTTTGTAGAATCGCTTTTCCACAAACGGTAAAATGTTACTGTAGTTGCAAGTTATAATACGTGCTATTGATATCTAAGGAAGGCCTTAAATTACTCCGTTGTAAGCAGTAGGCCATGATAGTCGTTAACTTCAGTTTCTAGGAAGGCCAGCATTATCTAGGAGGATTGCACCCGTGGAGAGAAACGCCTTTTGAGGAGAACCGACCCACGAAAAACTCTTCCTCTTGCAGACTCAAATGTTTGGCGAACCACATTGCCCAGCGGCCCCCGCGGCCCGGGACCGACGCTCGCGCCGTGCATTCTGGGATTGGCAGTTCTTCGGCCCCTGTTGTCAGCCTTCGCCACCCAGCACCAGGAACTCGCCTTCCCAGCTTGCCGCGCGGCCGGGGGAGCAGCCCGGCGACCAGGAAACGGGAAAGATGGCGACTGCTCGGCGACGTTGAGGCCGCGTTGGGCGGTTCGGACTCAAGAGTGGTGAGCCCCGGACGGTGGAAGCGGTTCCTACTAGCTTGCAGAGAGGGCAAGAGTGAGGGCACGGCGGTGGCCCCTGCCTCCAGGACGAGGCGGGGAAGAATGCCTCAGGGAAGGGGCACGAGCTTGGAAAGCTCTGGCGGGCTGGAGCGAAGGGGCGCGGGCCCCAGGGGTAGTGTTGGCTCCTGGGGGCACAGGGCAGAACCTTGGACAATGTTCCCTGCCAGACCTTTGCCCATGGGCACAGTACCCGTGATACCCTAAGTCCGACCTTAGTCCTTCATGTTTCAAGTGGCCCTTGCACCAGGCAAACTGGAACTCTGGCTTTTCTCCCAGAACCAGTCATGCTTTCCCGCCTCTGCGCCTCCCGTGTTATTTCTTTTGCCAGGAATGCTTTCTTTCCGGCACCTTCAATTACACATCTTCAAATTCTACCTATACTTAAATGTTCAAGAGTCACTTCCTCTACAGCTCTTTCCAAATTTCCTTTTCCAAAGAAAGGAAAGTTCTTCTTTCAATTCCTGGTATAATTCATCTGAATTTTCATCTTGGTATGTGTCTCATACCCTCTGTTGTTCTCTAAGCTTCCAATGGACAGGATCTTGATTTGCTTTTGTAATGGACACAGCACCTAGCTTGATGCCTTGCATAAAGTGGATGCTTGATAAGTACAAACTTCATTGAATGAAAAAAAGACTCTGCCCCTGCCCTATGAGAACTGAGGAACTCACAGATCTGGAGCTTTGCAAGGGAGGCTGCTGGGAAGCAGTGGCCCGGCCAGGCCTAGTTATCTGCCCCCTGTGATAACTAGAACCTATAATAAAAGTTGCCTGTATTTGCTGTCTTCCTATTCTCACTTATCATTCTCTTCTAAACTTACTCCCCTCAGGCTTCCACTCTCTCTATTCCATTGTAACAGCTGTCAAGGTCACCAACCATTTCCGTTTTTCCAAATGCAAGGGTCACTCCTGTGACTCCTAGTCTTTCTCCACTTGACACAGATAACCACTCTCTCCTTGAAACACATTTTTTGCTTCTGTGATGTCATACTTTACTATTTTTTCCTTCTTTCTCACTGGCTGTTGTTTCTTTCCAGTTTTTAAATCTGGCTCCTCCTGTGCCTGACCTCTAAGTATTATAGTGTTCCAGAGCTCAATCCTGGGTCCTCTTTGATTTTCTTCTTTAACTATAATGGCTACTTAAGTAATATCATTTAATGTCCCATGACTTTAAAAGCCATCTGTACATTGATAACTCAAGTTTTTGTCTTCAGACTCTCTCCTGGGTTCCAGAATTACATTTTAAACGATCTTCTTGAACTCTCCACTTCGTTTTCTTACTGACATCTTAGCATTCAACATGGCCAAAATGAAACATTTTGATTTTTTCCTAAATCTTTCCCTTCCTCAGTCTTCTCTGGCTATGAATGGCACCAAGAACTATTTAGGTTGATCAAACCATAAATTAAGGAACTATCTTTGTGTCCTCTTTTTATCAGTAAGTCTTGTCAACTCTGCCTTCAAAATATACCCTGAAGCTATATATCTTTCCACCGCCATTGCCACTTTCCTAGAGCAAGCCACTGTCAGCTCTTGGCTAGACCACCATAATAGCATTTTTAGTCATTCTGCTTCCACTCCTGCCTCCCTACTGTGGATTTCCTTCACATCACCAAAGTAATTCTTTGAAAATTTATAGGATCACACCACTTCCTGCTTAACACCTTTCTAAGGTTCCCACTGCAGTTAGATTAAAATCCATGTTCCTTTATCCTGGCCTAAAACACATTTCCATGATCTGACTTCTGCCTACCTCCCTGAACTCATCTTGAATCACTCTTCCCCCTGGGTCACTGCCACTGAGCCACACAAGTCTCTCTTTAATTGTCAGACATGCTAAGCTAGTTCTTGCCCCAGTGCCTTAGCACTTGCTGTCCCTTTTACCAAATAAGTTCTTTTCCCTGATTTTTACAGGCATTCTTTCCCATCATTCAAGTCTCAGCTCACATGTCATCTAAAAAATTCTTTCCAGAGCCATCTATCTCTTGTTCATACCGCCGCCTGTCACATCAACCTGTTTTAGTCTCCTTATTAGCGCTCATTACTGTTTGAAATTCCCTTATCTTTCTGCCTCACTGTTGGCTACTCCACTGGAATTTAAGCATTATGAGGTCAGAGACTTTGTTTGTTTACTCCTGTATCTCTCGTACTAGAACAGTGTCCGGCACCTATGAGGTACTCACTGAATATTTCTTGAAAAGACGATGATGTCCAGGGTTCTATATAGAGAAGATAAAATAAGATCTAAGAAGTAGATCCTGAGGTTTAGGGATGATAATGGTGATGGTGGTATAGAGGCAGATTCATACTTGCTGTCATTTCAGCTCCTGGTTGAAGTATATTTTGTAGTCTGAAGGACAGTTGACTTGTGGCATGGTGTTCAGTGTCTCCCCCAGGCAGGATGGGGACAGAACAGATTCCTGCCCAAACTTTTTATGAGACTGGGTAATGATCAAGGCTACGAAAATCACAGTAGGAAATGTCAGTCAAAATATGTGTGACCTCTAGGTTTTGGTACACTTCTCCTCCCTCCTTCTCTCCCCCCCCCCCTTTTTTTCTTTTTTAATTCTAAAATAATTATAGACTCACAGGAAGCTGCATAAACAGAGTGCATGGAGGTCCTGTGTACCCTTCACCAGTTAGAAGCACATTTCATTTAATCTGAGTAAAAGGAGTTTGTTTCTCTATTTGAATTTAGATTTTCCTTAGGGTGCTGATTATAAATTCAAATGTCAAAGTTACACTTTGTTTTTCTCTTTTGAGTTTTCTTTATGAGCTCAAGAGAACTTTCCTCCCTTAGATGTGTATGTGTTGACTGATGCTGGTGGATTGGCAGACCTAATAGACTCCTAAGATAAACACTACAGGATGTTTTTAGAGATAGCTAGTACACTATCATTCACTAACATTTTTTTCATACTCTTGCAGTCTAATTATAAAAATAAGGTGTACTCATTGTATACTTTTAGAAATGAATATATACAAAAGAAGAATCCCAGAGAGACAGTATAGTATTAATGAATAAGAATGGGTCTCTGGAGCCGGACTGCCTGAAACTCTGACACTTAACACCCGCACGTCTGTAGGCAAGTTACCGGAGCTTCAGTTTGTTCATCTGTAAAGCAGACATACCAGCATAGCTACCTCAGAGGGTTGTTTTGAGATTAAGTAAATTACATGTAAATCCTTTAGAGCAGTACCTAGTACATAATAAATACTTCTCTTTCCCATGACAGATGGCAGGAGAGCTGGCTGATAAGAAGGACCGTGATGCATCACCTTCCAAGGAGGAAAGGAAGCGATCTCGGACTCCTGACAGAGAACGGGATAGAGACCGGGACCGGAAGTCTTCCCCATCTAAAGATAGGAAACGGCATCGTTCCAGGGACAGGCGTCGAGGAGGCAGCCGTTCTCGCTCCCGTTCCCGCTCCAAGTCTACAGAAAGGTAAAGTGACTTTCTATGTTTGTTACAGTTACATGGGAAGGGAGTGTACATTTCGAACTTCTTCATTCTTGGTTCCTCTGATGCCTCCACTATTAGAACATTAGTCTTTCATACATTTCTCTACACCTAGTGACCCAGTAGCTCTTAAAGGTTAAGGGGAACTTATAAGGGGAGGAGGGGATAGCTCAAGTGGTAGAGCACATGCTTAGCATGTTTGAGTTCCTGGGTTCAATCCCCAGTACCTCCTCCAAATATAAATAAATAAATAAACCTAATTATCTCCCCCTCATTAAACAAAAAAAAAAAAAAAAAAAAGAGGGAACTTGTAAGATGAAGGTCCAGATGAAGGGAAGATGATTGAAAAAGAGAATTTATCTGTTCATGTGGTTTATGACCTGTGATTGCCATTAATACTTAGCAGTACAACTCTGAGCTGTAAGACCTTCGTAGAATTCCCTCATAACTTCCCCGGGAAGCAACATTTTCCAATTTGTAAGATATTACTTTGGGGAGAAAAGCGCATTGGAACCTTCTTAGGGTTGCAGTGAAGCCAGGTACTCAGAAAGTATCAAGTAATTTTTTTTTTCGAGGAGATAAACCAATTTTACTGTCCATCCTTATGTTATACAAAAATCTAGAAACAGGTTTGTAGAAGAATTAAATGAGAGGTAAATAAGGCAGCAGAAATAAGTTAAAATGGAATTATTTTCCATGTTATTGGGATGAAACAAGTGATTCCTTAAATGTCCTGTTTTCAGAGAACGCCGGCACAAAGAGCGAGAACGAGATAAGGAACGTGATCGGAATAAGAAGGACCGCGATCGGGATAAGGATGGGCACAGACGGGACAAGGACCGGAAGCGATCCAGGTACCTGAGGGAGTGGGAATGAGCTTTAGGGCAGCGCTCCCATCTCTTCCTCTCTGCATCTCTGCTGGGTCAGCTTCGTGGCAAAGTAAATTTTCCATAATGAACCCCGTTGGCAGTTACTGCAGGGCTGTCTTCTAGAAGGCGCTTTAGAAAGTATAATCGGTTAGTGATGTCACAGCCCCCTGAAGGTCAACTTGTTCTTAGAATTTAGAAATTAGTTTGAGGGAGGGAGGGTATAGCTCAGTGGCAGAGCGCATGCTTAGCATGCATGAGGTCCTGGGTTCAATCCCCAGTACCTCTTCTAAGAATAAATAAATAAATAAACCTAATCACCTCCCCACAAAAAGTAAAGGAAAAAAAGTTGAAACTAGTCTGATAAAGGTTGCCAGTCTACAAAACATCCCTTTAGCTCCATCAGACCATTCAGTTTTCTACTCAGAATGTACGACATATATTTGTTGAGATAGCTTAATGTCCTAGTATCTTGATTTCTTTGTTCTGGAAACTCTCTATGCAAAGTTTTTTTTTAGGCCCTGAGTGTGTAGCTTAGGATTCAGGCCAAAGGATAGAATTCTCGTAATAGATACAGTGGGGTTGTTTGAGAGTTCTCGTGGGTTAAGCTTATAGCAGGTGTGGGGAAAAGATTGCTGGGACTGGTAGGAAGGCGAAATGAGGGGACATATATAGTAATACCTGGGAAGGGGGGTGTGGGTGGCCATGTCAGCTAAATTCACTGTGTATTATAAAATAATGCAGATTTTTTTTCTTCTGAAATGTATATGCTATTTGGAGGATTTTTTTTTTAATTGAAGCATAGTTGATGTACAATATTGTGTTAGTTTCAGGTATACAGCAGAGTGATTCAGTTATATGTATTTTTTTTCCAGATTCTTTTCCATTATAGGCTATTATAAGATTTTGAATATAGCTCTCTGCTACACAGTAAATCCTCGTTGTTACCTATTCTCTATGTAGTGGTGTGTATCTGTTAATCCCAAACTCCTTATTTATAACCATAAGTTTGTTTTCTATATCTGTGAGTCTGTTTCTGTTTTGTAAGTAAGTTCATTTGTGTTATTTTTTAGATTCCACATATAAGTGATACCATATATTTTTCTTTGTTTGACTTACTTCACTCAGTATGATAATCTCTGGGTTTATCCATGTTCCTGAAAATGGTAATACTTCATTCTTTTTTATAGTTGAGTAATATTTGGAGGAAATATATTTGATATCAGTATTGAAGACCCACTTCCCAGGAGAGATTAGTGTCAGAAAAGGAGATTCAGGTAGAATGGGGCCAAGATAGGGCCGTCATTAGGTTTCAGAGAAGGTGGAGTGACCAGGCCTGCAAAGGGAGCTTCAGGACATGTTGGATGACCATGGGCCAGTCTTGTAGAGTCGTGGGGAAACGTCCACCCTCCCTTTGGGGGCTCAGTCTGAACCTCATCCAGGGGCTAGAAGAAGACTGATAAGGAATTTTCTTCCTTTGCTTTCAAGTTTATCTCCTGGCCGAGGAAAAGATTTTAAGTCTCGGAAAGACAGAGACTCTAAGAAAGATGACGAGGATGAACATGGTGATAAGAAGCCTAAGGTAAAAAGAGGAAGGATTTTTTTTTCCTTATCTTCCTCTTCAGTTTAAGCCTAATTTTGTTGTTCTTCAAAGGGAGATAGCCTCTATGGACTGAAGTCCTGTGTTTTATCTTCAGGCCCAGCCATTATCCCTGGAGGAACTTCTGGCCAAGAAAAAGGCTGAGGAAGAAGCTGAGGCTAAGGTAAGAGCTTGAGGGGCTGTACTGGTTGGCTAGGGCTGCTATAACAGAACACCACAGACGGAGTGATGTAAGAAACAGAAATTAATTTTTCTCACAGTTCTGGAGGCTAGAAGACCGAGATCAAGTGAGGTGGTTTCTTCTGAGTCTTCTCTTCTTGGCTTATAGATGGATGTCTTTTCTGTCTTCATAGATCTTCCCTCTGTGTGCATGTGCCCCTGGTGTCTCTGTGTGTCCCCATTTTCTCTTCTTATAAGGACACAGTCACATTGGTTTAGGGCCCACCCATAGAGTCTCATTTTACCTCAGTCACCTCTTTAAAGGCTTTTTCTCCAAATACAGTCACATTCTGAGATACTGGGAGTTAGGGCTTCAACATCTGAATTTTGAGGGGAACACAGTTTAGCCCATAACAGGGTCCTAGGTCTATTTGTGTTTTCCTTAACAGGTTTATTGCCTGAGCAATTATTTGTGGGCCCCTTGCCATCTCCTCATCTGTGATGTGATTTATACCCTCCTCCCAGAACTTTTGAATACAGTTGCAATCTATTTTGTAGCCGAAGTTCCTCTCCAAAGCAGAACGAGAGGCCGAAGCCCTAAAGCGACGGCAACAGGAGGTGGAAGAGCGGCAGAGGATGCTTGAAGAAGAGAGGAAGAAAAGGAAACAGTTCCAAGACTTGGGCAGGAAAATGTTGGGTTCGTTTACTTACCCTGTGTAGCCCCTAGATGGGGGGGGGGGGGCAAGGACACACAACTGTGGGATGGGATTGTACTGTCATTCAGGAGAGCTGAAACCTGTTTGCTCTGAATTTGGAAGAGGGAAGGGTGGGGCAAGTGTATGAGAAAATTATCTGTTAGGTCTCCATTTCCCTATCCTAAATCTGCCCCTCTCCTTTTTTCTTTTTATTCTTTCTACTCACCTGGTATCTGTTGTCTGGATTTCCTCCATGTCCTCTCTTTTCTTCCATTGAGTTCGTCTGCAGCTCTGCTCTCTTTGGTCTGCAGAAGACCCTCAGGAGCGGGAGCGGCGGGAACGCAGGGAGAGGATGGAGCGGGAGACAAACGGAAATGAGGATGAGGAGGGGCGGCAGAAGATCCGGGAGGAGAAGGATAAGAGCAAGGAACTGCATGCCATTAAGGTGCAGGCCTCGGCTGTCCTCACGGTCCCCCTCCGTACACACGGGTGAGATCTGGCCATTCTAATCTCTGCATGTGAGATCTGGGCCTCCCCCTTGATAGGCTTTGTGTTCTGTCCCTGGGCAGGAGCGTTACCTGGGTGGCATCAAGAAGCGGCGCCGAACAAGGCATCTCAATGACCGCAAGTTTGTCTTTGAGTGGGATGCCTCTGAGGACACATCCATTGACTACAACCCCTTGTGAGTGGCTTGGGCCTAAGTGCTGGGTCTTTTAAACTAGGCAGTTTAGGAACCAGAGAGAACCAGTGACTACAGAGATAGAAGCACGATACGCCGGGATGGGGAGATGGGTGAACTGGTATAGTAGTCAGCCAGCCCTCTGGGTGAGGAAAGACTGGCTGGAAGGGGAACCACTACATGTTGGTTATTTGCCCTTCCATCCTTGTGCCGTAGCAGCCCCTTCCCTTTTCTTCCTCCTCTGTCTTGATCCCAGGTACAAAGAACGGCACCAAGTGCAGTTGTTGGGGCGAGGTTTCATTGCCGGCATCGACCTAAAGCAGCAAAAACGAGAGCAGTCGCGTTTCTATGGCGACCTAATGGAGAAGAGGCGGACGCTTGAAGAAAAGGAGCAGGAGGAGTGAGTGGTCAGGGCCACGGTGGTTGGACAGAGCCAAGTCTACAGAAAGGGGCTGAAGGACATGGACCCCACTTATTCCTCATGTCCTATTCCAGGGCAAGACTCCGCAAACTTCGTAAGAAGGAAGCCAAGCAACGCTGGGATGATCGGCATTGGTCCCAGAAGAAGTTGGATGAGATGACAGACAGGGACTGGCGGATCTTCCGTGAGGACTACAGCATCACCACCAAAGGTGGCAAGATCCCCAATCCCATCCGATCCTGGAAGGACTCTTCTCTGCCCCCACACATCTTGGAGGTCATCGATAAGTGTGGCTATAAGGTAAGAAGGAGCAGATTGGCCCAGAAGACCTGACACGTTCTCCCATTTTAGGGGATACAAAGTTAATTTGAGAACAGAATACTTTGTTCCTATACTGGTGCCTTCTCTGCCAGTGGGCACCAAGGTTACATTGTCTCTTGATTTCTTGGGTATGTATCGTCTGTTGATTGTGTTTCTTCCCAGGTCCCATTCCTGTGAATTGTGCTTGGTGTCTTCCCCTTGTGCTCAACTATGTGCCCACTCTGTCAGCAGTAGCCCGAGTAGTATAATTCTGCCTGTACCCATGACTTTCTCTGGGTCACTGCAGGAACCAACACCTATCCAGCGTCAGGCAATTCCCATTGGGCTACAGAATCGTGACATCATTGGAGTAGCTGAGACAGGCAGCGGCAAGACAGCAGCCTTCCTCATCCCGTTGCTGGTCTGGATAACCACTCTCCCCAAAATTGACAGGTGAGTCAGCTGACACCAGTTGGAGTGGGTTTGACTGGGTAAGAAAGGTAAAAGTGGCAAATGAGTGCTTGGTTTTCTTTAAAGTCTATAATCAGAAGCCCCCTTCTTTAGTCTGGGTCACGTTCTAGGGAATAACTGGATCATAATATCAAAGAAGTGTACGATTTTATTGCTGGCAGGAACCACTCCCTGGAGAACTTGGCTATACCAGAGTCTGATTTTTAAGGGCAATCATTGCATTCTTTTCCCACAACCCTCCCCGTTCCCATAGCTGCCCTTAAGAGTGACTGTCTTGCTCCTGTTTGTGGTTGGATGGGAGCCAAAGCTCATGAAACTGTTGGATGCCCCTTTACCATAGGATCGAAGAGTCAGACCAGGGCCCTTATGCCATCATCCTGGCCCCTACTCGTGAGCTGGCTCAGCAGATTGAGGAAGAGACCATCAAGTTTGGGAAGCCACTGGGCATCCGCACTGTGGCTGTCATTGGCGGCATCTCCAGAGAAGACCAGGGCTTCAGGCTGCGCATGGGTTGTGAGGTTTGTTCACCTAGCCAGCAGCCGGCCTGCCATTTGGGAAGGCTCTCTGTTTTGGGACTTTGTTTCTATTTTCTGCCATAGATCTACAGTAAGTGAAGAGGGCTGGTTTATTTATATACGCTGTTATTTATGGAGGACTTTGCACTGGGGATTATACTCCACGTGTCGTTAATTCTCACAACGACCATGTGAGAATAGATAATGGTATCTCCATTTTATAGATGAAACTGAGGCTCAGGTTAATAACTTGTCCAAAATCACAGCTGGCGATAGGCAGAGCTGAGATTCCTGTATGAAGGCTGTGCTCTTAATCACTCTGCCAGACCACGTCATTGATTTTGTGTGTTGCCTCCTTCTTAGGGTAGGGGAGGAGAGCTTTTTACAAGAAGTCTGCTGCAGGAGTTGTCTTCTGCAGGCTTCTTAGTGGAATCCGTTTATACAACCCCTTCCATAGTATCCCTTAGTCTCTCTTTCATTTAAGAAAGTTCCTGTCAGTTTTGCCTTCTCTATCTAACCCCTGGACCTTACTCAAAGACCCCATTCATTCCTGAAAAAAGTCCGAAGTAGCAACAAGTGATTTCATGTCAATTCTCAGGAACTGTCACTGCCAAATGTAACTGGAGGTTGGGGTCCAAGTTCCTCAGCATTGGGGGGGGGTCTGTTGCCCAAGTGGGTGGATAGTTCACAGGAGGAAGAAAGGAGTACCTGCTGGGGCCACATATGATTCCATTGTACCTCCCAGATAGTGATCGCTACCCCGGGACGTCTGATTGATGTGCTAGAGAACCGCTACCTGGTGCTGAGCCGCTGTACCTACGTGGTTCTGGATGAGGCAGATAGGATGATTGACATGGGCTTTGAACCCGACGTCCAGAAGATCCTGGAGCACATGCCTGTCAGCAACCAGAAGCCGGACACAGATGAGGCTGAGGACCCTGAGAAGATGTTGGCCAACTTTGAGTCAGGAAAACATAAGTACCGCCAAGTAAGGCTGCTTCCCTTGCCTGGGAAAAGTTGGGCAAGTTGCCAAACCTGCTCTAGAGTCCTTCTTGCCCTCAAGCCCAGAGTACATGTTTCCAGAATGGTGAGGCATGGCTAGGTACCATCCTCCCACAGTCCTAGCAGTGTGGCCTCTTAGCTGAGCTCTGGAAAAATGATTCCAAAGTCACGCTGCTGTCCACCACAGGTGCCGGCGAAGGCTCTCAGGCCTTCCTGTTATCGTAAGGTACAAAGTACCCTGCTGCACAGGCACTGAGGAAAGAAGTAGGAAGGCAAAGGGCAGTTTCCCGAGGCCCTATTTCCTCTCAAAACTTGCACCATGGTTCATTTTCGATTCTTTAGCTTGGGCTGTGCTGCCTGTGCTGATGGTGGGATCTGTAACGTGTCTGCCTGGGCCCAGGGCTGAACCTCCTGTTTTCACAGACAGTCATGTTCACGGCCACCATGCCCCCAGCGGTGGAGCGTCTGGCCCGGAGCTATCTTCGGCGGCCTGCTGTGGTGTACATTGGCTCTGCAGGCAAGCCCCATGAACGTGTGGAACAGAAGGTCTTCCTCATGTCAGAGTCAGAAAAGAGGTACGGGGGCAGCTGAGCCAGTGGGATGGAGAAGGGGCTTTTTTTAGAGTGAGTGGTGGCTGGAGGGTGATTGTTCTGCCATGTCAAAGAGCGCTGTTTTCTTGTTCAGAATTCCATGGGCATTGGGGATCCTGGAATTGGTGTTCATAGACCAGGGTTGGGCGTTTCCCTTGGAGTGGAAGGTAGTGTGTGTCTCATTTTTCTCTTCCTCTTCTCCCCAGGAAAAAGCTGCTGGCAATCTTGGAGCAAGGCTTCGATCCACCCATCATCATTTTTGTCAACCAGAAGAAGGGCTGTGATGTTTTGGCCAAATCCCTGGAGAAGATGGGGGTGTGTCTGGCAGGGGAGAGCAAAGCCTGGTCTCTTTGGTGTTGCTTTCTGAAACTGCATGGGCCCCCTAGGCTCCTGCTTTCATCGATCACCCATTCTTGAACCTCTCTAGTATTTAACAAGTCAGGGTCAAGGGGGAAAGGGAGGTTGATGAGGACTGGGTCAATTGCTACAACTCCCTGTCCATTCCAGCAGTGCCAGCCTCAGCTACCTTGGGTCTTCCCCTAAGTGGGCTGGGGCCAGGAAGAGGTTTCGAGACATATATCCTGACAGGATCTGAGAATGTGAAATAGAGTGGGTTGAAGTTTCTCATGTTTATGTATGTTTGGAGAGCGGGTGGTGTGGTCAAGAGGGAGATGTTAGTGATCATTGTTCTTTGCCCCGATACTGTGAGGGGAAGGGTGTGACCTCTCCACTCAACGCTTAAATCTCCTTAAACTTCTTGGTCCCTGCTTTCCACCCTCATCCCTCACCTTCATTCTCTCTCACTACTTCTCATCTGTCTGCTCCACATCTCACTCGATTGCTTTACCTTTGACCTTGCCCTGTCTGTCCCCCATCTCTCCCATCCCTTTCTTCAGCTCATCTGTTCTCTTCTTACCTTCAATTGCCCTCATTCTGTCTCCTGCCTCCTTCCCCTTCTTCTTCTCCCCTGCTGCTCTCTGCAACCCTCCCTCCCTGTCCCCCTCCCTCTTAACTTCTGTGTCTCTCCGTGATCCCACTGCTCTTTCATCACCTCACCATTCTTCCAACAGTACAATGCTTGTACACTGCATGGTGGGAAGGGCCAGGAGCAGCGAGAGTTTGCACTATCCAACCTCAAGGCTGGGGCCAAGGATATTTTGGTGGCTACAGACGTGGCGGGTCGTGGTATCGACATCCAAGATGTGTCTATGGTCGTCAACTATGACATGGCCAAAAACATTGAAGGTAAGTGCAGGGGAAAGCAGCTTTGATCCAGGAAAAGGGAGACTCCTTGCATGTTTCCCCTTGAAGCCAGGGTGTTGCACCAAGGATTGCTTGTCCCGGTGAGAAGAAAAGCTCACCTGGTTGTGTCGTCCCAGCACTTAGGATAGCGCTGTCTTCAGGGTGGAGGAGAATGGAGCTGGGTCACTCGGTCTTAGTGTGGAGCTGGGTCACTCGGTCTTAGTGTGGTGGGATGACCACTGTCAGCAGGGCTAGTGGGGAGAGCACCAGCTGTGTTTACTGCCCTCAGAGGTGCAGTGGGAAGGACGATGCCTTGAGAAGTGAAGGTTTCAGACACTGCTCGCCAGGGCGTCTGGTTTGGCACCCTGAGTGACATTTGTCTCCCTCCCCAGATTATATCCACCGCATTGGCCGCACAGGACGAGCAGGCAAGAGTGGTGTGGCCATCACCTTCCTCACCAAAGAGGACTCTGCTGTGTTCTATGAGCTGAAGCAAGCCATCCTGGAGAGCCCAGTGTCATCCTGCCCCCCAGAGCTAGCCAACCACCCAGATGCCCAGCACAAGCCAGGCACCATCCTCACCAAGAAGCGCCGGGAAGAGACCATCTTCGCCTGACACAGCACCCTTCCCGTGGTTTCAGGCCATGCTCTGGAGCCTGTTCTTCAGGACCCTCACATCTCTTTCCAGGTCCTCACTCTTTCGGGGGCTTAGGAAACACTCAGACTCCCTGGCCCAGACCCTCAGGTCTGAAGGCCTGGCGTGGGCTGTAAAAGGAGAGGAGACTGCTCTGGGAGGCGAGAGAACAGATCACCATGGCTTGTGGCCCAGCTCTGCCCCTCTGGCGTGCTCTGGGATTGCATTGGGCCATCAGCTCTTGCCAGTTACAGGGGCAGCCAGTTGGCATTGCCTCCCAGACTGAACAAAAACCTGGCTGCCAGGCTGGGACTTCTTCGGCACAGACTTGACTGCGTGATCTGCAGCACTGTCATTGCCCTAGATGACCCAGGGGATCTGGCACTGAGGATTATGGACCTTGGACTCTGACTGTCACTTTGACAGCTGTTTGCCCTTTTGGATTATAAAACAAGTTGAGAGCCTTGTTTAGAGATGTGCACGGTCCCTGTGCCAAGGGGTGCTGTGCACTCTAGGCATCCCTCACCCAGGGAATTTTTTTAGTCAATGTGGGGACAGGGTGAGCTGGCTTGAGTCCATCTTGAAGTCAGAGTGAAATTTCTGTTTTCTATTCTCTGAGAAGATGAGTTTGTATGTTCTGAGAATAAATACACGAATATTAAGGCTTTGTCTAGTTCCAGCTAAACTCATCTCCCAGGTTCTCCCTGGCACCACAGAGGTCAGGAGCCCAGCATTGGGCACGATAGGTTGACTTGGGAGATGAAAGAAAACCACTCTGGAGAAGAGCCTGGGGTCTAAGCTGATAGTCTGAGCCTATAGGAGGCACTTGAAGAGAGATGGAAAAGCCACTGACAGCAGGATCGGAGTGTGTCTTCCCTCCCCCGCTCTGGCCTCACAGAACTTGCAGCTCTGGCCTGGGCACCCTCTAGGGAACTTTGCACAAGGGTGAGGAAGGAAAGCAGCTGTGAAACTTTGGCAGGAGAGGCAGTCAGAACTCTCCCGCCCTGTTGCTGTGTGCTTGACATCAAGTCTTCAGACCCTTGCCTGTGGCTCCCTAATTGCTGAGCCCACTGCTCTGCTCATGGAGGGGCATGGAGACGGGCACCAGAGGCACCAAGGAGTGATGAGCTGGGCCCGGCTGAGTTTAGGTTGCGGGGAGAGGGCTAGAGAGCTGCCCAGCCTGGGTTCTCCCCCAGTATTTTTATTCACACACTCTTCCTTAACCCTTAGAGAGCTGGGCAAGTATATGGAGTTAAAAATTGCAACAAATTCTGGACCTTTTGGGCCTGAGGCAGGGACGGTATAAGGCTGTGACTAAGCCTCTTCTCCACCTCCCTAAACAATTCCCTTCTGTGCTGCTGAAAGTTTCCCTCCAGGCCCTGGGCATGAGGGGGTGGGTGAAGGGGTGCCTGGAAGTGTGGTGCCTCTCCCAACTCTGTCCTTTTCCCTTCCCACTCAGTGGGTCCTTTGTGACAGAAAGGAGGCCAGGATACTTCTTTACCTCCTCCAGACTCGGTCCATCCAGTGAGGAGTTTGGCTGCTTAAGCCAACAGACAGAGAACAGGAGCCTGAGGGACTGTGGATGGTGTTTATTAGTGATGACAGTGAGGTGGGGCAGGGTCTTGGGGAGCATGCTCTGTAGGTCACACACTAGAGCCGTAAGTCAAGGGTAGCCGGGTAGATGGGCCTCTGGGGGCTGTCCACGGGATCCTATCTCTCCCCGGGATCCTATCTCTCCCCATCTAACCCTAACTTAACAAGCAGCAGCTATGGATCAGGGAATAAAGTCAGGCCCATATTCCCCAGGAGGCATGAGAGCCAAGAACAGAAATGACAGGATGCAAGAGCAAAAGAATGTGGGGGGCAAGGAGGCCCCCGAAGCTGTCCATACATTCTCCGCTACACACGCCTTCCCTTCCCAAACCCCCAATCCAGGCTGGCTCCCTTCCGCCATTTGGCTTGACCCTGTTCCTGGTCCCTGGTCCTTTCAGGTGTTAAGAAGCTTCCTGGCAGGTGAGGAGAGCCCTTCCCTTCAAGAGCTTCAGCTGTAAGGCCTTTGGCCCTAGCCTAGCCTGCCTGTGCTCCAGCCTGTGTGGATGCCCCACCCCAGCTGATGGATGGGAGTGCCACCCTGTTGGGCTTTGATTGTCTCATTTCTAATGTGTGGCAGTGAGGTGAGTGGAGGCCCTCAGACCCCAAAGCACAACCCCTGAGTCTCTTGACTGTTAGGATTACACCTGCTCAGGGACCTTGTTTCTTCCTCAGGCCGTGCTGCCCACACCCCCACCCTCTAGTCACTTTGAGGGGGCATCCCTTCCCTGAGTCTGGTGGGAAGGCCCCTGCTAAGGGGATCCTGGCCTGAGGGCACTGCCCAGTGGGGCAGCTTCTTGTGCAGGAGGAGAGGAAGGTGCCAGGGGTGCAGCACACACAGCTAGTACCTGGAATGGGAGGCTTGGGGGGGGTCACTGCTTCTCCCAGACTGCAGGCAGCCCTGGAGCTGGGGCCGGGCAGGGGGTTTTAGGGGCTGAGCCTAGTGCCAGCCTAATGCCAGTCTAACTCCAACCTGCCTGGAGCGGGCGCCCCAGCCAGCTGTGCCTGTGCCTGCCAGGGTAGGGCAGCCGGAGGCTGTCAGTAGCTATCCTTGGGCCAGGGCCGGTTGCGCTGCCAGTTCCGGTCACTGTGGTTGTGCTCCGAGTCCTGGGCGAGGAGCCGGTCTTGGGGGTCGTGTCCATTTGCACTAGGCAGCCCCGAGGTGTGCTGGCGGTGAGGCTGGTACAGGTCCTGGTAGGCATCTGCATAGTCCTCCTCCAGGTGGCGGGAGCTACGCTGTGAAGATCCTGTCCAGGCTTGGCGGGAGCTCTCGCTGGCCTCATCTGAGGGCATCAAGCTGTCCCGCTCAAGGGGTGAGTGCTCCTCACCACGCTCCCCTAGCAGCTGCTGGTTCTGGGGGCAACAACAGCTTGAAGTGAGGCAGTGCAGACCTCGCCCTGGCCTCCCTTCCACCTCTAATAGGGTGGGGGATACTCCCCCTCAACTCAGTCCCTGGGTACAGCAAATAGTGCAAGGAAGGAGAAGCATACAGGAGCATTCTTCCACCTCAGACGTGGAAAACTGGCACTTTTGACTCTTGCAAAATTCAGGCTCTGACTTCAAGACAGGCTAGGAGAACGGTTTGGAGAGTGTGTCTCTTTTGAGTCCTAGAAAGGTGGCCTCTGATGACCCATCTCATTGCTTTATTCCCCTCTCATCAGGAAGTGCCTTCGCCCATCTGCTCTAGCTCTGCACAGCAGAGCTGAGTTCTCTGATCCTTTGGCCTTCAAACTGGAGGCCAAGGATGATGCTCTGGGCAGGGAGGGGCGCTGCCTTGGCTGGCTTAGCCTGAGCATCTGTGCCTATTGGAAATGGTTACCTGAAGTCCAGGTATGGCACTGGGAGGGCCCAGAAGTCCAGGGCTGGGGGCTGGGTGGTGGGTAGCCCGCCAGTAAACCTCCAGGTACTCAGCCAGGTGCTCACAGGCATCCTCCAGCTGGTTCTCATCCAGAATTACATCAAATGACTCCTGCAGGGAGGGGAAAGGGGAAATGTTGGCTTTTTCTCAGCAGCAGTCCCCCATCTATCTCTGTCACTTCCCCAACCCTGGGAGAGCAAGAGTTGGGCACAGGAGTAGCTGCCCAGGCACTCACTGGTGGGCACTGAACAAGTTTATCATATGCCATCATCTGTACAGTCAGGTGCTTCATCTGTGACTTCCCCCGGGAACGGATGAGACGCTGGAGTACCTGAGGGAAAAGGGCAGAGCTGGGCCTAGAAAGAACTGTGCTCGTGGTACAGCATGAGGAGCAGGCGACGATGACTCAGAGTTGTGCTAAGTAAGGGGTAGGCAGGGAAAGGGAATCGGTCCCTGCGGGCAGGAACCAAGCAGAGTTGTACTGCATTCTAGGAGGGTAGCCTTCTCCATCACTGCTGCTGACTTACCTTCGGTGACGATACTTTGACAAAGACGATGATGGGGGCCAGTGAGGTCTTGGCCAGCTGTGCTGGGTGGTTGATGGTGTCAGCGTCCAACACTACTAGCTGCAGGGATTTGGCCAGCTCGAAAATGCGCTCGATCTCACTCTGTACTTCAGCTATGGAGGGAGCCAGCGAGCCGCAATGCTCACCAGTGGCTCCACCCACTTCTTACTCTGACAGGGTTTTGGGGCCTCCCAAATGTGGATGGGAAGGAACTGGAGGGAGAGGGTGTTCATCAGGGCCTGGGCAGGCAGAGGGAATTGAGGAGACTGGGGTCGGTTCTTGCCAATCCTGGGGCAAGTGGAAGGGGTTGGGCAGGAATGCAGGTTGTTGGAGGATGGTCTCACTAATGCTCGAGTAGGCAGAGGAGAAGGAGATGGGGGCTCCTCACCAATGCTGGAGCGGGCAGAGGAACGCTCAATGATGGTCCTCTTGCCAGGATTATTGAGCACAGATCTCTTTGCCAGTGAGAGGTCGGCTGTGACTCGGGTGATGGAGATCCTGGGTCGGGGTGGAGGAGCACAGCCCACCTCTAAATTTCAAGCCTAGCCCCCTCCTTACCCAGGTCCTGCCAACTTTCACTTTAGAGAAGACTTTGCTACAGGCATCTGGAAGAAGGCAATGGTTTCTCCTTGGTTCTCATGCCACCCCAGGTCAGGGCAGCTTACCTGCCATCAAACCTATGTTTGAGGAAGTCAAAGAGGGCCTTCTGCATCATGTCTGTGACCTAGGTGGGAGGGGTGAGAGGAAAGGCGTGGAACTGACTGAGGCCCCTCTTGGAGGGAAGCAGCATCCTGTGGAGCCCACCCGCTCCACATGAAGACCTTGACGAGGGGGCCTGTGGGGAGGGACATCCCCTCCCACCGTTCCTGGGCCCCTCCTGTGGTGGGCTTGGTGGAGGTGACTCTGGGGTCAGGGACTTCCTCTTACCTCATAACCTTTGAGAGAGGGTCCCACCAGCACCACAGGCCGCATGGAGGGCACCACATCATATGGGGGAACATGTTCCGCCTGCAGAATTGACCTGAGGTCAGGCAAAGTCATGGCTGTGTGTCCTGCCCTTCACCTGACTGGGGGTGGGGCAGATTCAGAAGTTCTAGGCTCCCTCCCCTCTGTGTTCTCCTGCCCCTCCAACAATGACTGCCCAGAAACCTGTCCCCAAGGCCAGAGCCATGAGCCCCCCAAGCCCAGGTCCCTTCCTTGACTCACCTGCTTTTGCTTCTGCTTGGCTTTTTGGAAAAGGAAATAAAAGATTAAAGTTGGTGAAGAGGGGAAAGGCCCTGCGGGCACGGTATTCCCTTCCCCAGAGGAGACCCTGGGCTTCTCCCAGCTCCAACCCCTTCCCACACTGTTCACCTGGGAGACTCTCCCTTCCCCTGTGTCTCAGTTTCCCACCTACCCAAGATGGGTGGGTTGAAGGGAGGCTACCTAGAGATGGAGGAGGGGAGCGTCGGTTGCCAATGTCACTCAGGCTGGAGGGGTTCCCAGATCTCCTGAGAGCAGAAAGAGAGGTCAGTAAGTGTCTGTGTGTCTGTGCTACACATCATTTAATAGCTGGATACATTTCCTTATCTTTTAGCTAGTGAGGGAAGTATGTGTGACATATGAGCATTTGCGTGTATGCATTTGTATCTGTGCGGTGAAAATGTGCACACTGCGTGTATTTGTGGGGGGATAACGTGTTGCCTGTGTGGTGATGTGGACCATGGGTAAAGTGCATGCACACCTCTGGGGTGTGTGTTTCTTGAGTCACAGCCCTGTGCTTACCTGGCCTTCTGCTCCTGCTTGAGCCGGATGCTCTCCAGACGTTGGGGGCTGGGGATGAAGGCGATGTCTCCACCCTCTTTCACCAGCCGCCCGATCCACCAGTCATTACTGTACTTCTAGGGGTGGGGTGGAGCAAAAGAGGTGGTGAGAGGAGGCCGCCCAGGCCCAGGCCTCAGTCCCGGCTTTTTGGTGTGAAGGAGTCAGGGAGCCATTCAGAGAGCTGATCTGAGGAAGGCAGCACAAGCGGCAGAGTCGGGGTCGGGGGCAGAAGAGCAGCCAGGTTTGAGGCCCCCAAGATTTCGGTGTGAGGCATCATGGCTGTCACAAGGAACCTAAGAGGCAACTAATCTCACTGCTTCCTTTACAGATCTGGAGATTGAGGCCCAAGCCAGGTCTCAGGAAGATGGAGACCCTGGGGATTAGGTCTTGCATGTGAGGGGTGTGCCGGGGTGTGTTAAGGATTAGAGTTGAGGAATTTGGGGAACTGTTTATAACTGAGGACTGAAGCAAGAGGCATGGGAACTGGGTCAAGAGTGGAGAAATAGACATTAAATGCTTTCTATTTGGAGGGAATTGCTCACCTCTTTAATGTGAAGAAAGTCTTTGGCCTCAAAGTTGACTCCAGAGCCCTGGACTGGGCACTCCTCGTCCAGTACGCCACAGTAGCTGACATTGGTCCTCACAGCAAATGCCACGGGTTTGTGCTAGAGAAGTTGACCATAGGTGCAAATGAGGGGCGCTTCAGAGTTCCCCTTCCAGTGCTCCATCAGCCTGCCCATCACACACATGCTCTTGCACACTCATGCACATCCTGCCCGTTGACCCCTTGAGACTTAGGACCTAGCACGAGTTTCCACCCAGCCTGGCCTGGCCTGCCCCCAGCCCGCAAGATGATACCTTGGCCCTTTCAAGCTGCTGCTGAGCCTGGCTCTCCACTTCACGCCGGGCACTCTCCCGGTCCTCCTCCAGGGAGACGTCTGAGTCCAGAGATGGGCGGCTGGTATAGGAGTCAGCTGAACCCTGGCATGGGGGAGATGCTGTGACCCCTGGGCTCAGGTGTGAAGGGCACTACAGAGGCACCTCCAAACCCTACAGTGGTGTCTCCACTAACCTTGGCCTCTCCATCTCCACGGGGGCAGCTGACCCCACCAGTTCCTCCTATCTCCCCGAGAAACATCCCAGTGCCTCTAGGGCTGCAGAAAAGCCAGCCTAACCCATGTGTGCTACGATCTGGACCCTTCCTCCCTAAACCTATTAATACTGCACCTTTGAACACAGCCTTCACTTCCCTCCTTCCTCCCTTTTCTCCCCTTGACCATGTCCTCCAAGACAGAGGCAAGGGAGATGTGTTGAAGATGATATATTGGAGATGATTTGGAATCTTGCGAGTCCAGAAGACCTAGCCCTCTTGTTCACAACAGCCTGCAAAGCAGCCTGGATGTTATCCCTTTAAAATGCCTGACAGGAGCACAGCCAGCCAAGTACGGTCAAGAAACATTGGTTGGCATGACACTAGCCCTGAGTGTCAGGATACAGCTACCCACCCTCTTCGATCCCATCTCCCCCAGGCCCTACCCTTCCAGGGTGAAGAGGAGGACACAGGGCTCCCAACTCCTGAAAGTTACTTCCTCCCTACTCTCCCCGCCTCCACCTACTTCTTTCCTCTCACACCTGCTGGAACAACTAGCAGCAAACAAGACAAACTGAGAAGGCAACACAAAGCTATCTCCCTGGGCCCAGGTGAGGCTGGACCACGCCTACCACCTGGCCTATGTCTCCCCACCCCTTGCCCAAGGGGATATCAGCCCTGGAGGAAGGCCACGTGGGTCCCTGGCAACCCAGCCAGGAGCAACCCTGGGGATGCTGGG